>NC_133587.1:30313630-30646130 GCF_964106895.1 Numenius arquata | reverse complement strand
TATATATCTATATACACCTCAAAACTTCAGACTTTGGCAAAATCAGTCTTTCACTATTGATTTCATTGTTTGTTTGCCTCCTTCACACCGTCTCAAGTCTCTACCTGCATGTGTAAATAATCCATAGGTGCTTGTGTAGAATGTTAATAATTACAAAATATGATTAAAATAATATTTAAGTAACCAAATGAAGAACTCCCTGTGAAGCAATGCTAGAATTAAAGCTCTATATGTACATTTTTTAATTTCCATGTAGTACTTTGTAAGTCTTTTCCTCCTTGGGTGTAATTTCTTGTGGCTGTAAAATGCAAACTGGAAACCACATTTGGCTCCAGCTGGTTATTGGGAGTTTAGTTCTGCTGCCCAAGCCTCTGCTAATGCTGTAACGCATAGCAGTAGGGTATTATCCACAGCCTCACTTTGCAGGCAGGTAAGCAGGAGACAGTCCATATGTTTAACCGGTGCAGTACATAAGAGGAGTGTTTTCACTTACTGACTATGGGAGAGCATGAATGTTGGCTGGTGAAGACTTTTCTGCCCCTTTCTATTGAATTGCATATATTTCACTTGCTCCTTTCCAGCTTCTTCCATCTTGCCTTGCTTTTGCCTCAGTTCTTTTATCTGTATAGTTCCAGTTCCTCGTTCTTCTTGTCCAGGACCTTTTATTACCTAGTCCTAGTCTCTGCTCTCCCTTTTTCCCCTTTGAAAAGATTTCTTGCTTTTTCCACCCTGCTGTCATGAGCACCAATTTATTAGTAAAAGTGTCTGCTGTGCTTGGCATAAGAGGCAAATAAGAGGAACGTGCCCCTAACAAACTGATGATCCTTAGGGGAAAGTTTATAATCTAAATTAAACAGGGTACTAAAACTTGCTGTTCTCAATGAAGAATCAGTTTCTACAGGTTTCTTCAGTGCAGGTAGTTTATGGCAGGTAGCTGATCATAGTATTTTTGCTAGTGTTCATTTTAGCAGAGGATTTATTCGGAAATACTTAATTGTTTTGAACTTATTTTTTCAAAAACCATAAAAATCAACCCCCCCGCAAGATAAATCTGTTTGGTCTTCATGGCTTTTCTGCAGCTGAAGTCAAATACATTCAGGTTAGCTGGTTCCATGTTGCCATCCTGTCTAAACTTTCTTCCGGGCTAGAAAATTGATAAGTATCTGATAACCGCCGTGGAGACAAAACAGAAACATAAAGATCATATGTTGTATAATCATCCTGATTACTCTGAGCAGTACTATGCTGCAGGTTTCACTAATCAAGATTAATTGTGATCTAGGCTACGTGAACTGCCATGTAGAGTGGATTGTAATTAAATAAAAATATAATCATTTTAACATTGTGCCACTAATATGTATTTACAATAGGTAGTACTTTTGAAAAGACTCTTATTCCCTACAGTGATTAGGAAGCTGAGTTATATTTTCTAACTGCACAGATGTTGTTAAAAGCTCATATTTCAGGCCATAAAGACTTATTATACTTGAGGTTGTACAGCAATAGAAAAGTGGTTTGTTCATCTGTCTATTGTGTGAGACATGAAAACTGAAAAAAATCTGGAATGGTAGAGATTTATGGAAAACCTAACTTGTGTGTATATATATGTTTTAAATATGGGGTAGGTAATTTATACTAGGGCTTTGCTGACAAAAAAAATAATTGCTTTGACAGGTCTTTACGACTCAAGGTAGAATTTATTTAATACAGCATGTAATAAGAGAATCGCCCCTGTTTCAGCTTTCTCAGCATGAGTTGACAGGTCTTAACTTGACTTCTTTCACATGGTGTCTTTGAATTTTTATCTAGAATGGATTGTACAAATGCTCTACTTTGAGGCTTAATGAACCAAAACGCTTCGGGGTATGTATACTTAGGTTGTTTTGTGTAGGGGCCTAAATCTATATTCCAGAATATATTCTGTTGTGTATTCTGAAAACTATTAACGTAGTAAGATTAAATATTTCTTCTTTTAATAAGGAAATAGGAGTGCATCCTTGGCAACCGTACAAAAGCATTAAAAACTTGCACACGTTGAGTGGATTTCTGCCCATCTGCAAAATGGCCTTTTTGGGTGACTTTTCTCTCTGCTGCTACTATTTCCACCTCTTGACCATTGTTTTATTAGATATTGCTTTGTTGGGTGTCTGTGCTTCCAACTCCATGCCTCTCATGGATAATGGAGTATACCTCAGAAGATCTTTAATTATGCCGGCTGGGTGGGTGCTCTGCTAACGAGGGCTCTGCCACCCCGTGGCATCCTGCCCGGGCAGGATATTACTTAGAGAAGGCAGTTTATTGACCTTGCGTGGGCTCGGCAGGAGCCATGCTGGGGTTGGGAGTGTATTGAAGACTTGCAGGGAGATTGTATCCATGGTGGGGGGGGTGAAAAGCCGTGGTGTCGTGAGGAGAGTTGTCTTGTGCACTCGGCTGAGATTTTATCTGTGAGCACCAGATACAGTGGGCTTTTTCTAAATGTGATTTTCTTTAGAAGATGTGCTTGTTAAAACTGAAGGAAATTAAATTCAAACGGGCTCTCAGATAATATTGAGTCAAGCAAATAAATGGATAAAAGCAAGGAAGCTCTGGCCAACAGTGTCAGGGGTCTTTCCCCATCCATCACGGGCTGGCCTGGCTGCCGCAGGTGCAGTGCCTTACGCGTGGCCTGTAGGATCACGTCCTGCCCTGTGATCTCCAGGCCTACGTTGCTTGCTGTGCAAGCTTTAATTGAGTGACCCATGAGCATAAACTTTGTTAGGAGTCCTGTTCTTCCTCCTGGAGGAAACATTTTTGAGCCCGATTCCCAACATTTCTTCTCCATGCCACTACCCCAGAGGGCAGGCAGTGCTCAGGTGTGGAAGCAGGGTGACTCCTGGGACCTCTGTGAACACCCTTGGTTTGCAGCCTCAGACAGGCCACAGTACATCCCTGGTACTCTGTCATTTGAGTCTAGTCAAGAAAAATATATTTCCTAAATAAATTATCTCAGAAAATACTATTATTTTTTTTCACAAAAGCATAATCAGAATTAAAGAATACAAAGAATGTGGATTTTTTTTTTTTTTTAAACAATCATATTGAGAAAGACTATTTAGTTATGTGTCTCTCAGAGCTGGGAAGAGATAACAGAAACACTTTTTAAATGGGCCTTTTTCATTTATTTGATGGCTGTATGAAAATGCAAATACCATGCTGTGCGTCAGACAGTACTGTACCTGCCACGTGTCCCAGCCCTCCTCTTTGGGAGCAAGTAGCTTCACACGACCTCTGGAAATGGTCAAAACAGTCTTATTTTGTGGCTGACTTTGAAGGAGAAGAGTCGCTCTAAATTGAGTGTACCTCAAATGCTGCAGTGTCCATAGCAGAGCTCTAACTAGGGGCAAATTTTGGGTTTGTTTTTCCCATTACTGAGCCACCGAGTGGGTCGGAGGTGTGGGCTGCGCGACTGAGGGAGGTTGCCGTACAAGATGGAAACAAAGAACTGTTGCTGTGATGAAAAGCATCATTTGTTCAAACTACAGCCACACAGTATCAGAAGAATTGTCTTTTCTAAGCAAATATGCAGTGAATGTTATTTTTGCAACTGTGGTGAGGCACTGTTACTTTTTCAACTGAATATAATTAAAACATATGCTATTAAGCCTTAGCAGCTTTAGTTTTGCCCAAATTAATGAGAGAGTGTAGACTTTATAATCATAGTTTAGTATCATTATCTGACACTTAGGTCCTCTTACGGATTCTATTTCTTAGAAGGTGGGTGCTTTTGGAGGATACTCCCCTGAATGATGGGCAGTTCCTGTGCTCATGCTCACTCCTGCTCTTCTCTTCTTATTTTTCTTTTTTTCAACGATAACTTCCATTCCTTTCTGTATCCATAAAATAGATGGTTCCCTTCATGTAGACATAGTTCAGTAAAGAACTTGGACAGCGAACAGTTACACTCATTTCATTGCGACTATTTAAGCTGAAATTTAACCTCGAGTATTAAATGCTTTGCTGAGTCTGGGTTTGAGTGGGATGAGATGATTGCAATAGGAAACGGATCCTTCTTGGCACTTTCCCAGGCTTCCAGACTTGTAGAGGTGTTGCTAATGTTGTGTGTGGTTAGTAGTTGAGGATTTTGAAAAGGAAGGGAGTAAAGTCACCTTATCAGAAGATAAGATGCTTCTTTCTTCCATTTTCTCCTCACTGAAGAAGACCAGATAGTTGAGGGATGTGTCTCAAACTCTTCTTAGCTCTACCTTATGTAAATTTTGGATCATCAGGAAGTTACACTGTTACCAGTCAAAATAATAATTTGACCAAGGACTCGTTATATATTGTTGCTGAATTCTAATTGTGGGGGAAAAGAAGAACACATGTAATAATTGTTTTCCAGCACATCCTGTTATGACCTTTGAGTTGCTGATGGTTTTCATACATCTATTTAACTTTTTGGCATTACAAATGTCTCTGTTTGACTTCCTTTTTATAAAATTGGATGGAAAAGAACTTATAATTTCCTTACTCCTTATTCTTAAATATGTTTTATGAATTTCTTTTTTTAATTGTTAATTTTGCCTTGTATTTGAACTTACACTGTCTGTTTCCTTTGGGGCTTTTGAAACTCTAAGGAAATCCTTGTTATTGCAAGAACAGCCTTAACTGAGCCCTACAAATGTGTGTACAATGAAACCTCTTTTGTATCATTCTGTTCCTATATATGTTACACAGTTTTGCCTTCATCTTTACATAGGTGATAATAGTGCCTTTATGACATGTACATATATATTTTGTACATACATATACACACATAGACACGTGTGTTCTAACTTACACTATTGTCCCTTAAATTCTTACATGAGCAGTCAGTCTTATTGTTCCCTGGAAGCTGATCTTCTTTTAAAGGCTGAAGTCTTTCTAGGAGATACAGTAAAATGAGATTACAGTTAGATTTCCACCAAGTAATCTATATGGATTGACTATTGCTGAAGGCAGTTTTATTTCCTGAATAAAAGAAATGTGACTTTTTCTGCTTGGGTTTATTACTTTAAAATTAATGTGACTATTTAATACTTAGTTGAGACATACTGGAACAAATGGCAACAAGGCATTTTACAAAAAGTAATCATAATGCTGGAAACAGAAGTCTGTGTTTTCTCTTGTTTAGACTTTCATTTTTATGACCAGAAGAGGTATTCTGGTCTTCAGAGATGGTTGTAATTTATTTAGAAAACTCATGTGATCTGACAGGGGGTCTCATTTAGTTGCGACTTGATTTTTTTACTGTCCCCTTCAGAGATGCTCTGCAACTTGCTATCGGCCCTTCTGATATTGAGAATGGGCTGAGGAAGTAGGTGAAGAAGCCTTGTAAGTTCAGAGAGGTCAACTACAATAAGCACTTCAGTCTAATTGGACTGAAAAAAAAGAGGCCAAATCCACAAAATTACCTATTCAGAGAAAAAAAAAAAATGTGTTTTTCATAATAGAAATGCTTTGTGGGAATTGTTTCCATTAAATTAAGCTGAAACAACTGAAGTTTGAGTTTCTGTATAACAGGCTAGCAGAGGGGATTGGAAGAGGTCAGGTTTTAACAACAGCTCTATTGTCCACATATTTATTTAGGCTGGAGACAACTGGCCAGTTTTAACAGTACATGGCATAAATTGTGGACAGTGGGCACTGGAAGGGCTGGGTTGGGACTGAAACACACTGACTCACACCATTTTTTCCTACCGAGCAGCTCTGAAACAACAGATGTTCTTGAACAAGGGTAGGAAGGAAAGTGCACTGGCAGTCTGCATCTATGTTTGGCTGGGGAAGGAAACAGAGTAATGAAAGAAGAAAAAAGACATGAGAGAAGGGAGCAGTGGAAGTATACAATAATAAAAAGTTAAGATAAGAATCTTGGCTTTCTCACAGAGCTGTGAGAAAGAGCAGCTATAGAGTGATTTCACTAAAAACATCATTCGCCAAAGGTGTTATCTTTTTTCTCCTCCCCTTTTTCTATGTAGAGTGATAACCTTATTCAAACTAGCAAATTTATCATTTATGAATCTTTGTCTTACCTATTAATTTTCCTGTAATGGAAAACAGACAAACTTTCATATTCCTGCTACTGCAGGTCTTACAAGCCCTTCACAACTACAGAAAATGGTAGGTTTTTTCTTACCTAAATCATTTATAAGGGGATGGCTGTTAGCCAAGGAGTCAGTGAACAAAGCAGTGAATCACAGAGAGTTGTTTTTACTAGTAATCCGAGTATTAATGCATTTTTGACAATAGTCTGATTGAACAGAAATATATAGTTGCCTCAAGAGCATTTTGGATACAGGGTTCTTGATCTGGGGAGGGGCTGGTTTTCAGAAGGAATCTAGGAGCATACCTCCTCAGGTTGTTTCCTTTTGAGCTGTGTGTGACCTGTAAAGCTGGCACTTTACAGTGGCAAAAGAGAGGCTCCCTTCCATGGTTAGTAGAGGTTTTAGCTTTTCAAAAAAGTGTATTTTAGCAAAGCACTAGCACCTGTTTGATTAAAATATAATTCACAGCTGACTAAAGCATTTCAAGCAGATCTGTCTCAGATTAGAAAATGCGAAGAAATGAAAATCCAACTTTTCTCACCAATTTGTGATAGCAATTAGTCAAACTTACTGTTCATTAACAGTCAAACCTAACTTTTTGGTACTATTTCCTCTACCTGGTTTCCCCGTAAGCTTTCTTAAGTAGTCCTTTGGAAAAGGAGTTTTAGAAGTAGGAAGATCAACTCAGTTGTAGTTTTGTTTTAAAGAGAAAGATAATTTCTGTGATTATTCTTTGTCCTAATTGATTTTTCTTTTCTAACAAGGTCTTTTGCACTACATATGAAATCATTTTGTTGAGAGTAATTCACTTTTTTCTTTAGAGAAGTGACAAGATGTAATCTCTAATTCCACTGAGGGGAGAAAAAATTAATAGAATTTTTAGTGAAAACGCAGGACAACTAAAAATAATGGCAGTTTTAGGTGAACACAAAACTAAACAAAGCCCATTCTGTACTTCCATGTTAAAGAAATCCTTCTGTGGGGAGAGTAAATTTACTAGTGATTTTGAAGGGTTATTTCTATGCAGGTAATGTAGACACAAGTTGCTCATATGTGAGAAATTAATGATAGAAATCTTCTACATATGGCTTTATTTTTGTTTCTTTTTCTTCAGGAAAAATATTGACAAATGATTTTGGGATAATACGTAACTTACTGCTACAGAAAATCCAATTTTCTTTTTGAAGCAGGAAAGTAACGAAGTGTTTTTAAATTAAACAAAATAAAATTTTTCATTCTCAACAATAGTCTTATTCATCAGCTTTACCACAATATCATATTTTCTCTCTTTATCTGCATTATGCATATGCATTTATCTGTATATGTCTTAAATGAACTAATTGGTAGTCTGGTTAGTTATAAAGATGCTTCCTCTGTAGTTTATTCTAAAGTTTGGGAAACAGCTATGACTTGCATCATTGTTAGATGCTTTACTGGGGCTTGTGGCAAATGATGGAAATGTCTTGTTCCTCTTCATGTGGCTTCCTTCAGAGTTTATAGATTTTATTTTTTTTAATCTTGTGACATAAGATCACTTATCTTCCTATTTTTGCATGTTTAAATTTTGCCTCTTTCCTGCAAGTAAACCCCACCGTTTTCAACACCTGATTTTTATTACACTGTCTCTATGCTGGTCATGTTACCATCCGCTGTACAACTTAGTCACTGTATTTAAAAGCATACAACTTTTAGGAAAGGTCGAATGAAGGTACTAGAGATCAGAAGATGTAGATACTGTTCTGATCTTTGGCTTACTGCCTTTTTTAGTCATTTACCATGACTGTTACTGTTCCCAGACCTGGGGTACCAATGCCTCACTTCTGTATTGAAGTGGTGCTTTTTCCCCTTGTAGCAGGTGCCTCTGTTCTCATGTTCTCTTCTGTGCAACCTTACTCTTGAATGGGGAACATTAACAGGAATAGTCACACTATTTTACTTAATTGTTTTTATTCTTATATTGGGAGTAGGATTACATAGTAAATGGCAGGCACTGCCTAGGAGGGCTCCCTGTCACCTTTGCTGAAAGTTCATCTGACAGCAGAGGGAGCCTTGATTCAGACACCTGAATTAAACACATACATTTCAATTATGCTGATACCAATTGTGAATGAGTTTTTCTCTGGCACAAGTGTATTGTGACTGTTAGGAAGTTATGGCTGGCAATACCTTGTGTCGATGACCAAATATTGAGCCTGCTAGCTTGCAGACTTAATTACAAATCCATGGTTTACTTTTGCAATCTGTTGTGCTCAACAGTGCTGGGACTGGTGATAAGTCTATCAGTTTTTACTTGGTCACTAGCACAGTACCAGCATTAAATTCTAAATGGCAGCCTCTGTGTTTGCTGTCTGTGCTATCTCTGATAAAACATTAATCATTTCAAGGTTCCATTCAAACCCATTGATAGAAATTGTAAAATGTAATTTAGCTTTGAGAATAGAATTAATGTTTTCTAATAGCTCTAAGCTATTCTATGATTTATTGGTTCCACTGCTTGAGGGTTTTTATAATCTAAATTGGTGATTACAGATGATACACAACATTGTGTATCATAAATAGGAATTATGTGTCTGGTGAAAACGATAATGGGTTTTTGTACCTTGTATGTATATTAGTACATTCAGTAGTATATTAAAGCCTATTTTGGAATCGGAAGATAATTTTGCCCACGTATAGATCTTCCCAGCTCATTCAGTCAGGGAATCTGCTGCTATTTACTAGTTTTCCTCTAATGCAATAAATATGTATTGCATCAGAGTAGAGTAAAATTAAAGGTACACCTGTGGAATCTCATTATCTATGATATGTTCTCCTTTATAGCATGCTTCTTTTTTTTTGCTTGTTTTTGAGGAGGCAATTAAGACTTAATACTGTTTATGATCTCTGAGGGAATTTTAGTCCAATGATAGATTGGTGATGAATGTATCTAACGGTTGTGTCTGGGAGGATTATTTTTGCACAGCCAAGTCCACCATTGGAAGACACCTTCATAAACATGGAGAAGATGAAGTCCATTTTTGCAGACAATGGAAGTTTTATATACTTTTATTGAAGTTTTAACATGTGCGGTTATTTTTATTAACTGATCCAAATTTCCCACATTTCTGCCCTGGAGTGTAGATGGACAGTATTGGGCTGCTCTTTCTGTCATCACTGGATTGGTAGGCTTCCATAATCATTCTCAACAACTAGTGGTTTTAAAAGTCTCTCACTGTTGTAGAAATTTAAAATCTATTGTGATAAAACAAAATGATAGAATCATAGAATGATTTGGGTTGGAAAAGGACCTTCAACAATCATCTCGTCCAAACCTCTGCCATGCTCAGGGACATCTTTTGCTAGATCAGGTTGCTCAAAGCCCCATCAAACCTGAATTTGAACGCTTCCAATGATGGGGCATCCATAATTTCTCTGTTGCCCCATAGATGAGGTATCCATAACTCCTCTGAAAGTAAGTGCGACTGCTTTGGGAAGTCATCTGGAACAACTGGCTTGTAATAGTGATCTGTAAATTCTTTCTCTAAACCTTCACTGATTTATTGAAATTTAAATCTTAAGAAGAAAAGACATTAAAATACCCCAAATACTGCTTTTTTTTTATCCTTTTGTTTTTCGTAATGTGAAGATATGCAATAAAAGTAGATGTCAAATTTAAGTAGAATTAATGATATAGTGATTTTTGATAGAAATGAATTATACTGTGAAACAAGGCATTTCTTATCAAACGGTGCAAATCCATGTGTATTTCTTATTTATGGTGTATACGTGTAATTATAGAGAAACTCACTTTAGACAAGGCTTTCAATGAAACGAGGAAGTCATTTATTATATTCCTCTTAGAATTTGAAAGGAACTCAGCTTTCATGGTGATGACCATTTATTATAATTTTTATTACATAAATACTTAGATAAAGAGAAATGGGTGCCAGCAGTGAATTGAATAAAACCCCCAATTGATCAATAACTCAATTTAGTTTGGAATTTCTTTAGAAAATATAGTGGTATTAATCAGGAGAGAACGCTTCAAGTATAAAATTTGATTTTCTTAGTGGGAAATCAGTTTGCTTTATCAAAATCTTAAAGTCTCTTTCCCCCTTTCTCTCCCCATCATACAATTCTCCTTTTGCAGTAAGGCTAAATCAGATTTGTCTGAAGCAATAATTGGTGATTATCTCCTAACTGCGAGATATAGTTGAGCCTCTTTGGTTAATCCTATCTTGCTTGCCATCTATAGTGAGTCAGAGCAAGGCAAGGAAGAGAGGACTTGAAATGTGATTTCTAAGGTCATTTTTCCTGTGAGGTGTAATTATGTCCAAGAGCTCTGCAAATTGTGGAGGGAACGGCAATTGGACCTTGGCAAAGAGACGTGCAATGGTTTGGGTGGAGAACGACTTCCCGCCTCAGCGTGAATGTGTGTTTCTGGGGGGCGGTGGGAGGGGTCCCAGGTTCTGTTCTGTTCTGTTAGTGGAGAAAAGAGAAAACCCTTGTGGAAAAGTTTTTATTGCTCTGTAAGCTTTCTTGTGTGCTCGTGCATAGCATGTTCATTATTTGGGCTAATGAAGTATTACAAGATAAAATTTACCTAATAGAAAAAAATGCCTACTTTATTCCATATAGAAATTTAAGATAAGTGAGGATTATTTGTGCTTATGCAATGTTTTCCATTCTATTAAAAGCCTGGGTTTTCCTTCACACTTGGGAGAGGCTTTATGTATGCTACAAACTTTCATTATATTATTATTATCGTTATTATTGTAGTAGTAGTAACAACAATAACAATAATAATAACAACAAGAAGAATAATGATGTTATTACTATTACTGGGTAGTCTAATAAAATTTGTCTCTGTCTCAATTCAAATCCTGACTTGTTTGGTTTATTCATGCTTCTTAGCATCACTTTGTCAAAGATGACACAGTTTCTGTGGAAGTAAGGCTCTTCTGAGAGATGCTGAGAACCTTTCAAGTGACCTCTGTTGGAGCCAAGAGGATGATTTATAATTTTATTAGCAGTCTTCTCCTAGAGACAGCTTCATTAGATGTTTTATGGAAAAAGAAATGTTTTATAAGTCCAGCCACTAGTTTGTTCTTTCACTTTTATATACTAAGAAACCTCACTGCACCTTTAGTGCCAGGTTCTCGGCTCCTTGGCTGGAGTCCCCATGGCTGTCAGAGCAATCCTGTGCAGTGTGGGAAGAGAGCAGCAAAATGGTAATGAGGTTGTGATTTCACAGTTTATGAAGTCATTGTGCATCCTCCCTCTTGCTAGTCTGTATTGCTTTCAGTTTTGGAAAGTAGATCAATATGATAACTTAGATATCAATCTTCAGGTAATGTTGCATAAAACTAACAACTGTAAAGGAACTTTTTAATAAGTTACTGATATTAATGCCTTGTATTTTTTTACAGTATTTTGATTTACTCTTTAGAGATACTGTGGTGGAAGGAGGATTTTTTTTTAATGCCACTAAGTCTTTCATGTGTAATCTTGTTAGTGAAAAAATATATATGGACACACAAGCTTCTTCCAGAGCTTTCCCATTTTCAATTTTCCATACATTTGAAATGATGCTTTCATATTCTTACATCAGCAGAATTCTTTGTTGTCCTACATATTGCTGTAGAAAATATACTGAAAATCTCTGCTACCTGGTTAAAATCTATTAGCTGTTCCAAAAAGCAGCTTGACAGTATTAGGACTGTGTCTCTTATGTTTGTATAATATAGTAGACTGAATTTTCAGGCCATTGGTAAATCTCGTGTATGCAAAATCCATTTTTAGCTACTTTGGGGCTGTCCTTAAATCCTTTCTCTTAAGATGTCAGTTGAGCAAAGCCAAAGCCTCTAAAAAAGCTGTAGCACGACATCTGTGATTTCAACAAATCTTATGCTTCGTGTGTTTGGTGCGTTGCTTAAGAGTGCTTGGGATGCAGCCAGACTCAAAGACTACGTCTGCAAGGTTAACATAGAAACATTCACTTCATCAAGGTTATATTAAACAGAAAACACTTAAGGGAGATTGCGGAAAAAAATTTGTATTTTTGGCTTGGAAAAATCTCAGAGATTCTTTTATTATAATATTAAAATAAAACCACAATTTAATTTTTTAATAATTGTTATTAATGTTATAAACTTAAATAACTTTATATTAATTTCCCCCCAATTCTTGAGATCAGCCAATGTACAGTTAAATATATGATATACTGGAGACCCTTAACATTCTAAGAATTTAAGCAATTTTTGCACATACAATTGTGGTCAGTACTTATATTGCTAAGTTTACATTAGCATTACATTAGCAAAAACGTGCTGGGTTTTTTTGGCTGGGAGGTGGGTTATGCAAACAGCTGCCAGAGGATTCATTACCTTTTGTTGTCCATTTCTAAAATATGAAAGGTGTAACTGAAAAAAGGATACAGGAACAGTGCTTGGAAGATGGGTGCTTGCTTTAGCAGGTGGTTCATAATTTCAAAATTTTCTGAATTTTTTCCCCATAATTTTCACAATTTCATAATTTTCTGAATTATGTTTGGGAACAAAGATGGTTAAAGCTAATTACATGGAGGTCAACATCTCAGTCTGTTCACGCTTTCCCCTCATGGTGAAGATCTTGCTTTTAGCCATGTATGTGGTGGTGGGAAGCAGCCGTCAGCCCGTTGCAGGGGATGGTACCGCAGCGTGAGCACCCAGTGCATGGGGTTCCCTGACTAATGCTGGCACCGAGTTGGCTCCAGTCAACCCTGTGTGCACCGGGGTGCTCTGGCATAGGAGTGGAAAATGAGTCTGTGGGTCCTTAATTTTCATATTCTTGTCTTGTACTTCTTGCTTTCTGTACATGGCAGTAAGATTTCAGATTCCTTTTTAGAAAGTGCTTTAATTACTGATGGTTTGCAATTTGTTTTCATTTTGTTTTGGACAAATTGCAATAGTAGCGAAGAGTCTGTAACTTAGGTAAATTAAACACAGAAATTTTATCCTTAAAAGAAAAAATAATAATAATTGATGCATCGTGTTTAGGCCAAAAGGCTATCACAATAGTCATATTTTTTTCTAATTTCTAGTAAGCAGGAAACCATCAAAGCTTGCTTTATTTTCTGGAAAAATATTCTCTTTCTCGGGAGGTGTTTTTAGTGCCTAAGCTATATAATTAACACTCTTCCGAAGAATGAGGTTTGGTTTTGTTGAATTGTTAATTGAGTAATTGTACTGAGAAATTGGTCTGTGTAATCCCCCCCAACCACACAACATATTGTAAAAAGACACGTGAATTTTTTATTTTTTTTTTTTTTTCTTACATATTTCTTATATTATTAGACAAAATCTGGAGTGGATGAACAAGGATTCATAGGCAAATTTCTGACCTGTTTCTGTACCTTGTAGTTCCTGCAAGTCTGTCAAAATGAGATTTCTGAAACCGAGTAACCATTATATAACTTCAGCTAATTTTGGGGGTAGAATAGCAGTATGCTGCTTTCAGCATTTCCATTTCCAATACTATTGTGTGATGATGCATGATGCATCTGGCTGCTGAGGTCAAAGCAACTAATTTTCTGTGGCTGTGGGTTGGCTATTCAGAAGTAATAACAGGATTAAAGTAAGTTCTCTGGCCAAGAAATGTTGCCATCTCTAGTTATGCACTTGCAGATTTTGGGAATGGATATGTTCATAGATATTTCATGCTGCAGAATAGATGCGTATGAAAAAAAAAATTACCTGATTTCCTTGTTTGAAATCTGCATTCCTATTTCTTACATATTTACTGAAGATACACTTAAATTTTACTGTTTGAATTTTCAGTTTAATGTAATATATGTGTAAGTATTTTTGTAATTGTGTTTTCCTTATGTTCCCTTCAGAAATCAATGATGAGAAGCCTCTTTTTTTTTTGGCTAGTCATTAGTATTCATGGCTCTATCAGACTGCAGTTCAAACTCTTCACTTGTTTTTGTCACAGAAGATGATGGAGCAAGGTTGCTTAGAAACACTTAGCCACACTCGCAATGGGAGTTATCAATCTGTTCTGTGTATTCACCTGCACATGCAGGGGAGAAAATTGAGTTTCTCTTCTGATTATGCTAATTCATTGCAAGTTTGTTTTAGCAGTAGTATGCTTAAACATACATAAACATGAATTTTCTTTCATTAGATATAGTGAGAAAATGTAGAGTAAAATATCGGCTCTTTATAAAACAGTGGTTTCAAAGTGTGAGAGGTCTAATTTGCTTGTATGCTTTTCAAAAAGAAAGTTTTACTATCGTTGGCTGAGTTAATCGAGGAATTGTCTTTTATCAACAAGTTGCATAAATTGGAGATTATTTCATGATCTATTTAAAAAAATTTTTTTTATAAGTTCCTAGCTTTAGCGTTCAGTTCAAGAAAGTAATATGTCTGTCTGACAAAAACCATGTCTGTTTGACAACCAACAGCAATTCTTTTTTCCCCTAACCCAGTGAAATTCTTGATCTTTTTTTTAAAGAGTGGCCTAAAAATAAACTAAGTCACTCAAGTTATACAATTTTTGATCTTTTCAACGATGAGTGACTTGGCCTATTTTTAGGCCAGCTGTAATTGTACAGTAATGTGCTGGAAAAGATAAATGTAGCTTTTTATCACCCTAACTTCTAAGCACTCCAATTATTACACTTATTAAATATGCTGGAAATCCATATATTTCCTCCTGTGAGTCTGGAATAGACTTTAGTATCTTTTCAAGACTTAAATATTTTGTATCACTGAGCTTCCACCACTTTTCAACACACAAGCTGTTGTATGGTGGGTTGTTGATGTGTGACCCTGCTTTATCTTCCTTACTTTATGCTGAACTCATCCTCTTACATCCCAAAGAGCAAGAAATCAGATTAAAAGTAAAAGCTGCACAACAAAGTGCTTCTGTAGCTATGAAATGCTTATGGCTAGTTTGTACAATAAAACAATAGAAAATAATTCCTATAACTATAGTGTTGTCAGTCTTTTAACATACCAATAAAATAGCAATCGTGAATAAGCAGGAAATAATGTAATTCTCACTTTAGTTTTCACTATGATTTTAATAAAAATCAGGTTCAAGTAATATAATTTATTAAAGTATATTTCATGCTGATAATGAGTGAATCGCTCTGTTGTTCTGGTGCCTGTAGACTTAGATGTCTTCAAACTGTATCCTTGTCTCAATTTGTTGCATGGTTAAAGCCATTGAATCTGGATTTTCACGTAGAAGACAGATTTTGCAAAAAAACCAACACCCAACCAACCAATCAAAACAACACAATAACTTAATCTGGAATACTTTCATTGAACTTGCTACTGGAATCTGTTTAGCAAAGCTTTTTTTTATTTATTACAAACATATCAAAGAACTAGAGAGGAAATGGTATCTCTAGTACTTTGACTTGATGGTACCAATGTTGTCTCCTGTGACTTTTCTTTAGATTAGGTGTAGGTCAGAAGAGCTGAAGATACTGAAACTGTAGAAATAGGAATACCTTAGAAATGCACATTTTTCCCTCCCACATTGTAGTATCCCAATCTATTTTAAATTTTTGTCATAAACACTACTTCACATTATGAAACAGGGTTTGCTATATTCTTTTTAGTGTGACTATACTTTGATTTCCTAGTCTGTACAGTTGGTTTTCTTTCTCTTCTCTTGCCGCCGTCCGGTCCCTGTTGCACCAGGTGGCTGTATATTTTGAACAGAGTTACAGACCAGGTTTGCTTAGTCTTCATAGCACTCTTAATGGCCAAAATATTCCAGCATTTGCGTTCTGCAGGTATCGGGGCAATTTCTAGTCCCTTAGTTTCTTATCAGGAAACAGTATTTAGAAAATATATGCTTATAATGCTAGAAAGTCAAAACTATCAAGTCAAGCAGGTAACTTGGAAATGGTCAGGAGCCAACGCTTTCCTGAAAGAAACAGCATGGAGAAGAGGCTGCAGGAAGGCAGGTGGGATGTGTTCCTGTGGTAAGAGACCTATAGTAAGAGCCTTTTACAGTGGCAAAGTAAAATATGAATTCTGAATTACACCCTTATGGTGATGTTAAGGTATTTGTAGGAGGCAAGGGGTGTGTGCTTGGTCAGTAACAACAGGTCATCGGTTGAGTTGTAACTCGGTTGCCTGCAGTGGTCTAATTGTGCCCATAGCTAACGTGGTCCTTTCTGTGGCTGGTGGGAAATGGTGTGTTTGTAGGACTTGGATCCTCCCAGAGCAGCAGGGCAATTGTCTTTTAGAAAAGAAATTAGAATTAAAAATAAATAGAGTAATTAATTCCTTAATATCGAGTATTTGTTCCAAATTAAAGTGGAACTAAACTGCAAATTACTGATGTTCTCTACAGAAAGGAGACCTTAACCCAGCTCTTTTTCAGTAGAGAACTATTTTAGGTTGTTCAGAAGGTGTATGAAAACAATCCAGGATTAAAACCATCCATGTCACTAACTGCTAATAAAAATTCACTTAAAAGTTGTGTTCTGAGTGAGATCCCAGCAGAAAACACAAAACCTCCTACACGTTTTTATAGGAGAAATTCTCGAGGGAGAGTTTGTGCATCAGGCAGAGGCAAGGGGAAACAGAACTTAAACTATTCTCAAGAGTAAAACCCAGATGAAAGCAAGTTGAAAACTCTCTTGTTTTCTTCTGAGTTTGCTAATCTCCTGTTCTTTCTTCTGGTTCTGTGATCGAGTCCCACCGTTTCCCTCCAGCAAGAGCAACAGCATTTTGTAAGAGCATTTTTGTGGTGCCCAGACCTGTGCCCACTACCTTCAGGCAGCAAATGCAGCGTTCGCCACGGGCTGTCGGCATCATTTCAGAGCGTCTGGCACTGGCTCTTGAGATCCGGTATTGCAGGTTGGTTGTTCGGAATGTAGGAGAGGGATGGGATTGACGTGGGGCTTTGAGCAACCTGGTCTAGTGGGAGGTGTCCCTGCCATGGCAGACGGGTTGGAACTAGATGATCTTTAAGGTTCCTTCCAACCTAAACCATTCTATGATTTTGTGACATGCTGTGTCTATGAAAATGGAGTTGGCTGTTACAGACTACAGGCTCCTCTTGTTTACGTGCTTGCTAAGGTGCAAGTAAAGCTGCAGAGGGAACATTTGGATGATCTGTGAATGGTGGCTGCTGTTCTGACCTCCCTTTACACACCCTGATACCTATTTGGAGCTTCAACCATCCAAAATTAGGCTTTCTATTCATATTTCTCTAGGAAGTAGGTATCTTGCTCATCTCTTGGGTGCTCCCTTACTGCTGCCCCTCAAAAAATCTGAGATACTCAACACCAGGCACAGAATTCATTTTTTCGTATGACAGTGAGTGATAACTGAGTTGCAGGACCATTTTTAATATGCTTGAATGAGATTTTGGTATGCATTTGGTTTTCCTTCGTCTCATTTTTTATTGCTTAAGAGACTTAGTTCTCTTTGTGTTTTGTGACATTTTTATACATTGTTTTTGAGGAAACCCAATATTTGTTTCTTAAACAATATATTGTTGCTGTTTTTTTGCAACATTATAGTGAATATGTTTGGGTTTTTTTTTTATCCTACTCATCTAGGAGAGTGGTAAACCTATGAAGTTTGCTGAAAAAATCCTTATGACATGGAAAAAGGAATAGTAACTTTTACATTTTCCGCTTGTATACATTTTTCCTTATGAGGAAGATTTATGGTTGGTAATATGACCCTGTGAGTTGAGCCACTTGCTGCAGAGCCTGATTTCAGCACCTAAAGCAGTAGGAATGATTGGAATGCGTGTTTTGCATTTTGATTTCCATCCTATAATGTTGACCTTTAGTTTCTCTTCGTTTTTGTCATGTTTGCCTTTCTTTGTGCTTAATGGGTAACAGTGTTGCCTTTTCTTCATATTGATACTGGTGTTCAGTAACTTTTGTCTTTGTTCACTGGGAGAGTTAAATGCTTTAAACCTTGATTAAATGCCATGTTAGATGTTGAATTATTATTAATAAAGCTACTGCTCTAAAATCATGCTTAAATCTCAATGTATTCTGTATATTCCTCTGGTCCGGTTGACTGTATCCGGTATGCATTTCTGGTGCTGCTTTGATTGCACAGAGTGAAATGGAAAACATTGTGAAAAGAGGGAATATTGATTTTTCTTTTACTTAAGCAATGGTTTTCCAAGTGACAGGGCTCAATTATATTATTCTGGTTATAGGACTATTTAACATATGCCTTTTTAGTGAAGTGATTCTGGCCAGTAATGTTCTGTATCTTAATTAAACCAATATTACGAGGCCAGTTGGGTAAAACATACGTTTGAAAATGTAAATGTCAAGTATATTGTACCAAGGCTTATCTGTTAAATACTGTGAGGTTACAGCCTGGATGAGGCTGCTGGCAGTAATAACAATTGCTCAGCCTTTTCTTCTTCTTCTGTTGCTGTGTAATTAGATCGTGATGTTGCCCATTTGATAACTACTGGAAAGCGCAAATTAGAGTAAGTTGGAAGTGAATGTATGAACATGGTATTTAAATTTTTAATTACTGAGTTGGAGTAGGTGCTCCACATAAGGGCAGCCTGCAGGCCTCTTGCAGAAACGTTGTCAGAAAATTTCACTTAATGTTGAGAAAAATGCTGAGAGAGAAGAAGTATCTTTTGAATAGCAAAGACAGCTCAGACACTTAAAGAAATTAAAAGCACTTTTTAAGGTAAGCGAGAAGCTGGCAGTGTGTAGTGCAGGCATGGTTTGCCTTTATGCAGAATTTGTGCTCTGTATATACTTTGTATTTTGAGGTATCCTGACCTTGCGCTGTGTGGGCATACGGGTCTGCGTGTGTGTGGAGGGAATCACAGATTCACCCGAGGAAGAAGTAATGAAACATTGACAGCCTGTTTGGGAAACACTATATAGATTTAGTTAGGTGGGTTGCAGTTTCTATATTGATTTAAAACCATCACAAATAAAAATAAAAATAGAATTAATGGTAGTAGGATCTCAGTAACCTTGTGTTTCTGCATTGATTTATACATGTTACAAGATCTAACATGCAGTTTGGGTCTTTTAGTTCCAGCTCTTTCTTTCCTTCCCTCATCCCCAAGTAGCCATCAGTACTACCAGTGCCAGGCACTACAAAGCAAGTGTATGTAAAGAGAAGAGCAATCATTATTATCAACTGTATCTATGCAACACAGGCATGTTTCTCTATAGCAGGAAATATTTTAATAGTTTGGGAAGAACATTCTTTTTCAGTTTGCATGTTTTTGCTTCCATTAAATAATGGGGATGGTTCTGAGTTTTAAAAAGTGATTAGGACAGTACTTCATGCTGTACTATAGGTACATATGGTACCCATATGGTACCAAGGTACCATAGGGGTGGTTTGCAACTTCTTTCAGAAGTATTTTCCAATTAGATGAGGATACGTTAGTATAGTGTGCTATAATAGTGTAGGGTAACAGTGCAATAGAAATAGCATGCATCTTACACAGTAGCAGTTTTATATTCCACTTGTTTTTCCCTACCTTAGTGTAGACTATTTGAACAATCCTTAAATGTAGAATATGAAAAATTTAAATCTCTTTGAAGTTAGCAGAAGAAAGAAACTTCTCTATAGTTGAGCAATCAAGATAAAAATATGACATACTTTTTTTGAGGGATAAGTAAGTGGCTGTCCTGTTATCTCAGTGCTTCTGTGTTGTTTTGCAGGATGTGACCTTTCTGTTCTGCGAGCTCATGATAAGGGTATCTGTAGCCGTGATTCTTTCTTAAAATAATGCATAGAGACTGGGGAGAAGAACAAAACCGAAAGGCTTTACCTTGTAAAGTTTGATGGTATTTACCTTCACAATAGCTATACTTGATTGATAGCGTGCGTGTGTGTGCCGTGGCTGCCAAAAGCTGATGCAGGTTTGACACAGGTTGACTTGTAAGGCTTTTGTTCATCTGGACTGGTGAAAACTGTCAGCTGGGGGAAGCTTGTTGAGTCATCGGGCAGCCTGAGTGTAAACCTGCTGGTTTGGAAAATGGTTAAGAAACAAAAGACATTGCGCTGTACTACATGAAGTTTTTTGAGAACTTTTAAGAAGTTCTGTTCTATTCTACGTGAAAACAAAATAGTGTTTCCAAGCAGGTTAAAAAGAGGAACTAGCAGGACTGTCATACCTTGGAAAGATTAATTTAGGCCCTGGAATTTTTGAACTTTTCATGATCTTTCTTGAGTTCCTGGTGTTATTTTTTTTTTTTTTCCCAACTGAAAGGTTTTAGAAATAAAGGCAAAAAGTGATGTAGTTCCACAAGATTATTGTGGTTTTATGTTCATTCTTCTAAGAAAATGCACCCAAATTTTACCCCTTGCTTAACCTAGGATATGAAGACATGTCCTTTCTGTCTTTAAAATGTGATTAAGATCTATTTTAAGTATTTTTCTCTTAATAGATGTAACTGAATGTCTTAAGCTTCCCATACAGGAATATGAGCCCCTGTGGACGGAATAGGGTTGCATATATTCTAACAACTTTGTGGCTTGTAATCTGCTTTGCTGTCTTCCATTTAACAGAGCGTCCTCTCCTAAGCAAGATTCCCACCAATGCCTTGCTACTCCATGTGCACTTTGCACTAAAGATGCAGCTCTGTGGAAGGAATATTTCTACACAGACAAGTCCCATGAAAGACATGTATGAAAAGTAACCTTTTTGTCTGTGGACTGATGTGGTGCTGTCCCATATGACGCACAGACCCCAACTCTGTTGACCTTTTTGCATGTCAGAAGCTACCTTATGCTAGGTATCCTGTTGAACTTAGGTGAATTTTCTGCACACGTTGTATTCTATGTGCCCACATACATTGGAAGTTTTACTTTCTTGTGAGATTCATACTTTGTATGGCTGTGTCTTCCCAAGAAGGAGTCATTTTCAGATTTTGAACTGGACATTGGATTCTGGTAAGCTAATATTCCCACCAAAACTGAAGCCTGAAAGACATGTCTTCTGTAGCTTCATAGCTCTAGCAGCAGCGGTGGGTTTTGTTATCTAGAAGCTCCTTTAACACTTACAGCTTGATAACTGAAGGCAAGAAATATTATTACCTTATTACTTGCTATTTTTTTTCCAGCAAAAACTTTCTGTTTTGTTGTAGTTGCCAATATTGGCTAGATCCTTCTTGCCCATATCCTGCTGAGTTCACGTCTTGAGGATTCCAGCAGTCACTGTCTCTGGGGAAGAAGGCTGGTGCACAGCCTCGAAGGTTGTGAGGAGCGAGGCAAGGGCAGGGTGGGAAGGGTGTAGGTCCATATGTGTCCCGGTTGGTGTGGGAGGGGAGAGCTTTTGGGCTGCATATGGTGAGCTGGAATGAGTCAGGAGAAACAGCAGAGAGAGTTGCTCAAAAAATTTTTTTCTTGGATGTATTTCTTCTCATCTGCAATTTTTGTTTCTCCTGGACATTACTGAGGATACTGGACTTGTATTTCTGAAAATATTACAATGTTTATTTGGTCTTTAAATTATAGTAGTTTACTTTTAGTCTTAACGTTAATGAAATTTTCTCTCTAGGGAGATTTTGGACAGTGAGAGTAAAGAATTAGTAAAGCTGAAACTCGCATCTCTGTTGATACATGGGGATTAACGCTCTGTCTGGAAAATTATAAAACCATAGTCTATTATAAAGAGCTTGAGGGATGTGATGTAGACTTAGCTATTAAAGAAAATTCAGACTTAAGGTGGAAACAGTGTTCGGCCCTACTGCGTTCTGTATAGAAGGTGGCAATTAAAATAAAAAATTGGTCTCAGTCCACGAGTTGTTGGGCAGCATGCCCTAATGTTGGCATTAGCTCCTACCTATAAATATTCTTGTCTTGGCTGTACATGGGATTTAACTGGGAGGTGTTTGGTCATTGTTTAGTCGGCACTCAAGTGTGGAAACCAGCCAGTTTGAGTAAAACATAGAGCACTTGTTAGGGCGAACTAGAAATGTGCCAAGACTTGTATCTGACAGTGTCAGGAAGGCAGTTGTTTCAGCTGCCATTCACTGGCTATCTTGTTGAAGAATTATGTAGAGAGTGTTTCCAAATCAGTGTATGGTCTTCAGGAGATGCCAATATTTGGGAAACTTGTACCCATGCTTTCTGTCTGGTATTTATTTTGTAGTTATGAGTATGTCATAGTACTAGAAATAGCATTTTTTGTTTTTCAGGCAGAGTGCCGGGATTTGGGGTAACTGTGTCCCACAGTCAGTCTCATCACTGTCGTACTGTTCTTGTTCCAACAAATGCCTGACTTACCTGTGTCTTACTTCTCTGTTTTGTGAAACCTGGGCGAAACCTTCTAGCCCACAAAAAATGCCACTAGGCTGAATCAATCTGTTTGCAACGCAGTGTTCAGGCTCACGTGCTGAGAGTGTCCTGGGAACATGAAGTGTACAAGCTGGCACTATGCTGCCGGCTCTGCGTTATCCGTAATATGTATTAACTGTATTTTACGTACAAAAACATCTTTGCATACATATGGCAAACAGAATGGTTTATTTTGGAAAAATAGCTTAGCCGTTACTGATACTTGCTGATTCTGACCTAAGAAGTCTTGTCCAGGCCCAAATTAGAATTTCTTTAGGCTTGTTTGTGCCTGTGACATCATTTATGCAGACTGTAGACTTCACTATAATGCCAAGTATGAAGCAGCATCTTGCTAAGAATTATTTTTGTACAGCTAATTATAACATTTCAAGTGAAAAACATTTTGTATTAATTTTCAGTGTACTCTTTAAAGTTTTACATCTGTTAAATTTCATTTTATATGCATATCAACCCTGGCAGTAAATACTTTCTTAAACTATATTAATGCAACTTCTGAAAAATTATTTTTGGTTTTTTGTTTCCCCTGTTCATATGATGTTTATATTGTGATGATGATGTCAGGCATTTGTTCATCTATATACAAAGTTCAGTTGGATGGGAACTCGGAAGAACTGTTCTGGAGACACATTGTGCTTTCTACTGGTCAATATGTCCTAAGAAACTTTATTTTTTCCTCACAAATCTTAAAAGAGGCCTTATAAATTTTTTGTCAAACACCTCTCTGTTAACCATCTAGAAATGTTTGCTGCTTGAAATTTGCAGTGAATAAAAAATACTGACTTGGAGATAATGGCTCAAATCCTACTGTATTTTGTTTTTCTGATGCACTTTGTAGGTATCCTATGAAATTTAAATTCTGCAAGCATTACAAACAGCTTGAAGACTGAAATGTTTGCACAGGATAAGAAATGTGGGGACCAAATTTCTGACATGCTGGGGCAGGTAGTGTTGGTGTTTGTTTTTCAAATTGTGGTTTTAGGAATATGAAAGGTGATGTCCTCACTGAATAAAATGCGAGACTGGAATTGAGGAATCCAAGTTTCTGTTCTAGCTTTTACACTACGGAGTGACTCGCATTGGCTTTTAGTCTTAATAGCCTGTTACAGGCACTATCTTCCATCACGAAACATTGGGTTACCTTGGAATGCTAGATAATGTAATTTGGGCATTTGCGTGGAGATGCAAACATACTATCAAATGATTTTATATTAAAGCTTATCTGTCCAAGGGAGTAGGTAGATGGAACAGATATCTTAGTGGCTTCTCATTCTCTGCCTAGCGTTTTGTCAATAGCAGTTCACATCTCTGTTAGTGCTGGGGTGAAGCTGTAGAGTTACACTAGCGTGACAGCAGTTACGATTATTGGGGAGTAAACATAATTGTATTTGAGATATCTTAATTTATAAGTTGAGTTGCAATGGGTTCTGCCAGGATTTGCCATGTTATGTTATTCATTGAAAATCAGTAGACTAGGTAAATGACTGTTAAAAAAAATGATACTGCAAACACAAATATTGAGTTACAGGGCCTTGCTATATAAGCATTTTTTCTTGGCCTTTTAGAACATTTTTCCACTTTCCTTGATTTGCAGTATCCTAGTGAAAATGCAGACCTCTTGGCAGTGAATTTACACACATAAACACTGCTTGATTTTCATAGTTCATTTTTGCGGGCATGTTTAGGAGTGGTTCACAGACCACCAGGTGGTCCAGGGATGGATGTGAAAGCCCATTGTTTTAAACAGTTTTTCTCGAGTATTTGAGTGTTTCTGTAGGTTTTTTTCTGTAGTTTTGATAAAGCCAAAAATGTCTGAAGTTTTGCTATGGAGAGAATGGGGTATGTGAAAGGAGAAAATAGGGTGCAATCTTAGTGTGGTGTTATGAGATGATCAGCATACACATATATGTCAAGTCCAAGGATTTTAAAAAGTGTTTGATCATTATAGTATTGAAAAGGTCATAATATAGCAGTGTGCAAATATGTAGCGACTCATGTACTCATGCCAAAATGTATTGCTGCAGATTTCCAAGTACTAGATTTATTATTAGAGAAGGTGGACTTAGAATGAACTCTGAAAGATGCCTTACGGGAGGAAGCCAAATACTTAAGGACTTTCAAAAGCACAGGAGGAAACTAGTCTTCTGACACACACACAGAGTTCAAAGTCCTGTTCTCAAAGATGTTATATTCTTTTGACTGTTTTATTTTGTACCTTATTGACAGCACGGAATGGAATTTATTGATGGAAAAATTAAAGACTTCTTTCATAAATTCACTGTAGCATTTTTCATGAATGTGCCAGTGTTTGACACTTGCATAATTTGTTTTCTTTCAATTTTCGACTAAAAAGAGTAAATCTGGCATTAGGATTGAGCATACCTAGTAAAATGTTGAAAATATGTCATCCAAGTCCTATTTTCTTGGTTTTGGCACCTTAAAATAAAAAACTGTCATGCATGATTTATGTAAAAGTGCTATCAGAAAGGGAGTAATTAAAGGCTTTTTATTTCAATTTTTTATTCCAGGGAAATGATCAGGGTCCAATAAGTAGCCAGTAGGGAGAATTATAAAGGAGGAGTGAGTAAGAGGTATTGCATTCAGGTTAATTAATTCTTTACAGGTAGCATATTCAAAACTATTTCTTTCTTGAATACCCCTGAATTCAATGTTTACCAACCGTAACTGTCTAGTAGGCAAAAACTGAGCGGTTAACAGGCTGTGGGCCCCATCATGTTTGGCTCTCCTTGTTGGCTTCAGTTTTAACTTCTTAACCTACGCTCTAAAGATCTTTTGAAGGTCTCTTGAACAGTGCATTGCTACAAGCTGTGTCTTGGGAAGCATAATGTGAATTACATGTTGTCATCTTGCATAGACTGAGGATAATTACATGCTACTTTCCTACAGATGTGGAAGTTTTCTGGATGCTCTCCATCTCCCTTGCACCCTATGGTATATTTGTTGTTTAGTAATTGTGGATTTCGACCTTTGTTTTACAGCTCTCGGCATATTTCTTTTCTTTGTAGAGAAACCAAAGAACCATTGGTTTAATAAAAACATTTTCAATAATTATACACACTAATGCACTTCCTTTTATTATGGTATTAATGATACATAACCCCTACTGAATTTGTTAGTCTCAGTCAACCATAAAGATGAACTGAGGAGCTGTGATTTTTAGCAGAACATTTTGAAATATGAGCAAACTGAAAAATGACTGTTATTACAAATCATACTTCTCTGCAGAATTGATATAAAACCCTACTTAAATCTAATATATAAAATCACCTTGTGGATCATATGTGAACATTTCTAAATGGTATCCACATCTGTTGTGTTTTTCTACTAGCGACATTTACTTCAGAAGTGCTTTTTTGTTGTTCATGTGTGCACTTTTAGTTTCAGAAAGTGAGCAAGGTCAGATTATATTGCTGTTCTGGGAGCCCTTTTTATAATCATTTATCTGCATTTTTTGGTAGATGAGTAAGAAAGTCTATTAAAGTATAGAATACCAGTTTAAAGAGTGCAATCCTCTTAGGTTAGGTTCCATAGGAAGCATATCCTTCTCGTAAAAGGCACCTGCTGGGTATGGTGAGAGACTCTACTCATTCCTTTGCTGAGCCATTTTCTTTCACTGTGTTGGTGCCATATAACGAGCAGCAATCCTCTGCTTCTCCCTCTTAGACTAAACTGAAATACAACATGAACCTGGTTGGTGTGGGGTTTTTATTGCTGCGTTATTCCCTTTAGATCTGGGTCCATTAGAAGCAGTCGAGCATTAATGAGGCAGTGGTACATGCCAAGACTGTTGGCTTCCCCAAGGATTCGGACATTTTAAATCTTGCTTTGGAATGGCCATAGTTACATGTTTTCCATAAATGTAGAAAAACAGACTTACAGACTTGAGAAAAAATCCTTTTGTGTGGGTGACTGAAGCTATTGCTTCTATAAGGCCTCCAGACGTTATTGGCTGGAGGTCATGGTTTGCACCAACATTGGAAGGTGTCTGGACCATTAAGCCCTCCCATCATGGTGTGTTGAAGCCACCTGCCCACCTATTGCAATCTGTCTCTGCTGTTAGATGGTGGGTTTGAAGACAACTAAGCTTCTCTTACTGTCTTTCCCTGTACTTGGCAGCACAGGGACTTGTCTGTGGTCCCAATGGTTTGGCGGATGTGCAGCCCGTTTGCCACTGCAGATATCATCGCTGTAGGAATTGGAGGTGAGGGAGCGCTGGGTAATCCTGTAGTTGCAAGAGACATCGTATTTGTTTTGTTGAGGAGGATGAACAGAGCTCGCTGTGCTAATGCATCACTTCCTAAGGTCTAATGTTACTGCAACTCATTAAAAATAAAATATGTTTTTATGTTGAGGGCTAATGAGGGCCCTCAACTAATGAGGGCAAGGATGATGTGTCTAGAAGCCTGTCTTTTCTCAGAATGTTTCAATTGACCTACTAAGTGTTTTAACTTTATAAACTTTGTTTTTTGAAATATATGTGGTTTAAATACTCTCACACTATAGATTCGCTGGTTTGTCAGGCAGCATTTGTATCAACTCTTATGTTTCTCAGTGCAAAATCGATTTACTTTTAGGGGAAATCAGTTGGGACAGAGGTAAGAAAGTGGGAGAAAAGTTTCATTTGGTGAGCTTTGATGAATATTCTGTCGTTGTTTATGGCCCGAAGCAAACATCATTCAACTTAATAAGTCTCATTCAAGTGTATCAAGTGGGATGTGGTTCGGATTCCTGTTTTGTTCTTTTAGAGACACACCGAGTTCAATGTGTCAAATTACATCTAAATTTAGGGCAACGCTCCTTGAATAAAAGGCATTTTTTTTTCCTTCGGACTTCCAGATATTTCATGGTTATCTCACATTTGTCCACTTTTCTTTTGCATTTTGTATAATATGCTGCTTTCACCCTGGATTGCTTGGCAATTTTCTATTATTAAATCACCACGCGGAGATTAAAATCTGTCCTTTAACTGAAAGATATTTCTATCTGTGATACTTCTTTTGTATTTTAATGCAGCCCATATTTTAAGATGAAAAGGTAGTTGCTTTTTACCATATTAAAGAAGACCTAATAATACCAGAGTTGGTGATGGGTGATGGTGTTAGTAGTTGGCAAATAACGTTTCAGCAGACAGAAGAGTATCTGTGAATTGTGAAATGAAACACTTTCTTTTTAACAAGATGGCTGGACATATTACTTCCAGGGAGAGGGAGCAATAAAAAGGGGCAAAAAGGTGTATTAATAACTTAGGAAGTCATCATTCATAGAAACGTTACTTTTATTGTGTATCACAATCAATACATGAGATTTCTGTTTTCAGACGTTTTTCTTGCCATTTTGTCCTGTGTTTGTCTGACAGTTGAAATCCTTCATTGGGGAAGGATGGATGAATGCAAAAGGACTATGTGACTACTCTGCATCAATGAGGTTTCCATTTGGCTTCCTTGCCATGGAATACTGAAAGGTTTTTCAATGTTTTACTTAAGTTCTGACTCTGTTTATCTGTGAGAAGACAGTTTTACTTGTTTTCTTGCAGATCTGTAAAAGACACTCTGATTAGCTAGAGGATAGTATGGCTAGAAAAATTAGGGGATTTGAAAAAGTTCTTTCTTTTTTAGGTAATCTTACACTTTTAAAAGGGGAAAAAAAAACTTAGCTGAGAAAAAAAAGGATCAAGGTAAAATTTCTAATTCAGTGAAAGATGGTGAAACAACAGGAGAAAAGCCATATTCTTTGCTGTTAGCTTAAAGTTTTCATCAAAGTTGATTTTCATTAGCCAAAGTAGTTGAATAACTTAATTACTTTTGAAGTTTCATCTTAAAAATACGTGCAGGGGACTTCTCTACACATACAGGTTATCTTGGTTATTTCTTCCCTTTAAACGTGTGTGTTCTGGAGTAGGATGGCTGTTTAGATTCTTTTTAACTGTATTTGTAAAGTGGAAACAGTAAAATAAAAGCAAAAGCAAATGATTTTTCTAGTGCAAGTGTGTCACACAAAGAGCTATTCAGAAACTCCTGTTGAGCTTTAAATGGCCTCCTGTGTCAAATCTGAGCAATAAAGAGCTTGAATACAGATGAAGGTTCATCAGTTTTCTCCAAGTAAATGAAGGCATTTGTATGTTTTATTACTTTAGGGTTGGAATATCAAATTGTTTTGGGTTTTTTTTGGGGGGGAGGAGGATAGAAATTGCATGCTCAAAATTGATAGATTCTAGGATATGAAATACACAACAGGTCTGTTTTCAGAGTATTTTTTTGCTTATCTGAACAATTGTTTGCTACAAATTGAGCAGCCTTTGTTGTAAATTTTAACCAGTTTTTTATTTTTTATTTTGCCCTTCTCTATCCCTTCGCTCTCTTTTCACAGTGTTTCCTATAATACAGAAACAAAGTCACATACCGGCTTATGCGTTGATGGAAACTACTTTAACTTTTGCCATAAGAATGTGTGCAACAAGTATTTATTTCTTCAGTGTCACAGAAAACTGAAAAAAATGTCAGAATGGATGTTCTTGCTTTGGTTGTCACTCCTGCCTGGTGTCACAGCTTCTGCTGGCATTGACAAAATCTGCAGCAGGGTACATATTGGTACTCATGGGGTTGGAAAGAAGTAGATTGTGGGGACTAAGACCACTCAGACCTCACCAGGGAAGAAAAATACCGAGGAGGTGTTGGAGGTCAGTGTAGTTGAAGACCTGTGCTCACTCGCCATACCTGGAAGATGAGTAGGGACAAGGAGGGTACTGAAGCCCTTAAGTTCACTGTCTGCCGCATTCATGTCTCTTGTGCCAGTACAGAGAGAGAGGGAAGAAAGAGAATACAGTGTGTTTTTTTTCCAGGCTGGTACCTTAATGGGTAGGGAATGATTTGAGGGGAATTGCAGGGCAGAAATAGATTATTGTTAAGATGTCACCTTGATGTTGTTCTACCTGTATTGAAAATTTCATACTCTAGAGGTAAGAAAATTATTCAGGCCTTCCTGTGCATCCCTGTAGTGGTGTTTGCCTTGAACACAGATTTCCATTAGCTGCATGGCTTTCACTGGGACTGTTGTTTTTGTGGAGACTACTCTACAATTCCAGGAAAGCCAGCAGGATTACTACTGAACCTTCATTTTTTAAAGAATTCAAGGGTCCTTTTCAGTTCAAGTTTTCAAAACTGCTTAATATGACTTTAATAGTCTAGTTTTGCATCTGTGTAACACTCTACACAAGTTACATATTTCCTGAAAGGGTAAGTACAGTGTATTTAGCTCTGGCTGAAGACACTTGTCATTGTCTGTATATTTTCAAGAACAAATTTTCCTTAGCATTTCAGAAAGGAAAGAGTATGTAAGACAAGTGTCAATCAGGAAAACCAGACTTCCAGCTCAGGCAACCTTTGCTTCCTCACAGGGGTCTTGTATGTGTTTGTGTCCTGTGGGTGATGGGTGCAGGAAGGAGGGGGTGCAGGAGATCCCTGCAGAAAGGAATTGTTGCAAGGAGTGTACGAAGCTCAGTTCCTTCCTTGTGAATCGTGTTTTTCATTGTCTTTATGCTGCTGTTCTTGCTCTGAAATAGCCAGAAGTCTCTCGAGGGGTAGGGTGCTGGGTGGCCACATGCTCTTGCTGCTCCTCCCTCCGTGTGCCGGTGGGAGCTGCGTTGGCTGGCACCATGTGCGCTCCACAGAGATGCAGGTTGGCATTCAAAAATCCCTCAGATTGGACTGAGACAGATAGAGACCAAGGCAAATAGATCTAGCTATTCTAGCAAGGAAATGTGGGGTGGTCTTCCCACTGATCTGCCAAAGGGCCAAAGGCTTTTGAGAAGCGTTAATGGTATCATTCCTTGCAGAGCTTTCAGAAGCCAGAATACCTTTTTGAAACCAAACTCTGTCTCATGTTTCAGGTGAGGAACCTACTGGTGCTGATTCATTTACTTTACCATGAGACTGAGTGCATTAATCACCCCCCTGCCCTGAGGGCAAGAGTGGGAAGCTGGGGAGCATCCAAGTAGGGGGACCTCGCCTCAGCTGTAGGGGCAGCTTGGTGTTGTGTGGGGATCACTGTCTGCACAGAGGCTTCTCTTTGATAGAAACCAATGACTCCTCTCATCCCCTGATATTTTTAATTACATCTACTTTAAAGTATAATATTCTTCTGGTGGGAGGGACAAAAGAGGGTATTTTATTAGGTTACAGCATAAAAGTGCTATCTATCATGCTGCTCTGCCAAGATAGAATTATCAAATTTTTAATGTTCCTGTGTCTGGCCTGTCTTCTGAAACATGGTATAGTTTTAAAGACCCTGTTCTTCATCACGTGGAGACTCCGTGTGGGTGGAATGAGCCTTCTTTCAAAATATAAGATAGATTTGAAACAAGTCAGTTTATTAATTGTACATTGCTATATGTGAGGTCACCCTGATTATAGCCTGGACTGGTAATGCCTTACCTTGCTTTTCATGTGTAAAGTTTGGGGAAAAAATATGAATTGCAGCTAGTTGTGAAAATAGATTTTGCTGTCATTGCATGCAGTGCTACCTTTGAATCCGTTTTCCTTCAGTGTATGCTTTCATGCAGTGGCACTGTTTATAATTGCAACTTTTCTTGGGCTGGATGTTGCTTCTCCACGTTCTTCAGCTGTCCCTCTCTCTTCTTCCAAGAAGCCTGCAGTGGAGGAGGCTGGTGTGGCCGTGAGCATGCCAGTCCCCTGGGAGAAGCATATGGCTTCACCTGGGGACATGAGGAGGTCTGGAAATAAATATCCTCATTTGCCCCCCTAGAACTTTCAGACCCAACACTATGTTGTGTGCTGATTTCTGAACAGTAGAAGTAGGTGCATAATGAAGAAGCAAAACCATCATTGTCGAATCCACTTTACTGAATCTTTCAAAAATATTTCTAGGAATCCTTGAGTAGCATTTGTCTTTCTTAAAGAACTAACTGCATTTTTTAAATTATTATAAATGTGTACTTTCTAGGTAGTATTGGGGAAATATTGTTAACATCATTACTCACAAGCTTCTGAGATCCAGTTTACATTTCTTTAATTTAATTTGGATTTTCCTGACTTGGCTCATTAAAGTCCCTGAGAGAGATTTACATCAAAATTAATTATATCAATGGTTGAATTGCTTAAGTAACTTAGAGAACTCAGTTTCAAATAGGTTGTAAGAGGCTGTTTAGATAGTATGCTTACGTTTCATAAAATGAGATGTTATAAACCCTATAGATGCTCATCCAAGATGGCTTTCGCAGAAGTAGTGGCTCTGACAAGGACCTGAAAATTACTATTGTACATGTACTTTATAATTGTCTTTTTATAAATTTAGCTACTGAGTATTAGAAATGGTAAAAAAAAAAAAAGTAGGTAGTGTGATAAAAACTTAATAGTCACAAAAGGGTTCGGTGGAAAAGTTTAACTTTAATGAAAAGAAAATCATCAGAACTTAATGGAACAAATAGTGATATTTCACCTTACTAGGAAAGAACTGTTCAGAAAAGCTAATGCAGGTTCCACTTTTCCAATAGACTTAAAAACGTGTATATATCAGAACTAATATAGTTGTCAAGTGTTAAGGGTTTTGCTGAATCTGTGCTTTAGCAAGTTTTACTTTGATCTCAAGTGAGAATTTCAGTTTTCCAAGACTCTGCTCTTGTGGTGGGAAAATAAACAATTTCTCTTTTTTGTTTCCAACGTCTTTGGTTACTTTAGAGCACATTTGTTGTACATTTTTCACTTAAAATCGTCATAAAGCCATGAATTTGAGGTTTGGGGATCTTATTCGATCCCTAGCCCCCTCTCTCCTTTTTGTGGCAATGTAGACTTATAAAAATAGCAACTGTAATATATATGATGAAGTACCTGGTTTGAAAGGCATGATGCAATTACAACACCAGAACTTCTGGGTCTTACAGAAAGGCTTCTACTCATGTCATAGAAAGTGAACATGTAAACCTTATTTGCAAAGTACTTTATATTTAAAAGTTTTTAAAATCTTATTTAGATTTTTTTTTTTTCCCAGACAGGAATATGAATACAACATAATATAGTTTAACATAATGAAACCCAGAATCACTTAGAAAATAGGACATAACAGTGTTGTGCTCCTGCTGTTTTATTTTTACTCTAAACAGTCAGCAGAAAAACTATTTATCACTTTGCACATCAGGAGAAAATACTTGATGATCCTACCGTTGCATGACTGCAGAACTTACATTCTCACAGGAGGAGGTGCGTCCCTTCCTCTGAACGTGCCTTGAACTGCAGAGAAACCCATCAAAGTTCAGAGAAACATGTTATTATTTTTGTCAGTGTTTCCATTGTGCACTGTGACTTTTCAGAAAGGCCATGAGACTCTTCATGGAGAAGGAGCAAAGTGAATGCATTGCAAGTGCCCTGTGTTCTAGAGGTAACCAGACCTCTGAAAGAAAACGGTGTAATTCATCTGCGTTATGAGAAGATGAGGTTGGGTATGAATTCTCTTGGATTGTTATAGAACCAGAACTGACTATATTAAAATGTGAAAATTGTGAACTTGTAAGAAGTTCTTTCAAGTGACTGTTGCACCTGGCACACTGTCAGAAGCTGTTATCCAGGATTCGTTCAGAGTTTCTTTAACCCAGAAAGAGCAGCACTGCCGTTTAAAAATTACTTTATTGGTATAAATAAATAGTCCTTAAATTTTAAAATAAATACAGTGAAGTCTTTTGAACGAAATAGGGCTCTTAGGGTTATTTCTGAGGGTATCATACATACTGGATGTCCAGGCTCATTTGGAACATATTTTGTGGTTTGTATGTATCAGCTTGATACAAACTGTTGGAGAAAAGAGAAAAACTTGTTAGGTTTGTAATTTGGAAGTTTTGCTTTGAAATGTACTGCTTGAAAAGAACAGATCTGATTGGGTCTGAACAAGAGGCATATGTAGCACTAAATCCAAGAATCTGAATTTAGATAATTTTCAAAATATTTGTATAAAATATTTGTATTATAAATGTATATTTAATTTTGGCTTAAGGAATCTAAACACAAAGACAATGTGTGTGGCTTAGGACGTCCCTGAGCTGCAAGTCACTAGAGAATGGAGATAAGGAAGTATTTTTGCCCTGTCCTTTTGACATCTGTTGTTGAAGGTTGTTAGAGGCAGAATACTGGGATGGATGGATCCAGTACAGCTGTGTGCTTAGGTGGGTGTCTTTTTTTTTTGCGGGGGGTGTTTTTGGGGTTTTCTTGTTGTTTATTTGTTTAGTTTATTTTGTAAATGCTTGGTCTTCTAGAAACATTTGAGAATTGCTTTTCCACATAGACCAAATTGTATCCTTAATGTACACAGAAGGTATCAGTGGACTTATCTGCTCGAGTGTCAAAATGGCCTGCTGCTGTTACATAGTTAATTTGTTTTAATGCCGTTTTTATGTGCATGCTATCTAGGGTTGTGATTTCATCATCAAACAGTATTGATCCCTCTGGATGACTTTAGCAAGTAAAGCTGCTGAGAGAAACCCTTTGGAGACAACTGTAATTTTGGCAGCTGCTGACTGCACCACCAGTGGTAGGGGCTTCCTGGCACCAGTCCCCAGGAACCGGTTACGGTGAGATTGGCCCCATACCATACTGGATGCTCTCCACCTCTAAAGTTGTAAAAAGCACAATTTTCAGTGCATTTCTTCTCCCACTGGTGTTCTGGGAGAGATGAGATCTCACTGATCTTCAATTTCCACCTTTTACCACCACTTGAAAGTGCAGGAAAAATATTTTCCTTTCCTTTTCTTCACTGTTGCACCCTGGGTCTATATTTTCCAATTATTATGCAGAGTAGATTGTGCTGTCTAATTATAGGTGAACTGAGTTAAAGTAGGCAATCTTTGTATAGGAACATGTCAGCCATGGTGTTTTTTGTTGTTGTTTTTTTAAACTGCAGCAGGAAAGAGATTTGAAAGGGTGACTGCTTTCATTTAGTGCTTCTAGGTTATCTGTCATATCACAAATCTTACTTGCTGTGAATTTACTGTGCACTGAAATAACATTAACTGGTTGATTTAGTATGTATAATTTCAGATATAAAATTTAAGGTAATATTATAAATTTTTTTCTAAGGAAAAAAAACAATTGCTCGCTCATTCATCATTATTTTGATTAAAAAAATCATATCCTGCATCTCCTGAACGGAATAGTTAAGATATTTCAACACAGAAAAAACCCCAACAACCCAAACCTGAATCAACAAGCGAAAGAGGATAACCTAATTTTCTCACAAAAGCCTAGAAAAGTAGGGGAAATATTTTTCCTTCCCTTTTCCATTTCTAGCTTGTCTTCTGAAGATCAGGCTAATAACTTCTTGCCATGTTCAGAATATTTCATTTGAGTTCTGACAGTAATAACCGTGTTTTATTTGGCTGTCAGGAGCCCTGTAAGATGGACAGATAATGTGTTCATTCTCTGTCCAGTGGGAAGAGAATACATTAACTGTCTGAAATGATATGAAAAGAATGAGAGCCAGTTAAGGTGATTTTAGGGAAAATAAAAGCAATATATTTATTTGCAATACTACATTGCAAGTTGTTGGCTAGATGGACGCTGGTAATTCCTTGGGATTAAATAAAACAAGCCAAACCAAACACAACTGTGCCTTTTTGTGAACACAGACATCCACTCGTTCCGGAGATGCCATCACTTGAGATGCTTCCCTGTTTCCTGTACTTTGAGAGGTTTGAACCTTTCTCCATCCATGTTATAGGAGATTTAAACTCTAATTAAAAGTCTGTAGTGAAGTACAGCCTTTAACAGGGAAACACGCTTTCTGGGACAGCTGGTGTAGAAAAACTGGCTGATTCAAGCCCAATGTGGTGTGTAACAAGTGGTAACTGCGTAGGCATCCTAAGCCTGTTAGTGTGCTGCAAACTCTGAGGAGCCTGACTTGGGGATGAGAAATAATTCATCCTGTGGCTCCAGGAGTATCTGGCATATGTGCGGAGGCGTGGAAAGACTCGAGCAGTTATGTTTCAAGGGATGGGGCTGCATCTTCATGGTGGGCACAACACCGTAGCAGTACGGCAGACATGTCCTTCTCAGCACTCACTGGGTTGTGGCACATGGGGAATGCAGTCTCTGTTTACTCTATTTTTTCTTTTGTTTTCTTACTGTCCAGTTGCAGAATGTCAGAATATGTTCCTGATTTCTTGCCTGGTGGCAATGACACAGGGAAAGGAATTTCTGCCCACACATATTGCTTTGCTTGGTGTCACTCTCAGCTGCCTGAATCCGTTCTCCACCTCAGTCGCCTAATTAGTCTAATGCTTTAGTCTTTAATGGAGAGTAGCTTGTGCATGGGATTTCAAAGCACTTGAAAAAATTTGTAATTCACAAGAACAAGGTAGATGGATCATTAATAACGGACGGACAGATCTGGAATACTAAATCTAAACAGCCACCTTTGCAGTCCCTTATGTCTCCCAAAGGCCTGTGGTGGCAGCTCTGCCCTAGTTAAGGTAAGAAATTCTTTCCTGGTTGATTGTCAGAGCGTAACGGGGATGCTGAGTGGGGTTATTCACTGAGGAAGCCAGAGTTATACTTGGTTGCATTACTAGGTTGTGTCTAAAATGACCTGCAAATGAAAACTGGGCTGTGTTCCTTGTAAATGCCTGGGAGGGGCAGTTTCAGCCAAGAGTAGCACAGGGCTCAGTGGCTAAAAATCAGATCATCACTTTATTCTCTGCTTGCAGACAATTTCAGGGAAACTAGGGCATGAAACCCCTTATTATTTTCAGCTTTTGTCTAGACTGCATATCATTCCTGAGGGTTAGTACCTCTGTGGGTCACACTAGGACCTGCAGGCGGTCAGTGATTACGGTTACATATGTCATTTCCGTGGTTTTGGGGATTATGAGTACTTTCAACAGGAATTTTTCCTAACTTGCTTTCAGTGTTTTAATTAAAATGATGCTGTAGCTTTCCACATAGTCTTCTGTGTGACACCAATAAACATTTCACTGATTGCCTGTGTGACTAATGCAACTGGACACTTGTCAAGATAATCTAAGATCTTTTCGTGTGTACAAGAGTAAAGATGTCCGGCCATCCAAATTTTTGTCTGTAGCCTATTCATTTTTTAACTTGAGCACCGTCAACTCTTGTTAGATTGCAGAGTCAAAGATGTGAAAGTGACCTATCATGTCATTTTAATGCAGTTTGAACTACTGCTTCAAAATAAAAATCAGATCATAGAATGCATGGTGTTATGAGCACCTTTGTTTCTTGCTTTCAGATTAGCTTTAAAACATTAGCCTGGGTCTGGAAAGAAACTGGTGGACACTGTATTAACAGCCACGTCAGTCTCAAAGATTACATTTTTGTAGCCTTTTAGTCAATTGTTCCTTGATTTAGACCACGTGGTGAAGATGGTGCACAGCACGTAGTGTAATTGTTCCTCTTTGAACATACGTTCTGTAGATTCAGTGTTTCTTCTATATAGTAAATGATTGATAGCAGTCCTCATATTTGTTAACATCTAATAGTTTAATAATTGGAAGTACAGCTCTTTAGTGGAATTTTACAGTGTTTTTTTTTTTCTATCTGCTTCTCTCTATTTCTCATATATTTCTGCAGATGAGTAACGCAGATGGATATTTATGTTGCCTAATTTTAGGCATATGATTTGTGCTGAAGTTATGCAGCTCTCCTCATGCCTGTACAGCTAGTGAAAGACAGCTACACCCTCCAGAGAGCCATTCAGCCTCGGGTACGCTGAATTCCCTGCCTGTATGCAGAGACTGGCTTCTCAAAACAAGAATCTAAGATTGATGTCTGAAGTTAAGCGATGCTTCTCCAGGAAAAAAATATTTCAGAAAGATGAAGTTCAGTCAATTTTTTTGTGGTTTAATCTTAAGGTCAATTTGCCAAGTTAAGTCTGCTGCATGACAGGATCTAACCGGAACGAGCTGAGTGCGTAGAAGACTGTTCGGTGCGCAGGTTGTAGGAAGTATGTCTGGCTGCTGAATAGGTGCCAAGTGATTTAGTGCTTGGTGCTTCTTGCTGGCTAGCTGTTCTGCTAACAGTCTTGCAAAATCCCAGACTTTGGGGTATCAGAAAAACATCTTACAGAATATATGTGAAATGTTACTATAGGTTTAGTTGGCATTGGTAACTCGGTTCTGGCAGGAGTGATTGATGTGTCTTGGTGAAGCAGTGTAGCCTTAATATAGTCACAACTTGTACCTTTAAAGCATATAAAACCTTATAGTTTGTAACCACCAGTAGTTGGTGCCTATTGCAGGTAAATGACTTCACACAGAAATTAAAATTGTATGCATAGTCTCTGTTTCTTTATTTGATGAATCAGACCTGGACAAAGAGGTATGAGCAGAAGCTTACAAAGGACCTCATTTACCAACAGTAGTCCTTGGTCATATGTCCCACAGGTAGCCCTCCCCTCTCTCTCCTCCTGTGGTGCCCCTGCTTGTGCTGGTGTTGGCCATCCCTCCTTTCTTTGGTTTTGAAGGAAGGATGTGCTGCTGGAGTTGGCAAATAAATGGCTGCACAGTGGAAATGTGTGAGTCTCCTGCACTTCCCCTGGGCTGTCTGGAGGCTCCCGTCTGGCTAAGAAGCCCAAGCCAACACCTGTGTCCAACTAGTGTGCGTACTCTCTCCAACCAAAGAGTTACCTGGTGTCCTCTGTGCTGCCCACTGGCTCCGTACTGCATAGTCCTTCTCCAGGAGAGTTGCCCCTTGCTGAACTTCAGTGTTTATGGTGCAGGGAGTTGCAGTTCTGGATTTTAAACCAACCATTTGCCATTTTTGTGGAGCAGAGCGGATGGATGATACACTGATCTGAAATCTTTCATCTCAAATTTGATCACTGGTCTTAAATTATTTTACTACCAAAGGGGGCAGAAAAATGAGAGACGATCCAAACTTTCTGAAGTCAGTCATTTAGAGATTAGAGGAAGGTGGAAGCAGAAGCATCCCTTTGGATTCCAGTACCGGGTACCTGAAACTGAAACAACACTGAAACTCGTGGCTGTTTCCTTGTCTGACTGTGCTCTGCAAGTAAACCTTGCAAGGGAAATTTAGAAAGCTGTAGTCTATATCAGTTCAGTTTGAGCTGTTTCTACCTGACATACTTGCATGTAAGATATACTGGAGTTTTATGAACCAATTAAAAAACAAAAACCTTTCTTAGTTTGATGCTATAAAGTAAAAAAATCAGGTTGAATGTGTGTTTCTGGTGAGAATTAATTACAGGTTGATTACCTTAGTTGAGTGGTGTTATGGTTTTTTTTGTTGTCTCAGCTTTTTGAATTACAAAATATATGAGAATCTTACAATGTTATAATGAAATGTTTTACTTCTGGTGTATTTACTTCAAGATTTTTATAAGAAAAATTCAGCAGTCTGGGTAAGTCTGATTAAATTAATTTTTTTAATGGATTCTAATACTTCTGTATGCACTGTTTTTTTGGTGTTTTTCGGATTCTTCCTTATTACTGGATTTCTAGGATCAAAGTGAACACAGTGAAAAGGCAAGCGTGCTGTTAAATATTCTCAATTATTTTGTCTCTCTCAATATAGTTTTATTTCACAGAATTTAGAAAATGTTCTAAAATAGCATTGGACTTGCATCTGAACCTGAAAGCTCAAATTCAGGGCTTTCTCCTAGGAAATGTTTGCTGGAAGGTGAATGGAAAAGTACTTTGGTTTTAAGTGTAATTTATAAGGATCAGCAAAGTGTAAATTAGATTCCAATGCAATATTTAGAGCAGCCTATATTGAACTGTTTATTGCTTTTGCTCACAGGCCTCAAAAGTTATTTTTGCTTTGTTTTGGAGGAGCTTGGTGACTGATCCAAGCTGTTCTGTGCTTTTGGAAGACGAGCACGCTTTGCATTTCTTCACCCTCCGTTCCCTGTGTTTTTCTACTTCTGCGCAATCAGCTGGGGGGGAGCAACCTCCTTCTCGTACAAATTGTTACAGGTCTTCTCACCTGGCCATGTACCATGGTCCCAGGACCTGTTTTGGGAAGCATCGAGCCTGTGTTGCATCAAGGTGCATTGTGCCAGAATATGCACTGTCTTCTTGCTCAGAAGAGCAATGCAAAACACTGAATTGAGTTCTTAAAAACACTCGTCCTCTTGAGCACCTGGTGCTTCAGCTCTGCAGTGGTTCACACCAGGGCCACCATGTCTTCTCCAAGTTATGAGTAGCTTCACCTGCTGCTCCCCAACTGTAGGTGTCTGGGTACTCAAGGAAGTCCCTTTACTCAGCTGTGAGTTTTAGGGATGGGAGTGGAGTGGGACCAGCACATAAATAGCCCCAAGTGGAGCTGAAGTTTGCTTGTAGGAGGCAGTATCAGAAAATCAAAGTGATAGTACTCGGTTGTTTTCTCAGAGGATGCTTCACATACCAAAACCTTGATGGGATCTGCCTGGGCATCTTCAGTGTACAATTTGCTAAATTAGAACTGAAGTAATATAGCTCATAACAGACCCAAAATAAACTCATAAACTAAACTTTCTTCATGCAAGAAAACAGATGAAGAATGAACAGAAACGTATATAAAGATTGCAGCTTTCTGGCAGTGGTGGGGGAATGAGGGAGAGAGTAACTGCAGTAGCTTTTTTTTCGGCAGAATTAATTGGCTTCAGAAGAAGCAACTGTCATGCCTGCTCCTCAGCACAAGTCATTCCCCGAATTTCAGCTATAAATGAATGACTGGGAAATCCCACCATGAAGGGGGAGGCTGCTTTGTATGTGCTGGCTCTGAGATACATCACTGTTATCTTCTCAGTGCTGGTAGCACGTGTGAATGTGAGTCATGCGCTTTAATTCCAGCGCTGCAGCCGCTGTATGGTCCTTCTGGGCTGGTCCTGAAGCCCTCCACTCCTGCCTCCCGTGGCTGTGAGTCTTCCCCTGCCCTCAGCATCCCTGCCCGTGCTGCTGCCTTCTGCTCCCACCCTGAAGCCCCTCGATATCTTTTAATGCTGTCAATGTACAGGTTTCCAGAGAAAAATGGATGGAGCCATCACGTATCTGTGCTTTACAGGAATCCTTACTCTTCTTCCTTTGTGTAAATGCACATGGGCTTATTTTCCACTCGTCTCCGAGCTCTGTTGAGGAAGCAGCCTTTGAACAGGCATCTGAGACTGTAAAATATCTGTATTGAACAATGCTAAGCTACCCATGCCAAATTAGAAATGACATGTGTGATAAATCTTTTCAAATCATCTTCCAGTCCAGTGTAACTTCTCTTTCACCTCTAGGCTTATTTTTCCCCCCTCCTTTGTTTCTTCTTTTCCTTCTATCTCTCCTTATGTGTGAATGTGAAGGGGTGGCTGAGACAGTCCAGGCACTGTTTGCCTTTCTGACAAAGTTATTTCTCTAGTCCGGTGTCCAAAACTTTCCTCTAAAACATCCGGTGTCACCCTTCCCCACCTCAGAAAATATCTATACCCAAACGTCCAAAGCGGGGTGGTTACTGGGAATAATCAGAAGTGACTCCATCTTTGGAATGCAGTGAAAAAGTGCTCTGGTCAGTTGTGATTTCTTCTCAAGGTTCTTCTGGCATATCTGCTTTCATGCCCTTAATATTAGATACATGTTTTTGGAAAAGTTTGGCATTTTAAGGTTGTTTTTTTTTTTTTTTTTCCCCCATTCTGCACGTGGAGTTTTTGCTTTTGTTGTTGAGGTTATGTCTGACAGCCAGCTGGGTGGGGGACACGCAGCCCCTCTTCTCCCTGCTTCTTGGTTTCGCTTTGCTGCCTGCTCTTTGCCTCTGCCAGGCTGAAGGAGCATTTGCCCTGGCATGTAGTAGGAGCATTTTTCCTGTGATATCTGAGGGAATTGAGTCAAATTCCAGTTTGGCCAGAGCTTTGACACCGGTGACCACGTGATGCCGTTGTCTGGGCAAGCGCCCGTTGTGTCCTGGTGTGAGCAAAGCGGTGGGAGAGATTCACATTTCTTGTTTGCGTTTTTAGGCAGTTGCACAAGTCTACCTTTGAGGACTAATCTCCTTTTTTTCTGTATTCGTTATTCTGGGATTATGTATAAAATGGAACTATTACAGATTTGAAACTTGGGGATTTATCATTTGGAGTTTTAAGGGACTTAGCATAGGATTTGAACCACAAATACTCTTGGCAAACTAACAGGATTTGAAATTTTGATTTAGATCAGCTTAAGGACAAAATGCTTTGTCAGTGATCTGTAAATTGCATTAGCTACAACTCAAAACACTGAAAAACTCCCTTTTCGGCCATTTGCCACTTCTCATAAGGAATTTTGTAATCCGATAATGAGGCACGTTGCCTCGTACTCTGTTAACATCATACAGTAGCTTTCAGATGTGTGTGCCCAAAGTTAGGTCTAAGAAAAGCGTATTTTAGTACCCTGCGGTGGTTCCTGTTTTAATGGAAGATGTTAGAGCTGTTCTGTGTGTCTGAAACTTGAGTCACTTCTAATGAGCCTGGTCTTTACACCAGCCAAGTCAACAGTGTTTGACATTGTAGACAATAAGAAGAATGTGTAATGAAATGAGAGTTCATTTCCTCAAATTATTTTAATATTTTGTTATATATAAACACTTAAAGCTGTGTATCTGGAGCTAGTTAGCACCACTGTTTTCCGGAGAAAGACATATGGTATTTTACCAGTGCATGCGGTGCCCCAGTATATACAAGAAGGTGAATTGCGGATTATTAGAGCTGTCGGTGATGGATGGAAGGGGAAAGAATGGAGAAAAATTACCTCTCTCTTGCTATCAACCCACCTCACTGGCGGCACAGGCTGTCACACTGGCACGTAGCTGGGGGAGTGGGGCAGCGGGGATGAGCAGTGGTGCTGCCTGTGCCCCCCCACCCGGCCCCGGTGCCTGGCTGAGGGAGCAGCTGATCCACATGCTGCACACTGTGAACTGGTGGTGATGCTGGAGTTTCATCACGGGGAGGCTTCCCCTCCTTCCAGCCTGCTAGTTTGCGATTATTCTTGCTCATCCGCTCCATCGGAGATGTGCATGTCCTGCGCGTCCCCTCTCTCCCACTCTGTCGCTGCGCCTTGCATTTTTATGTTATATCCCATTTTGCTCAGTGTTCTCCCCAGGACGTTCGAGGTTCCCGTCTCGGGAATTCCTGCCAAGTTCTGATCCCAGCATCTGTTCCCGACATTATCCAGATGCTCTAATGTTGGGGTCTTTAAAGACGTGGCTTTTCTGATCCTGTGTTTATCTGAAACCCAAGTAACCTGAAGCACAGATATGATTGTGAAAGTGTTAATCTAATTATTAAACAACAGTAAAGTCGTTCTGGAAATGACACTTTTGACCACAAGAGTTTTTGTAATTGCTGGTATGTGCTGAATGTAAATGAGTTCATTCTGCCTGGGATGGAGTTACTTCTGTGTAGCTGTGGCTAGATGGAGCTGTCAGAATGCGTAAGGTGGTTTGATTTATGTGCCAAGGCTCCACGCGTTAGACTTTCCTGGTATGTGCTATTCATTTTATGTACTTACGGGGTTCAATGTTGATGCCCTTTTACTGTTTTAACATAGATGATATAATGTCTGGTAATTATTTTGGAAAGTAGAGGAATCATTTGGGATACAACAATTAGGCCCAGAGACTGTGAAATAAGGCTTGCTTTCAGCGAGGGGCAAGATTATCTTAAAGCAAGGACGTTTGAAAAAGTAATGAATGCATAAATGTTTCTGATTAAATGTGTATTTTTTTTTGCATTTATGTGGGCAGAGTTGTTTTAATAAGTGAATGGTCTCGGTGAGGCAGGTAATTTTAAAAGTGGTCTTGTACATCAGGAAAAGTGACCCCTAATGAAAAACATAAAAACTATTCTCTTTAGAAGCTATACTGGCTCTCATTTTTTCAGTCTTTGCCTTTAATATTAATTACTAGGATGTTTTAATTAAAAACAGATCTTGGAGGTATTATCTGCTTCCTCTGTTTAGTCCTTTTAAATGTTAATCACTTTTGACAGCATAATTTACCCAGCTACCTGTGTCAGCCTCATGCAATGCATCTGCTTTGTGTGGAGCCAAACTACAAATTGCACCCCAAAAAGGTTTTCCAAAAGTTCATACAATTGCAAAGATTAAGTCTGGCAGGAGAAATACAAAGAAAGAAGAATTAAATGAAGATCTAATGAGACCGGGAGTCAGAAAAGCTATTTCAAGACGGCTGGAGCTTCCCAAGAAATGATTCTTGTACTGGTGGTAACCAGACCAAATTCACTTCTGATAGAAGACATTTAGAGAAGAGTGGAAGGTAAGAGGTGAAATTGGAGGTAGCCTTGGAGCTGATGGAGAGTTTCCATTAAGCAGGATTGCGAAGTGTGCATAGAACACTTTAAAAGAGTGAAAAGAAAAAAATAAAAATCTTACACACACACCCCCCACTTTAAAAAAAAACAACCAACCTCAACCCCCCCAGTTGCCGTACTACTCGCCATGGTATTAATTTTATCCCTTCTCGCCTTCCCACCACAGCTGTTCTCCCCTTCCCTCCAGAGGTGGCCCATGCTTGTCCTTTGCCAGGCAAAGCAAAGCAAGCTTCCTCAAGCTGCCTTCAGCTGTCACTGTGGTTATGTTGAACTTAAAATATTTTAAAGCTGGAAATATTTTAAAGCAAAATAGTAATATTTTTATTAGTCACGAATCAGCAGAGAATCACAAAATCTTACTCAAAGGGAAGTTAACTTAATGAAATATCTAACTATGCCATAAGTGTAGAAGCCGAGTGAGTTCTCCTTTAATTTGCATTGATTGTATTTTTCTGTATAATTTACCAACAAATGAAATTCAGCAACAAAGTCCTCCCAAACATGTGCTGATTTTCAAGGACTTAGATAGCCGTGCCTCTCCCAGCTATGAAAAAAGAAAAGCAACTTTTCTTTGTGCTGGGCCCTTGAGACTTCAATTTTTTATATTTTTAAGGGTGTTTGAAAGGGATTGTTGGGTTCTGAAAGATTTGGGGATTTTTTGAATATACAGTAGTAAAAATTAAAGGCAATGATAAATGAGTCAGAACACCATTAGTTCAGTGAGCACTACTCAGAAGAATTTATTTGTTTGTAGGTTTAAAATAAATAATCTTTTGCTGCATAAGTCAAACAGCTTGTTTTGTGTGATGTTTCTGAATGGAGCCATCGGTAATCAGATTCCGCACACGCTTTAACCTTGTGCAAAATTTAATGAAAAATAGAGTTACTAGTGAATATACTGTTTTGCCAGCTCAACAAAAGATGTTAAGTTCTGCATATTTTTGCATAATAAAGATGAGTGTTGACAGTGTAATGATCCATTTGGCACAGATAGAATCATGAATGATTTTAATAACCTTACAACAATATTTGAATTCACTATGAAATATAATATAGACACTTCAGAGACAGGCCTGCTGCCCTGGCATGGAGAGCCAGCTACTTATAACCTTAATTTTTCTAGGAGAGAAAAGAGGAGAAACAAAGAGACTTTATCAGCCCAGAAGAGATGAGGAGGAATTAGAGCATCTACAGGATGGAAGGGACCTGTTTCGAAGTTCTCGGTCCAGTCCTTTTCCGCAGGTTGAAGCAGATGGGTTTTGGCAATGCTTGTATCTCCTTCCCCAGGCTGGGTGACATTTACATTATGTGTTGGGAAATGCATTCATGGATATGGGGTGAGCAAGGTTAAATGTAAGACTGACGGTGTATTCCCAAGTTTGGTAGCTTGAAATGATTGTTCATACAAATGTAATTTCTCTTTTGAGTGTCTCTTTTTTTTAAAAATGTTTTTTGGATTCACCTAGGTGATGTAGGGGCATTGATCCCAGTTTCCACGGTGATTTAGGGACTTAATTTTCAAAATGAGTTCTGAAAATAAGGCTGGAGTCTTTAAAGCTTTCACACTAAATGATTTAGTAATATAATTCCATCAAAAGTCCCTATTTACGTTCCTGTCTCTTTGGTTATAATGCGCGAGTGCTGCATCCCTACAAAGAGAGAGCACTGTAAGGTGGTGGAGGCTTCTGCACCAAGTAGTCAAGAATCATGGAGTGGTGCAAACCAGCTTTAGAGTAATATAAGAGATCTCCTTTAGTATTAATTCCTGCATTAATTCCTGAAACAAAAGCACCTGACTTCCAATGAATGTGTTTTAAAGATGAATGTGATGATATTAACCAGCTAGTTTCCTTCTGAGGTCCTCCCTCCTTACTCCTCACTTCCTTCTGCTGCTTTTCATTTTTTGATGTTTGTGTTTGGTTTCATAAGTATTCAAAGGTCAGATTTGAAAAATTATCAAGCAGCTTTTAAAAGCGGAGTTTCAAAAATATCTTGGCATCTGATTTCTAATGATTTTATGGGGAGAAAAGAAGGGAAATGCCTTTCTGCAACCTCATTTGCCAAATTATTGTTGAAAATGTGGCTCCAGATCATTTTGAAAATGGTTTTGGCACTGGGAGCGTGGATTTTAGTGAAAGTCCCTGGGGCTCAGTTACTGCGTCGTTTAACTTGGTGTTTTGTGGGAAATAAACACAGGCCTTTTCTCCAGACAGATTACGGTGTACGGTAGATGGATATCCATCTGGATGTGGATGCACCAGGCTATTTTTCCTTCGTACAGAGATGGCTATAATCCTCTTGGTTGTAGAAAACCTAAAGGTGTTTCGGAAGAACTGTAGTATGGCCGTTTGGGATCCTCTCCCTTTCTAGACTATCAAGTGTTGTCTGATGAGTGTCTTTTGCTTAAGACCAGAGCTCCTTATCTGGCATAGGTTCACATAATAATTCTGGTGAGTTGAGTCCCCTCTGCCTGGAAGGGGAAAACCTCCATGGATCTCTCAGTATGTGTTGCTTGCCACCAGCCTGGCGCTGTTGGGCTGCTACCTTTTATTCTTCATTTTGTAAGGATAGTCCTAATGGACTCTTAAATTAAGTTGCTTTGTTTTCACTATTGTTACATTTTAAAAGAATATAAAATGTTAGTCACAAGTGAACAATCAGTCGTTTGCATGTAAGATTTTTTTTTTTTTAGAGCCTTATTTAAAGAAGGGGAGGCATGAATTATTGCCTAATGTGCTGATTATTTTTGTCATTATGCACAAAATGAAGAGATTTTTTTTTTTTTTTTTTTTAAATACCAGAGGTAAATGTCTCTCTCTGATGATTTTTAATACTAGATAATGTCGGTGGTTAAAAAAAAAACAACTATCTCGTTGTTTTTAAGACTTCTGAAAAGTTTCTTGGGGGGAAAAAAGGTGTTATACGAAAGGCAAAGGTACACAGAGTTTTACCTTTTGAACAGACCTTGACGTTGATTTAAAATAAGCCTAATTTAATAGGTATTGTATTGCACACCAAAGATAATTTAGGCTAATGTCAAGGACAAGTGTTATCTATTCCTTTGTTGTAGTGAGGTATTGAAATAATGAGTGGAACAGAAGGGAATCAGAAAATGTTTGAAGTTTTTCATCTGTGTCTCTAGATGGGTATTTTTAATCACGTTCTCCTGGCTTTTGCATGCAAATTACACTGAACAGCACACTATATAGAATGAAGAGCTGTATTTTACAAAATCTATTTTCTTGAAGTTTAATAAGCTTGCAAAGATTGGCCTGTGCTTTAACTAACTAGGTACCTTTTTGTATCTCAGCTGAAATGAAAGTCTTATATTTTAAATGCTGCTGTTTTGATCCTGTAACAGGAACGGGGAGCCTGGTCTTCTTGGAGGTTACTGAAACCATTTCTTTGTTGGTACTCAAGGGCTGCAGCTCCCAATGACAGATGAGACAACTGTTAAGATTTAATACATCTTTATTTCAGCAATATATTTCACTGTGTGGCACCAGCCCCTCTAATAACCCCAGTGTCTGGATTACTTACTGCATAGCGTCACTGCTTAACTGCTGACCTCTGTGGCAGAAATAAAATACCAAACTCCTCTATGGTCCACGCTGTTGACTTGGAAATCTGCTGACTTGCAGTGTCATGCCATGGCCACAAGCTCAGCTGCATGGAGGACAATCAGGGTACCTTTTTTGAGCCTTTTCCTCTTAGAAAAGGATGCAGACTTTTATAGTGCACTCTAAAAATGTAAAATTGCTTCCAAAGTAATATTAACAACACTGTCCTCAGTGTGGTTCACATATATTAATTTGTGCTGAGTGATCAAAATGGGAGATGAAATTGGCTTATTCACGTGCTCGCATATGTCCCTGCTACTTTCCAAGCACAGCACTCTCTCTACTGATGCCGTACTTTCTTTATGCACCTCTTTAAAGTCAGGATAGATATATTTTTTTTTCCTATTTCTTTTCAAAATAAGCTAAGGAGATACCGTGGTAAATCATATATTGTGGTAATTTTTGCAGAGTATGTCCTTAGCCTTGAACAAGAGAGCTGTTTTTACAGAGGGATTTTGGAAGAAATCTTTTCCGTCTAAACTGAGGATTTAAGAAAATAACAGGTTAGCATTATATTCTATATGCTTTCAAAGGAAGAGTCGTTGAAGAAACAACCCATTACAAAAATCCCATGATAGAAAACCTGTGATTGAAAAACTTTCTAATTTAGGACAGAGATATTTTTCCCAGCTGTTCTCACAGCCAAAATGAGCACGGAATTAAGTATTTCGGTACCTGCTATGTGTGGGGACTGTAGCAACTGAGGAAAACAAACTTCTCTCAAAGTGTAAAATTTCCAATTTTGCTGAGAAGCATCAAAGAAAAAGATTGTTTAAAAGAAATGAGGGTGTTCTCTATTCTTGCACTCTCATGTTACCAGTAGCTTTGTGTTTAGTTGCAGGTTCTGGAATCTCTTACCCGATCATCTTAATCAAACCACTTTTGCAGTGAGATGCAGTATTTCTGCTGTTTGGGTTTTGCACGACTGCCCCCGTCCCACTAGAGATCAGAATGCAGCGGTGGCACTGCCCACTCTCTCCCCAGGGCTCAGCTTAACAAGCTGCGGATACTGGTGCCGATTAATGCATTCAGTCGTTAACTCCATTGGGAAGGCTGGAATCAGTAGCTAATTCATACTGGTTGTGGAGCCTTCCTCGGCGTTAAAGCTAACAGCAGAAATGCAGCATTCAGGAGCATGGGTTAACATAATGAACTGGAGCTTCTATCTGTTCCTGGCCCAGGTCAGTATGCCCTACTGGAAAGAAACCCATCTACTGGCATCCGTGTCCTTCTCCCCATGTCTGTCAGCTTCACAAAACGTAGATTACTTCTACATTTCTTTCTGCCAGCAGTGCCTTCTGGGCACGTAGGACAGGGCTGCTGGCGTGTCTGTCTGTAGGAGATGAGAAATGTAGATGTTTTCTTTGGCCATGGAAGTTAGCTAGTGATGAAGTTCAAGATCCACCTCTGGTGTTGGACTTGCTGTGTCCATGGACTAGGTTCAGTTGGGTGAGTGGGTCAGAAGGACTTTGCAGGATAATCAGTTTGTGTGTGCTCTGCATGTCCTTGTGTCCCTCAGGCTGCACACGTGGGCTGGCGGCTTGAGTCTTGTCCGGTACATTATGCAGAAGTGGGATGTCTGGTATATTCAAGGTCTGAGGTCATGAAAAAGCAAATCCAGCCAACCTGACAAGCAGCTCAGTGGCAGCTACCTCTAGCAGTTAAATAATACTTTAAACGCTGCTCAGTTATTGTCTTATTTTTTGGTCTAAACTTCAGCCTGACTTAACCCATGGAAGTCAAATCGAGAACAACTTAGGCAGAATATACACAAATTACTTTCCAGGGTGTCATAGTCATGCTTGCGTTTAGGCTGTTGTTCACCAATAGAGGGGAGAAGGGAGAAAAAGTCTTTTAAATCTATGTAATATTAAATTGATATGTTTTAAATATTTTAAAATTTCAAATGTATTTTAAATATATTTAGTAGTCTGGGAACTTACACGATAGTACCTAAAACTGCATTTAATTCCTACTGGGGGAAGATTAGATTGCATTTTAATATTGTTTCTAGAATTTCCCAGATCAAAGTGCAGTAGGAAATGAATAATCAAAAGCAATGTTTTAAAAAAATCTTGTATATTTACTTCAGAATCGTTTCTTAGATTTAAAGAACCATGAAAGCAGAAGATTCTTAAACTATCTGTAAAATTAAAGTGTCCTTTGAATCTGTAGATGAGTTCTGATCTTGCAAATATGATTTAACTTGATATGTGATGTTGAGCTTTGGAAATGAAGGTTGTTTACTTAGTCAGCAGGTTTGAGAATGACTTTCAGTGAGACCTATGATGTATTTTCCAGTAGTGGTTATTTTATATCATGGTGTTTTGAAGGGGCAGATTATGTTCAGCAAAGGCAAATGCAGAGTCCTGCGTATGGGCTAGAATAACCCCATGCAGCAGTATGGACTGGGGTGGCCACTGCCTGAGTAGGAACAGACCTGGTGGACAACCCAGTGAACGTAAGTCCACAGTGTGCCCTTGTGATAAAGACAACCAGCTCCATCCTGGACTATATTAGCAAGCCTGTAGCCAGCAGGTTGAGAGAAGTGACCGTTTTTCTCTGCTTCTGGAGTATTTTGGCCTCCTTAAGACAAGCAAGACATTACCATGGTGGGCGAGCCAGAGGCCACCAGGGTGAGTTAGGGGGCTGGAGACCATCACAGGGAAAGGGAGGCCTTCAAGGGTGCTGTATAGCCATGCAGTTACCTAAGGCACGGCATTCTTGGTATAGCTGCTCTCTATTGGGTATGGAGAAGATGGAGCTATACTTTTCTCTGAGGTGCACAGGAGTAGTGTGAGGGACAACAGACACAAATTGCAACACGGGAAGTTTCAACTTGATACACCGAAAAAAAACTTCTGAAAACTAAGAGTGGTCAAACACTGGGAGAGATTGCCAAGAGAGGTTGTGGAGTCTCCATCCTAGGGTTTTTCAAACGCTTACAAGATGTGGCCTCAAACAACCTCCTCTCACTGACCCTGGTTTGAACAGGGGGTTGGACCAGATGATTTCCAGAGGTCCCTTCAAGTTATTCTCTGATTCTATATAAGCTTACACTTCTTCTATACTTCTATTCTTACACTTCTATCCACAGAAGATCTAACACAAAGTGTTAATGTGATGGTAGAATGTGACCCTTAAAAAGTCCTTCATATTTTTCCAAAAAGAACAATGCAGTAAAGTTAATATGAGAATGTCAGTTGTTTGGCTCCTTTCTAGCTACATTACTTTGAAAAGCTGTTACGAAAAGCTGGTTCTGTCTTCGTGACTGCAGTTGATTAATTAGGACAGGTAAAGATTTTCTTGAAATTATAAAGGTTTGTTGTTTGTGTAATGGTTTGTCTAAAATTGAAAATGTGTTTGCCCTTTTTCTCCTTTTGAAATGTGTGATCTATGAGTCTGTTGAGGGGACACTCAAGTTGCACGTATAGCACAGAATGCCTCTTAGATGCTGCTGGTTTTGCTAATTGATCTTTTTCTTATGTCTGTGGGCAGTAGTGCATTATTTGTGAAAATGTCCATTTTTTTCTCTATTTCCTCTTACCAGTTCATTGAGACAGTAGTTATATATAAATGGGTTTTTAATGAGCCATGTAGAAAAGTGAAGCTCAAGGAATAATAAGTATTTGGGTCTGCCATGGGGCTATTAAAGTCAGTTCAGTCATCAGAAAGCCTACAAATTGATTTCATATTTAGTTTATTTCATATCTAAATAATAATTGGCTACTCCCTTGCTAATTATTTTCCCAAATTTATGTTTTTTTTTTCTCTTACACTCATCTCTTCATTCACAAGCTACTTGTATTCCAGGGCTTTTTGGAGGCTGCAGTGACATTAGCTGAAATTTGATTTACTGCTGGGCTTTGTTAAACAAGTTCTCTTTAGTTCTGCATTGTAACATGGACTGAGTAATATGCAGATTGCTTTGGGTACACATGGTTTTTTCCAACCCCAAAGAGTTACTGTAGAAATTGGTTTATTTTCTCTTGCAGTCTACTTCAGTTGTGCTCATTGCAGAGGAAATGAGTAGTCAGTTCTGTGGTTGTCTTGTGTGTTCGCTGTACGGGCTTGCATGAGACTGGAAAAGTCTTTTTCTGAGGAAAGGATGCCTGTGATGCTCGTGTTTAAATTTTCTGCCAGCCTCCTCTCCATGTCCTCTTTGCAGATAGTTGCTGCACACGTCTGAAAGTGTATGGCAGTGCTCTGAGAGTGATTGCAATCTCTCACGTCAGCAGATCAGGTGGCTGTCAAGTGTATGCAGAGACCTTTACATTGGGACTGCAGGACAGGGCTGGGCTTGACGCTCTGGCATCAGGTTTTAAAGAAAATGCTTGAAGTAGCTATTTTAGGCAGACATCTATTGACCAGGCTAATTTAGATTTTAGAATCGCATTTGGACCATCAAAATCTTTCTCTTCAAGGACCAAAGTCTCCTGTGGAAAAAGTTATTTAGTTCGGTTATTAAGCATAAACTGAGAACCAGAATCCTTGCTAGCATGGGTTCCTCACCAGAGGTGGATGTTGAGCAGCTCCATCACTCGGAGCTGCCTCAGAAGGGCTATGATTTCTATTTTGCTGGAAGCAGAAGAATAATAGTTGTGTGAAAGGCAGTTTTGTACATGAATGGCCATCCTGCAGGAGAAGACGTGCAGCATAAATGTCAGAAGAGCATAGCAGCTGTGAAAGGGAAGACCACATCTGGAAGCTGTTGTATGTGCCAGGAGGGGAAGTGCACAGTTCAGCCAGGGGAATCGAGACACTTCTGGTTGCTCAACAGATCAACTACTGAGCAATTGGTCACTGTACAGCGGAACAAATTGGGAATGTCCTTGTATGAAATTATCTGAGAAGTGTCCTTCTGGTGAGAAGAAAGCAGATATTTAAAATTTCTCCTAATCATTAAAAAAGATAAGTTATTTCAGTTTCACTCTGTGTTAAAAAGAGCGAACAAGAAGCACTGAGGATGTGAAAACCAGAGGACATGAAGACCAGAGGATGCGAACACCAGAAGATCACTTGCTGTCTTTCTAGCATGAGGATCAAGCTGCAAATCTAACTGATGTTAAAGTATTTCTGAAATCATTACTGATGCCTACATATGAACCAGTATCAGATTCATCAATAAATATAAAAAAGAGTTAACAAATTTTGGCTAGATGCTTAGAAATATGCAAAATTCAAGCGATCTTTTGGACAATCTTACTTGTGATAGTGGGGGAAAAAATACAGCAAAAGTTTCTATCTTTATGAGTTTCCGTAAAGTGGAGGATTTCTGGTTTTGTGCTGGAGATGACCTGATTGCACCATTTGATAGTGATGAATTGGTTTATACAGTCTTAGTACTTAATGAAAATGTAAACAACCATTGCTGGTGCGAATAGTTTTTTTTTAATCCAGTTAATTAACATTCAAGTACTTAATCTAGTCAATTAATTAAGACTGCATATGTGTTTACTAATTTTTAATTACCTTAGAATAGATGGAAATTGTAATAATTAATGTTGGAATGCAGACTGCTGCTGCTGTGTCAATATTAAAATAAATCAGTCTTCTTGCTTTTTATTTCTTGAAGTATAACCTGGTTAGTATGATATGTTGAGTCCCAGACAGAGCAATAGAGAAGCTCATCCTGGTGTCTCTTCCAGAAAGAACTAAAGGTTGGAGTGTAATTAATTCTATACAACATGGTGTTGTGGGAGGTCAGTCAGATGTGCTATAGAGGGCTGAATGCATATATTTTTTTTGTCTTTGGACGATGATGGTAGCAATAAAAAAACAAACACCTCTTAAAATATACTAAGGATCACAAGTATGATTTTTACTACTGCAGTAATTGTGGAGTTTTACGGCAGTTCTTTGTATTTTTTAAAAAAATTGCTGATGGTCGAACACTTGCTTTTTTGTGTTGAACACTTGCTTGTTCTTGCTTTTTTTTTTAAAAAAATCACGTCTTGTTGATAATTCATATATTTATTGCCTTGGAGTTTAAAAAAATAGGAGTATTTTAGTTTATGCATATTGACCTTTCAAGGACTTGCTCTTAATTCCATTGCTGAAGTGGAATGAACGTTTCCCTAAGTTGTGATCTGAACAAAGCTGCTGTCTTTATATTTGAAAGTGTTACTGAATGTTTGAAACTTCATTTTTTTTCTTGAAAAACTAGTATATGCTTACACTGGGAACCAAACTCTTATCTTTTTCAAACTGATGATTCCTCTTGGGCCAGCTTACACTGATGAAGAATGTGGCTTGTATTGAAACCTCCTTTCCATTTCTTTTGCCATATTATAATTAGAAATGTAAACATGCCAGTCTAAATTAAGCCTATCGTTTATTAAATTTGTTTTGGGAAGACAAAGTGGTTTGGTGCCACTTGATTTTATTTCTCTTCTCCAGATTTTTAGTTCAGTGACTGAAAAATGAAAATGCTGTGTCCTGTTACCCCCAGTGATTAAAACTGCTGTAACCTATTTAACCAAATTTTCATGTCTTTGATGCACTCAAAATCAGGTCCCATGGAATGGGGGGGGATATAACTTCTTGTTATTATAAATACTACTATTATTTATGGTTCTTGTTGGTATGAAAGTTGGTCTTTGGCTAAGGGGTTGTCTTTAAAAAAAAAAGATCCAACAAGCCAAACGGCTCCAGTTTTTGCTGAATTTTGTGGAAGATCTTTTAAAGAGCTGATATTGATCTAATATTGAAGAGCTAAGCTATTTTCTTCTTTCTTCGTGCACTGTTATGCACTGTTATGGTTCAGCCCTCTGCTGATTCCTTCTGCAAAGAGTGGATGGCATGATGAGTATCTCAGGTCACTGCAAGTGATGAGATCTAAAACTGAAGGATAGAGAGCAGGAGGCACAGCTCATGTCAGGTATTGGCAGTAATGACAGAGTGATTCTTGAAAGCAGTATGCAGTTCCTTGCATTTGAAAACTAACTCTCTGTGTGGTTATGGCAGTGTCAGTCATTTATTTCTTATTTTTTTTAAAAAAAAAGTCAACATGGAAGCAGTCTCTCTACAGAAAAGATGCTGTTGTTTCCAGAAAAGATAGTCATCTTTGTTTTGTACTCTTTGTAAATCTGATATTTAAAGCCCAGCGAAATACCATAGGTTTACCATTGGCTTAAGGGCTGATAAAAGCTGGTCTAGTGATCTGTGTTCCATGCATTGCCAAAACATTTCTTTGGCCTTTAAATATGACTGGCATCTCACTGACAGGCCATTTATTTCCCTGGCATAAAACAGTGTTTATTGCTATGGATTCCTGCTGCAAAGGATTCTTCATAGGCCCAGTGACCTACTCGTGTGGCTTCGCTCTAAGTAGCCGTAAGGTGTTTCTTCCTATGATTTTTCTTTTGTTTCTTGTTCCTACAAAAATGATAGTTGAGGTGTGATTTCAGAGCCTCCGGGGGTATGAAAGTACACATTTTTGTATGTTCTATTCCTATCCTTGAAGAATTTCCCTTAATTAAAATAAAATGTATCAGAGAAATCAGAAATGAACGCTCGATATCAGAATACAGTGGAAGATGTTCTGGCTGTCCGTGTTTCCTGTGAGCTCACTGCCATCCACAGAGTGGCACAGCAAGCTCTGGAAATCAAGATCTGACACTGTCTATTTACATTAAGTCTTCCAGTCCCGAAGACTTTCTAGCTCATTATGAGGACTGAGTGTACCTTTGTAACGCTGTTTTACAATGAGCTTCCTGACCTGCCCAGCAGAGCTGATGCCAGCCTGGGTTGAATTATAACCTGCTACCGTAGAATAAAATGTAACGCTAATTAGATTTGGAGAAGACTAACATGGCTTGTATTTCTTCACATGTTGTATGCAAAAATGTTACAACTTGGTATGATTTTTAATGGAACTGAAGCCTTTTGAAGGTTTGATGCTGTCAAAATGGCAAATACCTGCGAAAATACATAAGATCAAAAGCTAAGCTTGAAATGAGAAGCTCTTTTTTAGATGTTCTGAAATCATAGGTTGTAGACTGTCTCGAATAGGCAAAAAGCTGGAGGCAACTTGCAGTACAACATACATACATAGAGATTTATATGCACGTAGCTTTTTACATATATATAATATATATATAAAATACTTGCGGCAGCATGCATTGAGTAATACTTTTCAATCAGCCTCAAAGGAACAGAATGTAATTTGGGGATTTATCTTGATACATGCCATGCAAAGGAGAAAACGATTTGATGTTTCATGCCTAGAATTCTTAAATGCATCGTGTGTGTTTTGTTCTAATACCTTACACATCGTCACTTGTGGATTAATTTATTTTCAGTTGCTGGAGATTGGTAATCAGCTTGTTATAAAACAGATAGTAAAAGTGTTACGGTAAAGTCTCCTTCTTTGGAGAAATATGCTTCAATTTATGTAAGCACTGGTATTTCGCAATGTGTTAAAAAATTAAATTTCCAATATTCTTGAGCTACTAACATTTTAGGTGTTGTCACGTCTCCTGTTGCTCTCTTGTGTGTAGATTTCTCAAGCATAAAATAATGAATTGTATGTTAAAAACATGTTGTAGCTGTCTGCAGCTGCAGCCTGGTTTTCCTTCTGCTCCCTGCCTTTCAAATAGCGCTGGAGAGACCATGGAGAGACCACGGACTTTTTACCCATTACCAGTTCATTCTTTCTGTTTTGTATGTGCCAGAGCCTGAATTTGCATTAGGTGTGGAATTACTGGCAGAAGTTTGCTACTCTCTGCAATTTCAAAACTACTTGTTAAAACAGCTAATGCCTGAAAGTACTTTTAAAAGTTGAATTCCCAAATGGTTTCCACTTGGACTTACAGTTGTGGTTTTCAATTTTTTTTACTGATGTTTGCATAAGCTAGATTTGAGTAAAGGGACTAATATTAAAATGTGTAGGATGAGATGATGTCAGATTCACTTAAAAAAAAAGAAAAGAAAAAAGAAAAGAGAAAGTGACCTCTGATTCCTTTAGTTTATACAAAGCCTTAAGTGTTGTTCTAACAAAATAAACAAATTGCAGAGATCAGTGTAGGTTTAAGTTGATTTGGTCCATTTACCCTACCAATTTGGACAGAAGAATGTAATGCTTTCTTGGAAATGTCTTTCAAATATTACATTATAGATTAATTTATAGGCTGCAGAATGTTGTTATCCATAAAACTTTTTTACCCATCTTGAAAATTAAGTTCTAAAATTAAATGGGTATAAGAGCTGGCCTTTTCTCTTTCAGTAGGTCACAGAAGATAAATTGGAGTAAATTATTTGTTTCAAATAAAAGCATTCATTTACAGTGAAAAGAATATCTTGGATTTACCAAAAAAGACAGTGACGTTTTTCCTATTTCCCTTGCAATGGTGAACACTGATTTAGTAAATCTTTATTAAATTACTGACTTGGCTAAGTTTCAAATTGGGTTTGAGTTCTTAGGCTTGTCTTGGACAAGTTGATTGCAAACAAAAAGAGAAATGTTTCCAAAAATTTGACAAAAGAAATTTTGCAAGGGAAGCCCACAACTTAAATAGTGTTAATAGAGAATACATTAATAGATAACAGATTAATGGATGATAACTTGCAGTGTTTATAACACTTTAAGGTGGCTTCATATTTTGCCTGTAGCTTTCAACGTGTATTAACATAATTTCTTATTGTTTGTTTTTATTCTATAAAAATGTGATTTTGCTCAGGATTTGACTTTGTAGTAATGATGCATATAGAGGTATCAAAACACAGGGGATAAATTCCAGTGCAGAGGCATCGGTCGACACTCAGGTAGTTTTCTGCAGTTCCGGGTGAGACGCAGTGGTTTGCTGGGGAAGGTGCAACCCTTCCTTTCCTGTCTTGGTGCCGTTCACTCTGCAGCTTGCAGTGATGGGCTTTGTGTCCCATCAGAGCTGTTGACCCTTTGTACTATCCAATTAATGGCTGCCTTTCCTTGGGCTGATGGTGTTGTGATCTAGGCATTGATCTGAGTCTCTGCTGGTAGACGTTTCTTTCTCTTTGGTGGGAAGAAATGATGAAGCGTTGATCTGAAATGGCACTTTGATGTTGCTGAAAGTTTTTTTTAACAGTAGATTATACTGTCATTTGCAGCTCGTAGCTGTGTTTGATGAGCAAGATCCACACCATGGAGGTGATGGCACCAGCGCCAGCTCGACAGGCACACAAAGCCCGGAGATTTTTGGCAGTGAGCTTGGCTCCAACGCGGCATCGGCCTTTCAGCCTTACCAAGCAACGAGTGAAATTGAGGTCACCCCTTCAGTCCTTCGTGCAAGTAAGTAAATGATCTCGGTATCTCAGCGTGTTTCATCTTAATTTACAAGGATGCCAAGTGCTGTTACCCATTCATGCTGCTGGGAATATGATTCATTATCTGTCCTTATTGAAAGCTGATCAAAATTGAGAAACTGCGTAAATGCTTGTTGCATGCAAGTAAACAAACCTTTCTGTTTTAATAAATTATTTATAAACTGCTTTTAGGAGCAATAAGCTCCGTCTGTGCTGCCACTTTAAAATTGTCCTCACATTGAAAATCACAGCAAAGTTTCCAAATGCAATTTTCAGTTTTCCAGTTTTATTCCATTTAATGAAAAAAAGGGTAAAAAGAAACTAAAGATAGGAGCACTTTCTACTGAAACTGTTGATGTTGCTAGGTTATGCTTGTCACCTTTCCATAAAAACACCTGCTGATCTGTGCATTTACTGCGTTGCAAAAATACACTTTAAAAACCAGAAACCGTAGCCAGGAATATCTCTTTATTTTGTTTATTTCAACATGAGGAAGATTTGTTGCAAAGCCATGAAGGTAGGAACTCATAGTTCTTGCTCAAGCAGGATCTTTGAATATTTCAGCTTATTAAGAAGAAAAATCGCCAAATGAAGTTTACTGTGTAGTTTTCATCGTTGTTAAAAGTACCATGCAAACAAGACAGTGTTGGATAAAGCATTGTGCACCTCTTACTGTAGTGTTTATCATTTCGCTCACTGAAGTTTTGAAGTAGCAATTCCATTCCAGAAAATTCTTGTCCGAAGTCATTACCCATCAGTCCTTTGATATTCTATAGATAATAGCGTTTTAAACAACTATTTGTAATTCCCAAGAGATTATTTTTCTATAGGTGTTCTTTTAATGAATAAAATCTGTGTTTAAGTAATCAGGTAAAACACAAATGGAAACGTTACAACTCTCTATTAAGTTTGAGGGTTTTTGTACCAGAGTTTTCTGTAAAATTAAGGGAACAACATTTAACAATTAGCTTACACAGACTTGAACATGCATCTTTTCAAGCTATAACTATGCTTCATTACAACACAGAGTTAAATTAGGGAAAGGATTAATGGCAGAATAAAGAAGCATCCTGGAATTTCGGGACCCTTCTGTTTTGCTGTCACTAGGGTATGCCACTGCTTAATGCATCTCTCATTTCCATGCATAAGCCAAAAAGCTGTCTTCCCGGGTTCTCAACTTAGGGCGGGTTAGAGCAGACAAATGCATTCTCTCCTTAGTGTGATTATCTGGTGTATTATACAGTGCACTGATGTTAGTGCATCAAAATCATATAGCGCAGATAAAATTCAGTGATATATTGGACAGCTCACTTATCTTCACTGTCATTCTGGAAAATACATGGAATACAGTCCACTGATAGCTAAAATGACCAAAAAGTGCTTTGAGACCCTACAAGACAAAGGTCTATAAAAATGCACGGGACTTTTAAAAATGTTAAGAATTATAGCTCTTCTGACACTTTTTATAAAAGCATGCAAAAATAAAATGGGTGAAACAATTTGTCATAAATGGGTTATCACAAATCAGAGATGTTCTCTTGTCTAGCTAATTCCTTTTTTTTGGTGCTGACAATTAGATATATTTTGTTTTTCAATGGTCCGAACCACAGGCTTAGAATCCCAGTCCAGTAATACTGTCCCGTATTAAACATACCTATTTCAAGAATTTCATTTAAATATACATTGAAAATGGAAATAATATCCCTATTGTATTTCCTTGATAACTTGTGAAGCGAAGCATAGCATACAAATGGTATTCTCAGTATTTCAAATAATTATCTTCTTACTGTGTAAGTTCTCTTCAGCAAATAAAACCCATCCAGTTTTGTAGTAGATGCAGATCCTGATTATTACATGTTGACAAGGTCATATATCTATTAATTGGATTGGAGATGGGATACAAAATTGCTGTAATTATTGTAATTTTCTAGCTAATTGCAGGGTTGGCGGTGAATATTTTACTTCTAACAAATGAAAAACAGTATTCCGTCTGAAATTGGTTTATAGCATTTTAGACATTTTGTTTTACATCTCTGGTGCTTTTTGCTCGCGAGCTGAGCCCTGTTTCTCAGCAGTTCTCTGGCAGAAGCGTAGCTTTGTGCCGTTCTGCTCCCGCTCACCTGCACCCGAGGGGTACGGAGCGGGCTCCGTTCAGAGGCAGCATCTCAGCACATTAGGCTGGGGCTTAAGGGCCTGCTGAGATTTTCCTCTCTTTGTTCTGGTTGCCATGCTACCCCTTTTGTTTGTTTATAGATCACACCATCGCTCTTCTCCCAGCAAGGGAAAGGTTAGCTAGATCAGGTCCAGCTGGAAAAGTAATATTCATCTGGATTCCCTCTTTTCCCATGCACAAACACAGCCTGTACTTTGCACGTGGGGGGGTGGTGTCAAATTGAATCTTCCCATCTAAATGTGGAAACAAAAATGAGGCTGGCCCATACCCCCTATGTCGTTTTGCAATGTGAAAACACAATTTGTCAATACAAGCGGTTGATTTATTTATGTTTCTTACCTAGCTCTTTCCCTTTTACTGCTTTTCTGTTACCCAAGTTAAACTTCCTCTTGGTGTATTTCATCGCTTCAGCTGCATTTTTTTTAAGCATACAGTACACAAGGCGTTTTTTTGTGTGTGCCTGAGTGCTTTCCGAGAAGAGGTTGGAAGCTCACTGCAGAAGATTGTTAAAGCAGACTGATGTTTATTCCCTGCTGAAATATAAACTGGAGGCGCAGGTGAAAATTGCCAAACCTAATGAGCAATTTGGCAGATAAGACAGGATGTCAGGCAGTGACAGTTCAGCAGCGGGTGCACTGCCTGTGAACCAAGTTGTTTGTTTCACAGTACTGCATTTAAATATTGTAAATAAAACCTCTTTCCAGCTACATGAGATATTGTGAAAACGGTCATCTCTTTGTCTGGTTTTCCTTTTAAGTTATTTAGCTTCGTTAAATAACCAAGGGAGGTCTTAGTTCTTGGTCTTGGTGTGATTATATGTTACAAGTCTCTCTGAACGTTTCAGCAGTTACAGTTAAAAAGCATTTTTAATATAGAACATTATTTGGAAAATAAGAGAGCTTTAGAGGACTATGATTTTTTTTTTTTCTTCTTTTTTTGTTTTCCTGGCCCAAAGTAGAGAAGAGTAAGGGGGCTGGGAGATCTTTCTTGCTTTCTTTAAGTGTTTAATGGTAGGGTATCGAGAAGATAAAGCCAAACTCTTCTTGCATTGACACATTATTGCTGGAGCCAGCAAACACAAGCTGCAACAAGGAAAATGCCAGTTAGATATTAGGAAAACAATTTTCACCTCAAGAGCGAAACAGGCTGCTCAGAGACAGGTGCTTGCTCAGGTGGCCCTGGGCAACCTGATCTTGCTGGCCCTGTTTTGTGTGGAGGGGTTGGACCAAATGACCTCCAGGGATCTCGTCCATCCTGAAGTTACCATGTAATTCCGTGACTCCAAATATAATCGATTAAATTGTTTCCTTCTTGAAGCTATTATTTGTAAAAGCAAATGATGTTCGTAGTGAAATAATAATGACAGGAGCAGAGGAAATGGTCTGAAGTTGGGGCAGGGGAGGTTTAGATTAGATATCAGGAAGAATTACTTTACTGAAAGAGTGGTCAGGCACTGGAACAGCCTGCCCAGGGAGGTGGTGGAGTCACCATCCCTGGAGGGATTTAAGAAACATGTAGAGGTGGCACTTCAGGGTATGCTCTAGTGCCTGAGGTTGTTGGTTTGTGTCTGTTTGTGAGTGGGGTGTGGTTGTAGGCGTTTGGTTTGGTTTTGGTGTTGGTGTTCTGGGATTTTTGGGGTGTGGTTTGTTTGGTTTTTGGTTTTTTTTTTTGTTTTGTTTTGTTTTTTTTGTTTTTTTTTTTTTTGTTGTTGGTTGGACTCGATGATCTCAAAGGTCCCATCCAACCAGAAATATTCTGTGATTCTGTGATTCAATATTTAGCAGGCAGTAGTGCAAGCATATTGTGCACGTGCAGCGTCCCAGCGTGGTTTAGTATCGTAAGAGTTTGTGCCAGCGTGACACAGATCAGCTGACGGTGCTTTTTAGCAGACTGCTGTTTGCATGCAGGATGTCTTTGGTAGGTGTGTCAGTTCCTTAGAAATGAGATATGGGGTTATTGTAAGGCTCTTCTAAAGGCTGGCAGGGGAACATCTCCCCAAAACACTGGCCAGAGGAGTCTAAGAAATGACTAAGAACTAGCTGGAAATGGTGCACGTCAGCGATGTATTTGCGCAAGTGATCTGTATTATGTATTTTAGTAGGACTCTCGGCACTGGTTTCATATTTTGGTCACGGAAGCAGACTATGGGGAAAAAAAAGGTCTAGATGAGAATGTTATGAAGCGAGTGCACAGCTGGCTGTGAAGAAGTACTAAAAGTTCAGAGGAGCAAAGAACTTGCTGCAGCTCACATGGTTGTTTACCCAGCAGCATGGCCGTTGCTCTTGGGTTCCCTGTGTGCATGTGTGTTCTAACCCTGCAATTGGCAGCAGGTTTATTCCTCACAGGTAAGAACATGCAGGCAGACTCTCACTGTGAATTTGTTGAGATATTAAAGTTCATGACCTTGCTTGCCTTTGAATTTGTGGACCTCTCTGTGCCCTCAGTGGTTTGTAGTAGTTCATTGGCAAATTAGTAGGACACATCAAGTATAGCCTCTTAGAGCTCTCTTAGGTTAAGGACTGTTCAGTATTTTAATAAATCTGGATTATAGAGTGTTGCATAAAAAGCTAAGATGGAGTTTCAGGCACTTTGGATGTCAAGGTTTCAGTTCAGCATTCTCTTCGTACATTTATAAACTGTTTTGAAATCGGCGAGATGCGTACAGTCATTGCATCTAGAAAGAAAAAAGTAATTTGCAAGGCAATACTAGTGAACAGGTAACTACATAGTGCTGCCAGAAGGTTCTGGGCATTATAGTGCATTATTGTAGTGCATCTGGGCATTCTGCTTTTCCATCAAAGGGGAATGCTGTTGTGGGCTCACTGAAGTAGTTGTGAGCAGTAAGACTTTAGCTGTGACCAGTTGTGGTGCCAGACTTGGAGAACGGTAAACAAGTTGGAGAGAGCTGAAAGAGAGCAACAAGAGTAAGATGCTTTGGTGACTATGACCAAGTGTTGGAAGGACTGGTTTGTTTAGTTAAGAAAAGATGAAAACTGATAGGGTCTTCAAATGTATTAATTTTTTCTTGTTCTCTGTGTCTGCTAAGAGAAGGGCAGTTGGCATTTCCTGAGGAAAAGCCATTTTTGGTAACCAAGAGGCCTGAAAAACATTTTTACATCTCATGTAACACACAAGTCTTTGTGGGGAACGGTTCAGAGGTGTGTTCTGCGTCCATCACGTGCTGCTGAGCGGTGCCATGCGCTGTGCTGTAAGGCAGGAAGGCAGCCGGCTGGTGGTGGCAGATCTGTCCTGTTCCTGGCTAAGCCATTGTGGTGTTTGGTAACCACAGGTGAGCCACTTCTGGCATCTGGTTTAAATACGTGTGTGTCTTTTCTTAGCATCTCACAATTTGAGTGTTCAAAAAATTCAATACTAAGCAAAACAGTTAAAGGTGTAAGTGCATAAATAAGTGTGTGAATTTCAAGTACTTTAAAATTGCTGTTTTAAATATGGCACTTCACTGATTTGATGCAAGTATTTATCTAGAGTCCCAAATGCATATTCTCGGAATTAATTTGTTAATATTTCTAAGTGCCTTTGTTTAAAGGTTTGGAGCACTGCATGTTAGTATGTTGGCAAGGAACTGCAGAGGTGAGTTCATATTTGTCCCAGTTTCACAAATGGTGATGGTTTCAGCACTTTTTCCCACATATGTCCAAACTTTTTCATTCTTGTTTGTATCTCTTTGAGTCCTTGTTCTACTGTGAGTCAGTTTTATGTATGGAAATAAAGTCATTTTCAAGTGTCAAAGAACTAAGGAAGCAAGAGATTAGAAGAGGGAGGAAGAGAAAGATGAGTTCATCAAAAACCAGATGTTTGGAGCTTTATCAGCTGAAGTTATCTCTAGGGTTAAATAGCTGCTTACAAAATGTAGAGAAAGTCATCCACATTTATAATGAATGATTATGGCTTTACAGGCAATGCCTGCTAAAGTCAATGGGAGGTTTTCCACTAGCTCCGCTGAGCTTTGAGTCAGGTCAGCTTTCCACGGTGAGTCTCCTCAGTCAGTAACCTTCATTGGTGACCAGCCAGAGTTCAGGTGCCCGCCATTCCAGTCCAGTCCCAGGAATGAATTCCAAAAGATTTCCTAACCATCTGTTACTTCCTTGCCAGGTTCTCAGATGTTTCCTTTACCATGTTGGATAATACGAAAAGAACCTCAAACTTGAGGCTTGCACTGAGCTGTTGGCAGCTGAATAAGGAAGGTTTCTCATGCATCGGAGTTTGAGGAGAAGATTTAGCAAAGTCTGTTTCCTCACCTTCTGGTGCTCTCGCCGTTCAGGAATTCTTATCGCATATATCCTTGTAGCTCTATCAAGGATGTGATTGTTTTAAAGCCAGAGTTATTGAATCAAAAAATCAGTACCAGGTGCTGCTTTCTTCCATGAGGCTAAATTTGTTCTTTCTACAGCACAGTTCTGACTTGAGTGATCTCCAGTTGGTGTTTTCTCCAAGCATAGAGCTCTGCTGTTAATTTGGGATTGTTGAGCAGTTTAAAAACCATGTGTTTTTGATGAGGCCGTGACACGTTTGTAAAAACAAATGGATTTTAAACTGCTTAAGTTTCTAAATTAACCTTTAATATCTTCAATCTTCTCAGTATACCATCAAGCAAAATACTGTAGCTTCTAGTAGGATTAAAAAAATCCCTGAAACCAATAATGTAAAGAATTTTAGAACTCTGGAGGAAACCTAAGTAATGAGACATTTCAAGATGTCATTCCATATGATGAGGGCTTCTATCTTTGAGTACTGATAATGGGGAGTAATCAAAAGATGGTATTGTATCTGATACATGATGGTATTTTGTACCATACCTACACAACGTAGTACAAGAGAGATAATAAGGAAGGGTTAGGAAGATGTGAAGTATTGAATTTGAATAGTTTAAGAAGTCAGGTTTGGATATTAGTCTAAATTTGACATCTTAAATAGATTTAATGATCACTTGAACAAGAAGCTATTATGGAAATCACAGCTGTATTCTGAGAATTGTTTCGATATGCATGTGTGCTGGTGTTGGTGTTGCTGGGTTTTATTTTCCCCTACTTTAAATGAAAGGTAACTTTTTCCTTAAGGGAACTGTGTTTTTATGTATACACAAAATGTTATGCCTTTTTATCCTATCAAACATTACAGCGTAGCTGCACAATTCCATTGTACTGTGGTATCATGGATTTAATCCTATTGTGATAAAGCTATTTCGGCTCTTTGGCCAAAAGAGTTTGGCAACACACACGTATCAATAATTTTAATAACTTTCTATAGATAATTTCTTGATTACTTCTCTATTTCTTGGTATTTCATTGTAAACAAACAAGGAGTACAGTGAAGGCAAAGGAACGTGAATCTGAAATGACTAGGGAATGCTTTTTCGCAGTACAGACAACAACTTTGTGAAATTTTTTACTTTATGGAAGCATGTGTACATGTTATACTTTTTTTAATCCAACAATTTCAAAAAACCTCGTGCAGTATTTATAGGTGGTACTTCTGAAATGTGATAAAACAGTATGCTTCAAGGCGTCCTTAATATCCAGAACCACCAGTCCGCGGGAGTAGCTGGTATCCTGGTCTCATTTTGCTTTGAGGCAGCAGCACTGGTCTCTGGGGGGCTGACCACTGGCATAAGTTACTCACAGTCTGCCAACAGAAGAGGATGCAGAGTTTGTCAAATGTGCTTAATTATTCACTCAGTCCTAAGATGGATGATCTTATGGAAAGGGTGTTGTAGGGCTAGTGAAGAGTGTTGTGCTGCTGGGGGTCTGTGCTGTGCTGTCTGCAGGGTTACCCTGTGTTCAACACAACGGCTAGTGCATCCCCCCGGCCCCCTAAACAAAGAAGGATGTGGATATTTAGTACCACAAGCCCAAGGCTGTAAGATATTATACTTAAAATATATCCTTAATTAGGCTAAACTTGTACTTCAGTGAGAGCATTGTTGCTTGCTTTTGTTCTTAGTTCACAAGGGATTCTTGCTTGCTTCTTTATTGCATTTGCAACATGTGAGCTCACATACTCTTTTTTCAGACGGGGATGCGTTTTGGAGATAGACCATCTCTTTTGGTGATTACTGCGAAAAGGTTGCCTTAAATTTTGTGTCTTGACATGTTCTTTTGAGGGGGATGAAACAGGGACAGATGGTTGCTAGTTGAATAGGCTTGGTTTTTAGTTTGTTTTTTATTTACTCATGCACTGAAAAGGGCTGAAAGATGATACAGAAATAAAGGAGTGGATGAGAAATAACTTTCTGATAATTTATTGCCTTATTTTATACTTTTAAAAAGATAAAATTTGGTCTTGTTCCCACCCATTTCTTGTTGTTAATCTTAAACGAATTGTGTAAGTAAGATGAACTCCATCTTCAGAAATGCTGTGGGTTCATGTTAGGGTCAGATCAAGCATTGAGGGTGAGAATCAAGCGTATGTATTTAGAAGTACTTTTCTCCAGAGATTTTGGCCCCCAATAGCGTGGAGGTCAGAAGCTTAGCTTGAGCCCATGATCCCGGTCTGAGGTGAGACAAGGCACGAGCCCACCTCCGGCCCTCCTGCTGGCTTGGCTCAGTGTCCCCGCCTGGTCTGCAGGCAGGGCCCCCTCCTCTCCCCCTCTGTGACACTGCGGGGGCAGTCGGGGTCCCCCTTTGTGACACAGCGGGCACCTCGCTGGGGTGGTGTTCACCACCCAGGCCGATGCCAGAGCTTGGCTGTTTGGGATTGGAGGTGGATGTGGACTCGGGCTGTGTTCCAGGTTTGTGTTTCTTGCCTCTGTTATGGATGTAGGCAATTGATTCTGTCAACATTTTTCGATGTATAGAACCAGGAAGTGATTGTATATGTGGGAAGGGAGTTGGGGACTGTGTGGGTTTACAAAGAAAAGCAAAAAGTGGTTCTTAGGTGAAGATAAAATATTTGTACTACTGCTTGCATGCATACAGTGAAAGGCTGTACAAAGACAGCAATAGCAAGCTATTGTGTTAGCTTCTGGAAATTGTGCCTATGAGTCGGGCACTAGGCTTCTCACAACAAACTTTGATCAACCATTAAAACCTTATCCTGTGGGGTTGGATTTGGTTCAGCTCTCTGTACAGCACTGTTTGCAACTGGAATTAAAATTGGGACTCGTTTGGCAATTGCTGGGCAACAGCCGATTCAAAGCAGACACAACAGATGAGGTTAATATCAACAGACTCCAGGTTCTGCATCTGAGCTAAATACTCAAGGCAGTCCGGTTTCTTATTTCTGGAGAGGAATGGATACCTTTAGGGTGAGTTCATCTGACCTGTTCTACACCGTGTTTCGGGCTGAGACGGAGTATGGCCTGGACTAGCTGCCCTGGCTAACCTCTGTTCCTGAGAGACAGCAGAGGCGACCAGTTCTGAAACAGATGCCAGTGGATTCCAATCTGCGTGTGATTTACTTCAGACTGTAAAACTAAATTTTTATTTGAAAGATTTAAAATTTTTTTTTAGTGAAGTAGGATGCTGCCGTTGTTGCCTTAAAAATGGTTGGTTGTGTATTTGGAAGAGAAAGTGGCATTTTACAAACCAACAGCTTCCCAACTTGACCCACAGAGCAATTTTACGTGGCCCTAGGAAGTTCCTACATAGCCGTAATTATGCTTGGGAAGTATATTTGGGTCACAGACTGTACGTCATGGATGAAGATAGTTCCATGTTAACTTTTTTCAGAGTAAACTGGGTTTGAGAAATTTCTATCACATTTTGTGGTTAAACCAACAGTGTCATCTGCCTTGGGTCTGACGCTGGTATCTAGTCACTTTATGCGGTGCTGCTCCCAAATGGGTAAACCTCTGCAGAGAGGCAGCTGTCCTTTTTCTTGGCACACGTTCTCAGACCTGAAGCGTGACAGGTCATGGCCACGTGGCACTGAAAAGCCCACTTAAGTCTGGGGGAACAAGCATGACGTGGAGTTAATGAGCACTGAAGGACTTCCGTTAACTTCACTGCTCTTTGCGGCAAGAGCCTCTGTACCCAATGCATTCCCTTGGGCGCCGTCTGGATGTGGTGGCCATCCTGCCCTTACCACTCTTCAGCATGTCCCAGCTCCTTGTGGCCTTGGGAGAGGAAAGCTCTCTGTATGCATGCCCAGCCTCTGTAATGGGCGGCTGAGGAAAGGAGCCGTCCCTTGAATATGGGCTATTAAAGCAAGTACCTTTGCAGGCTTTCAGAGAGAATAATGGTGAGAAACAACTACCGGGACTGTTTCAAATGAAATAACATGTGAAGCAATGCTAGCAGTTCATTTTTAGTGGATTATAAAAGAATAAAATTTATGTTCACCAGTTTCTGGTAAGTTAGAGAATGAAGAGACACACCTGCCTTGTTAACCAGCCCTGCATGAGATACAAATTAATATTTCCATTATTTTTACTAAGTCCTCTTTTGATCTCTCAGCTTTTGGGCTTTTCGGAACCAAAAGCTCAGAAATGTTTTTAGCATATGAAGGCTTTATCCACCAAATATAAAAATGACATTAGTTTCTTCTGTTCCAACCCATTTTAAGCTCTGATGTTTAAGACCTTCATTAGATGACAGAGGGATTTTAGGTCAAGCACTGCCTGACTTTTGTGATGATTTCCATCTGAAGGGTCTTGCATAGTGAAGTCTCTTCATGTTTTATTTAAAGTTTTAGTTGGGCTCTTGACTCATGGAAAAATAAATAAAAATGAAGGGCTTACTAAGAGTGCTGCGGTGAAAAAATTATGGAACTGCTTTTTCAAATGAACTGCATGACATTTATCCGTGAGAAATATCCATTAAGTGAGTGAATAAAGTTATTGCTCTAGTTTGACATAGCAGGCAATATTTCTGTGAGTATTGTACATGCAGATGATTTACCCCTACCTCTGTTTTAAGTTCACCTTTAAAGTAATATACTGTAAGTGGACAAAGTCTTCTCGTAATCCTGCTTTCCCATAGCTCTTTGTTCAAAAGGTAACATTACAGTGAAATAAGTATTTTCACTTTGTCCGTAAGGGTAGGGGGAAATCTGTTTGCAGTTATTGCTGGTACTGAGATAGTATTTCTAGTTTGCAGGTGGGCAGTGACCCAGGGGTGTGGGACGCGTAGCTGAAGGCTCGGGGAGAGGGTGTCTCTGCCAGAGTGCTGGCTTTGGGCTGAGCAGGGTTGTCTCCAGGAGCCGGAGGAGGAGGAGAACAAGAAGCCATATGTCAGCAGTAAAAGAGGGAAAGAGGAGAAAACGGAACTGTTCAAAAACCTAGACCCCAAAACGTGAAGGGTGAATATGCATACGTGTTTGTTTTTTATAGCTTGGTTGGCACATTTCTTGTGTTAGCTGAAGAGTTTGCCCTAACTTGTGCGTGTCCGGGCAGTTCATCTGTCCAACAGTACATTGTGGTTGCAGCACATCCACAAAGCCCGTGGAAGATGAGAGACCCAAGGAAGTGTGGGCTCAAGCCATGTCCTCGGTGGGGCCAGGAGCGAGCAGCCCCACTCCTGAGGGTGCGGGCAGTGGGTTTGCCGTGGGGCAGTCGTGCCGGGGAGCGTGTCCCAGGCTGCAGGCAGGGCAGCGGGCGCTGTGCCGGGGCTGGACCCCACCATCTCCTCGTTGTGTGTGCCCAGCAGGATGAGCTTGTGGAGGAGCGCGGTGCGTGCAAGTGTTAAACATGTTTGTGCTTTTATATTAGAATTTTCTCAAAGTTCTCAATGGCTGTGAGTTAGGGGTGGTATTGTAATGCTGATATTTATGTGCTGTTTACCTGGTGTGACTGTGGGTGTACAAACAAGCTTCCAGGAGTCTTACTTCATTCTGCATTTTACCAGAATGATTTTGTGGATGTGAATTCTTTGCATGGGATTCCTATTATGGGCTGAATTGAATATTAAATTACTCCTCAAACCCTCAAGGCAGTACATCAGCTTCACTCATACTGAGCAATTTGTGCTGTGCTGTGTGTGCCATGTACCGGCTTCAGTTTCTGAATTCTCCCGGGGCTAGGATTTTGCACCGTTCATTTCCATTTTTCTTTTTCAAAGTCAGAATGTTTTACTAAGGGTGAAAAATATTTTTAATGAAGTATTTTAATTTATTCTCATGTTATGGGCTTGTATTCCCCCCCTCCTCTCATCAAGGTTTCACCAGATGTTTAAAATATTTTCTGAGTACATGTGCTTTCAAGGTTTTTCTGCAAATCCAATCGTGTTTAACAGGCACTGAGTCCTTGTGAATCAATGTTGTTTTTCTCTACTTTATGCCTTCCAGTTCTGGCAGATGTCTTGAGTTCTAGGATGAGAGATTTTCAGTGTTTTCTGTATGAAAGCAGATAAGATTGGTACATAGTTAGAATTTCCTCAGAAAGGAACAGAGTTTTAGACCTCTGTGGGAGGAAAGCATTTCATTGACCACGTTTTGTAGAATTTAGTAAGTTTAATAACTAATTAAATCCTATAATGTATCTTATGCTGTATCAAAAGTGATGGCTTTTGTAAGGAAAGCGGTACTTGTGGGATTTTTTTCACTTTTCCTCTTTTTTTTTTCTTTTAACCTTAAGAGAGTGGCATATGTAACATGTAAAGAAAATATATTGTTTTCATGATTTTACATCGGAAAAAGTTTGTGATCTTAAGTTATAGTTCAAGCAAGATGGATGGTAATTTTCACGCATGGGATATACATGCTTAATTCAGAGTTTAATTTTCACCTTAGCCAGTCAAATTAAATATATTTGTTTCATTTTAGCCATAACTATTTTCTTACTTTTTTCACTTGCATTGCAATATAAATTCTTTGTTCTGTGTTTCCTTCTGTGATTTTTTTCTCCACTATTTTTTCTGTCATTTACTTTAAGACACCTGAAGGGTCATTTTCAACAATGAAAAGTGAGGAAATGTCAAAGGTAGGGCTGCTGATTAAGGCTCTTGGTGTGCCCTGTGCTTTCTGTCTATAGTTATCAAGCTGCAGAACGTGAGATGCTCAGCATGCGTGATGGGGACAAGGCTTTAACCTGAGAGAAGGTTAGCTGGTGACTTGATGCTCCTTCCTTCTGTTTCCATTTGCTGACTGCTAGATTGAGAACCCGGTGCAGCTGGGTTAACTTGATGCCTCATGGAAATTTTAGAAAGGAGACAACCACTTCATATCAGTCCCTGGTCAGAAACAGAGGAAGAAAGGAAAAGAGAAGGCATGAAGAATTAAAGAACAAAGAAGCATGGATCAGAAAAGAACAAAAAAAAAAAAAAAAAAAAAAAAAAAAAAAAAGGGAGAGGAGCTAGTGGCAGGGAATGCTTGCCTCCCTGTGGACAGATAAAATACATAACTGTTTCCTTGATGTTACTTTGCCATATAAACAATCATCCTAGGAGCCATGTAAATGATTTGTGATTATGACACAGAAATGAGTAGGTTTCTGCTGCCTTCCCTCTCTCCCTTTCTTTCCCTTTGCAAAAACTATCTGTAGAATCTGAGACCTGGTCCATACCAGAAACTGCAAAAAAAGTTAAAGGCATGAAAAGGAAAGATAATCCCACATGATTACACTTTTGTTATTTCTCAAGTGTTAATCACAAAATGAAAAATGGTATTGTGTGTAATCTTAGATTTGTATAAGTGCATGATGACATTTTGAATTACCTTTCCTGAAACACAAACTGTGGATGTCTCAGACGTAGAAGACATTCACTGAATTGCAGAGCTTTAAAAATGACAGTCCTGGGGCTTTGATGGATTCTCTGTCTCCTGAAGTCTTGAAATTAAAGTCAATATTTTTCTGTATTTCCAACAGAAGTTAAAAGACTAAATGCAGACATTATTGCACGGTGTACCTGGGCTTATATAGGTGTTTGACAGGATGATCACAGGGTGTCTTCAGGATTTGAGTTATGAGGCTTGTTTGGAGTCTCGCCGTAGTGCTGCAGTGTGTAGCGAATGATTCTTCGCATACTTGGACTTGTGCTTTTCTCATTTAACATTCTTCTGTATTTGTTTTCTTAACATTTTCTTTTTTGGTGCAGTTCTTCCAGCTGCACTCTCACTGTTTATGGTGTCCATTCCAGACGGTTCTGTAGTCTTTCCATCCCATCTGCCACAGCCTCTCCTTCTCTGGCTATACTGCCCTAATACTGTTTTTGCCTGCAGACCCTCCAGCAACCCAGTTTGTCGTTCATCCATGCCCTGTTTTGTTTGTAGGTGGAGAGTGTTGGTTGATTTTTTTTTTTTTTTTTCCTGTTTGTAGGGGGTTTTTTGTTTGGTTTGGTTTTTTTTTTTTTAGGAGTAAAAGGAGAAAATTAGCTTTAAAGGTTTTTTTGCATTTGTTTTTCGATTCAGCTCCTCCTTAGTGCAAACTAAGGAGGATGGACAGCAGCTGGTTCCATCACCGTGGCTTGGGCCGGTCTCATTCTCCTGCAGGACTGGGTGGTGACTGAGCTGCTACGCACGAAACTGGGGCTGATAAAAATTCTGCAATAACTTTTTACACTTTCTTGGCCCTTTACCAGAAACTGATCTGTTTTGGCTCAGCAAAAAGATGGACATCTTGAGCCCTTTTCTTCCCAGAGTATTTCTCCTTTTTACCATACTTCATGGTCAACTGCTGGCGTAGCTGTACCACAAAAAGATCCTGAGACTGTATTTTGCAACAATGGCTTCAAGTGTGGTTTGACTTAATTAGTAGGAAAAAACAGCTTATATCTCTGGCTGTATTAGGGGCTTCATCCTGTTGTGATGTGACTGCTTATTGTTGAACCTTCAAGGTAGAAGACAGTTTACCTTAACAGATGTGGTTTTTTGATATTTTTTTTTCTACAGAAAAATAGGTTAAAGATGTACGGCACCACATAAACGCTAAGCATGCTTACAAAATGCAAAAATGATGATGATATAAAATTCTGTGAGGAAAGCAGTGCAAGAATGCCTGTGGGCCTAGGCTTTTATCCCTTTGATTTTACAGCAAGAGACTAAAAATGCTTATGCAATATTAATCCAGGATATACAGCAAATTGGTGTTTGGAAGCATTCAATTTTCTTCATGATTGTTCTCCATTCACTTGGCCGATTATCAGTAATTTCAGGGAATTAGAGATGCTCCTTTTAGAAGTTTCTAGTGAACTCTTTAGAATTGTCAAACAATAACAAACCTGCCACTTAGGCAGCAATTTTCCCTCTCACTGTCCTCACGCTGGTGTTAGATCGCTATTTGGAAAGGCTAGACAAGCAAACTGCCATGTAGTGAAGCAGTAGGAAATTTTTTTTTAGCTCATGCTGCTGAGGGAATTTTGCATCCAGGAATTTTTTTGTTTTGTTTGCTCAAAGGCATTATCCTCTACTTTGAGTCTGGAGGGGTTGCTTTTTCTTGGTAGCAAGAACTGCAAGGGTATGTTTTGTTTAAGAACTTAAAGCTTAATCTACAAAATTATAGTATTTATTTCTTTAGTCATGTCCAGGTGAGTCCCACAAGAATTGCAATTCAAAGTGTGTGATGTCCAGATCTTCCCTTTTCCTCTGCTGTAAAATGAAAAGGGAAACAAAATTTTTACCCCCCTGCAGCTGGATGGATGGGCCGAGGCCAATGGTATGAGGTTCAATAAGGCCAAGTGCCGGGTCCTGCACTTGGGCCACAACAACCCCATGAACGCTACAGGCTTGGGGCAGAGTGGCTGGAGCTGCCCGGCAGAAAAGGACCTGGGGGTGCTGGTTGACAACGGTGTGAACATGAGCCAGCAGTGTGTCCAGGTGGCCAAGAAGGCCAACAGCATCCTGGCCTGTGTCAGAAACAGCGTGGACAGCAGGACTAGGGAGATGATCGTCCCCCTGTACTCGGCACCTCAAATATGGTGTTCAGTTTTGGGCCCCTCACTACGAGAAAGACATTGAGGTGCTGGAACGTGTCCAGAGAAGGGCAATGAAGCTGGTGACGGGTCTGGAGAACAAGTCTTATAAGGAGCGGCTGAAGGAACTGGGGTTGTTTGGTCTGGAGAAAAGGAGGCTGAGGGGAGACCTCATCACTCTCTACAACTACTTGAAAAGAGGTTGTAGCGAGGTGGGGGTCGGTCTCTTCTCCCAAGTAACAAGTGATAGGACAAGAGGAAATGGCCTCAAGTTGCTCCAGGGGAAGTTTAGATTAGATATTAGGAAAAATTTTTACACTGCAAAGGTTCTTAAGCTGAGTGTGGATCGGGAAGCAGCCCAGCCTGCCCTCCTGTCCAGCAGCAACCTTTTTTTTTTAATACCTGCACCAGAGAGTCGTTCCTCTGGCAGTGGCCCTTCCTCTTGCTGGCTTTTGCATGATGAAGAAGAGCCCCTCTCAGAAATGTTCTGCTGTGGAGAGACGGGCACAACCCTCCATTGTTAAGAGTCAGACTTGATTCCCCACATGTGCTTAGGCTTGGCTCCCTTCTTAAACTTTTTGAGGCGGTTTGCATTTTGTATGTGTTGTGTCACCAATGGATGTTTTCTCTGCTCCTAAATTTGAACTTTGAGTCTAAGAGAAAGGGTGTTAAACAGCCTTTGGAAGTGTTTTCAAAGGCTTTAAAAATACATAAATCCAAATCTTATCTGCGACACAAAAGTGACCTATGCCACGAATTAATAACTTTTAAAATAGTTTTACAAATTCCATAGAAGAAACGCAAAAGTAATGAACTTGTTCTCAGAAAGCTGTTTTGTTTCAGAAACGTTTAAGAAAAAATTTTAGTGTTTATGTGAATGATATGGAAGAGAATGTTTCAGTTTCTGTACGGACAAGATCCCAGCTAAAACTAATGTGTGTCTGTATGAATGCGAATTTACTTTTGTTCCAGGATGACCTTAAAAAACATCTGCATGAGGGTTCTCTGTTTTAAGTAGCCTTTTTGTTCGTAGTGATGAGTAAGTATCTTAGATATTATTTAATGTAGTAGATTTTTTTTGATATCTCATATGAAATATTAAAAACTAGCTCTCATGTGGTTGTTAATACTATGCCTTCAGAGATTACATACACATAGGTAACTAAACAATAATAAGCTATTTTTCTGTTCTCTTATTTTACATGAAATTCAAGATAACTACTTTTATTAAACAGTAGATTTTAGTCAGAGGCACCATGCCATGTGTAATGTAAAAATAGTGTAGTTTGACAAAATGTATGTGAATAATTTCTCAGAGTTAACTTTCAGATTTTGAACTAAACACTTCAAAAAACAAAGGTGATTTCCTGCTAGAAGCACATTGGCTGCTTCATGATCCTATGGAAGTTTTCCTACTCGCAGTCATTTGTACATCTTCCCCATGTTTATTCTGTGAATGTCCAAGTGATGTGTACAAACCTCATAAGGACGCATGGATTGAAAAATCAATATGCTAGGAGGTCTTAACACCAGAAAGCTTTCTAAATTCTAATGTTAGATAAAAATGATGATACCAAAACTTGTTCCCTAAAATCCACTGCTCTCAGATGGGTTAAAGAAGTAACTCCATCGTTACAGGAGATGGCTCTCTTCTCCTGTGGCTTTGTTTTTGTGGTTATGCAAGATAACTTTCTTTTGAGGAGTTGAAAATATCTGAATTGCATTTCACAGAGACTTTGTGAAGGACTTGATTTTAAAAATATTATTACAGTGATTTTTATTTTTGGTCATAGCAGCAGTGTTTTACAGATGTGCAGCTACACGCTGGGTATGGGAAGCCTGTGGATGCTGAGGGTTGGTCACTGTAGTGTTCTTAGTCATCCTTTACATCCTAACTGTGGCATCAAAGTGCAGCTTGGGTGCTCTCATCCAGAAAGGGTAGCTCCTCCTTTGCATCTCCATGTTGACAGTTGGATGAATGGTCACCTTTTCATGTTCCTGTTTCACTCCTGGATGTATTTTCTCTCTGACTGAGGTTGTCACCATGACACTGCAGGGCTGCATCTGGGTGCGAAGCACTCTGTCCCCCTGGCCATGGCCACACGTGGACTAGAGGAACTGTAGTTGCTTTGTTTCCCCAGTTTCTCTTCTGTCTGTTCTTGGTAGAGGTTTTTCAACTGTTATCTTTCTGCAGGGAGGTCTTGGAGGGAGTGAGGTGTATGTAGTAGTAGCACAAGGCACTTAACTGGGTTCAGGTGCAGAAGGAGGCATTCAGTTGCCAGATAAGTTGTAACAACATTTTTCTTCTGCTCTGTGGAAAACGCAATGTGTTTGAGGGGTTTTACAGACTACTCTTATCCAGCTGACTACTTGCTTTTTCTGGATATCCTGTCCTGGGCTATTGATTTTCCTTTGAATCTGTTGGGATTCCTCATGTTCAGGCAACAGCCTCCAATATTTCATGCTAATGGAAGAGGAACAAATATTATACACTGGCTGTCCCTTCCTTTTCTCATTTCGGTGTATCAATACATTTTGGGCTGCAGAACAATAAATACCTTATTAATCTCCTTCAAAGAATGAAACGGAATGAAAACTCCTTAATAGTTTAAAATGAATAATAATCATCATAATTTTAAAAATACCAATCATTTTTGTAAAATAAAATTTGTCCGCCTCATGTTGCCTTTCTGCATGCAGATATTTGAAATTGTGTAGCACATTCTAGGATGAGACAAGGCGGGAGGCTTGTGGTATGGAGACAGCTTGGAAAAGTTAGCTGCTGGGAACCTGACAAATTCTGGCATGAAGTATATACCATAGTATTTCAGTAAATATCTTCTGTTAGTTCTGGCTAAAGCTGTTTCTCCACTAAGAAAGATGATCTTCGTCTCTGGGCTAGAACCAATCACAAATTATAATGAAAATTGGCAACCGCAAGCATGAAAAAATCATTGATCCAAAAATTCATGAACTGTCTTTCATGTAGCGAGACTTCTTTTTGAACTTCAGCTGAGGCTCTTTCTGTCTGCTTATTCTTGGTTTTGAACTTTTAGGAATAATTTTTGACTCTCTTCAGCAAAGTGAAATTAAAGGAGTGAGAGGTATGTAATTTAGCATGCAGCGTAACCGCGTGTTTCCAGGGTTGTAAAAGGGAGGAAAAGGGGAGGGGAGAGGAGGGGCGGAGAAAAAGATAGGTGTAGCCAAAGTTTCTCCAAGGTTTAGAAAATTTTCTACATTTCCAGAAGAGAACAATTCTGGGTCCCTGCTGTTGTAAGAAACTTTGAAAATTACATGTAAAGGTAGACAGGAATGCTCAACTTTGCACATGCTTCAAGCAGCAGCTAGTCTCCGACTGCTCATTAGGCATGGTTTTATAAAGGGAGGAATATAGTTTATTATTATAATCTGTTTCTAGTAAAGAAGAATTAAAGATGTCTGTTCTTCTGTCACCCCTTGGAGAACAGCAGATGTTCGGTTTTATTGTCCCATTGTGGGCATTATCCAAACAATTTAACTAACAACTTCCAATGTAGTCTAAATTGTCTTACTCCCTATTTGGCTACTGGGAACACCGGAGTTTTCTGCAGAAAGTGATCTTTAACCTTGAGAGTTAATGAGAAGATTTCAGTGTGTTGTGCTGGTGGCTGGAGCCTCTTATTCCCCACTCCTGTAATTGGAAAGAGCTTGTTGGGACACCATTAGGTTTGTGTAGTCCCCAAACTTCACAGCTTCCCACACCATTCTCCAACATACGCCCTATGAAAGGTCAGGCACAACATCACATCGCTTTGTGGAGAGCACTGTCTGCCCTCCCATGTCGTGGGCATGGCAGCTCCGCTGCTGTGCATCCACTGTGGGTTAGGAGGGTTGGTGGCATTTCATCTCATTACTTAAACACGCAAATACTTGATTTGTCTTTGGGGATTCAGCTTGATTCTTGTAGCTGAATGACAGAGAATAATAATCTTGAGACCTTTATGCTCTGTGCTTTGCCTTTGAGCTGTATTAGTCCCTGCGTGCAGAAGAGCCTTCTGCTAAGAATTGTCTATCTGAGCACATGGGGTGGCATGCCATGGCCTTTTCCTAGTTCTGCTCGAGATCTCTTCTTGGTCGTCAGCAGCAGCTCCTCAAAACGATAACACTTTAAATGAGAGTGTGTTTCATGAATGTACCAACGTTTCTAATAATTCTAGTAAATGTTTCTGTCATGAAAACAAGAACAAGCGCCATTAAAATTACAGAAGCTGGTAGTCATTTTTAACAGTTGTTTAGAGCTATGTTCACTCATTATAGATTTTAGTTGTAATTTTTTTTGCCATGTCAGAAACTCGATAGCATGCAGTAGAGACTGTTCCTTCCCACATGTTCTTTCTTCTTTAAATTTTGTGCATATAGCTATGAAAATGCATGCACAGATAATTTCTGACAATAAAACCCCAGCCTTTAAATATTTGTAGCCAAGTTTCCTTGGTTGTCAGAACTATTATGCTTTGGTTAAAAATCCATCTAAATAATTTCTGTAATGAAGCTATGAGGATTTTGGGGTAGTGGCAGTTTAGATCCACCTCCAGATGCTAATATCCCAAAATTGTTGCTTTCTTCAGCCTAACAGTTGCCTGCAAGCTGGATGTAAGCGATAATTTTTATATCTCAGAAAAACCCCAGCTGGGTTTTTGACGATTCCTGTACTTCTCCGCATGCTGCCCCAGCTTGCGGGAGGACAGGCCAGGTGCCCAGTGCCCGCTCCACCATGAGGAGATTCTGCTCCATGGAAAAGTGGAGGTGCGCCAGGTTAACAGTCAAACACTTTGGAAGATGGAGCATTCATCTGATGACTGGCAAAGAAATACCTCTTCCCTCACTGTTTCAAACATAAACGAGATAAACAACCATCATACATAACTTGTTCACACTTCACATAGTTAAGATACTGATAGCATTCTGCTGCTGCTTGTTATTTTCCATACCCTGTTTACACACTGCACTATTGGGCGATGGGATGTCTTTACTAATCCAGAAGTTTGGTTGTGTTTTCTCTTCTAAAGCCCAATAGAAATGCTATTGGTTTTCATTTCATTGCTATTTGCCCAGGAAATGGCCAGTGGGTAGGGTTTCCCTCAGTGGGCAGGAGCTGCAGAGGTGACACTGAGGGGCAGCACGGGGGCTCTGCAGCCCTCTGGGGCACTGCAGACCGTTATCTTCCTGAAAAGTCAATTAGCGCTGAAATTCAGTGGATGCAACATTGGGTTCTAATGGAGAGTAAGGAAGGAGGGAGATTCCTGTACCAGCTTTGTAAGGACTAGGGTAACAAGTCCCTTGCTAATTACATGCATACCTGCTGAATTGCAATTAAGCATGTTTAACTCTCTGGTACCTGGATATGATCCACATAGGAATCTCCCAGTCTCACATAAGAGGTGATGTAGTGATGCACGAGGCTGTGTTGGCAGCAGATGTTAAAAGCTGATTCTAGTGTAAGTCAGAAATAGATCTAGACAGACAAGTTGTTCTGAACCCCTAATATCTGGTACCGCAGAGTAATGGAATTTCTACCCACCCCTTTTCCTCATATAAAGGCACAGTGATGGCCTGGGGACCAGAAGGGCGTCACGACATTGGCAACCACAGCAGGTTTTCTCTGGCTGAAACTCACTGATGAAAGAACCGTAAGATGTATTATACACATTATATCATTCCTGGTTCTTCCCAACTGAGCTCTTCAAGTTACAATCTAAATCCTGTTGTTGCATCTGTATTTCTTCCCCTCTGTCTAGAAAAAAGTTGCAAAACTTCTTCCTCCAAGTGAGCCTTTCTGAGCCTACCCAAAGCAGTTAGACCATAAACAATGTACAGTTTTCACACCACTGCATTAAGTTCACCAACAGGAACAATTTCACCATTCAGTTTTAGGGGGTTTTTCAAAGTTGCCGTAAGAAAAACAACTGCTAACTTCCTTCTTGTGTCTCAGAGTGGAGAAGCATTATCAGCTCAAAGCAGCTAGGAATTTGCTCCTGTCACTGCAAACCCTTGCCTTGCACTGCAAAATGACTTGTGAATGCAGATACAAAATACAGTGTCTTCATTATAATGTAACTAAATATCAATCAAGAGTCTTATTAAAAAGGCATGATCTTTGATGTAAGCAGAAAAACTTCAGCAGGAGCAAAGTTGATGATGCTTCTACTGTCACACAAGTGTTTGAAGAAGTAATGAGTGGGATGCAATTTTGCAAAAAGATTGTAGTATCTGGGGGACTAGAGTGCATTTTTCCTAGATTTGTAGCAATAGTGTGAAAATAGGTAAAGAGGTAATCCAGCATGTTTTAAGGAAATCCTTGAAGAATGTACCCAAAAAACTGAGACTGCAGCTCATTAGAATGTACTGAAACATAATTTTTTGACAGAGATGAGTAGAACATTTGTAAGATCTGACATTTTGTCTTTTCTTTTGGCATGCAAAGATATTTGCATTTTAGAAAAAAGCCCAGAGAAAGGAGACGGAGAGGGTGTAGGTAATTAAATTTTAATTTCAGTTTTAAAGATCTTTCTCTAATTAGCTTTAAAAGTCAGTGTCTAAGTAAATTGAGTTTCAAGGTGCAATCATCTTTTTCCTCCTGGATCTCAGTATTCAAAAGTAAGAAGAAAGAATATTAGAGAAATAGAAGGAAGATTGTTATTTTAAAGGCCTTTCAAGATAAGGATTTAACATTACCTCATTATTAAAATATAACTGTGGCAGGTTGATGTTTTCTTATTTTTGAATTTCAAAGTCATTGAGCAGTCACGGTTGGGAAAAGGGGAGAACTTAGGTTCTATTAAGAGAAATTGAAAATGATACTAAGAAGGTAAGGACTTTTCTTTCCGTTGTTTTGCAGTAAGACTTATTTTGGTGGCTTTTTGTCTTTTCACGGCCGTCCATTCTTCCAGAGATGTTCTTACTTTTCTGTGAGTTGTTTTTGCTAATATAGTGTCTTTATATTTCTTAAAGGTATGCTAGCATGCAGTGGGGTTTCGTTTGCACATTTTACAGCACCAAGTATATTTTCTCTACATTTATGTGATGGTTAGGGACATATGCACACCTGTCAGATTTTGCAGGCTGAGCGTAAGAGTCCCACGACTTGCCTTGTTCATCTCCCATCTGCGAGACCACGTTGTGCATTTTTAGTGCCGTGGTACGGCCTCTGCCCCGCTCCTGATGTGGCTGCCTGCCACATCCCCAACGGCATGGGGCAGTCGTGTGAGGAAAACAGAATAATTGTGATCTGTCATTATTTTAATTTGCGAATGCTTATAAATGTGCCATTTTAAAACTAAAGAAAGCAGAGAGCAGTATTTGATAACATCGGAAATATGTCTGTGAGGAAGTACGTAAGGTGTTGTTTGAAGATGAATAGCTAGAGGAATAACTGAAAACAGTTGGGTTTGCACATAAATGTCTGGAATCATGTGACAATAACAATGATTTTTTTCTTCTCTGTAAGAGGAATGGCAGTCTTGTTATTTAACCAAGACTTCTGACTGTAGAGAAATGCATTTTAGAAGTTGGTGTTTTTAAGCAGAAGTATATTTTCAAGTAGAGAAATGCTAATTATCTAAACTGTCATCTTAAGCTTTCTTATAATTCTGAAAGAGAGCGCCATCAATACCAGATAGTTGGCATTTGTAGGTGAATGGTGCACAATTGATGTAATATTTGCAAATGTTAAAGCACGTGAAGGAAATTTAAGCATCTTGGAAATTCAAGTTAATGTAAGCATAAAGGCTTCAGTATGGTTTGAAAATCAGTGTGGAAATCTTAAAAGTTGGAGGAAATCTTAGTATAAAGATAGTTGTCCAGTAGGACAGCATGAGGATTCCTGTTAGTTTTGGTTTCATTTAACATCTTTAAATCTGGGAGAAGCAGTACTGTAAATAGTATGTTAATTAAATTTCCAGATGGTGATAAACTAGGAAAGGAGAATAATATTAAGGGAGGAAAGATAAATATCCCAATAGTTATGTAGCACACATACTGGAAAAATTTAACAATTTAATTCAGCCTGAATAAGTAGAAGCTAACGTATAAGAATATTGATCTAAACTGAACATGTACTTTAATTAACAAGACAGGGGTGCTGAAGTGAGGCTACAGAAAAAGCTTTAGGATTTCTGTGGATGTTCTGGATTGTTACCATGAGGTAAGGTCCTGGTCCAGTTTCTCACACATGACAATAAAATACCCACATGATTATTGTTGACTGCATTAGTGTCAAAGTTCAAAAAAAAGCCAGCGAGGATACTCCCTGTAAGACAGCACTGCGTGTATTTCATAAGAGAAATACACTATTCTGGGTGTGTTCTGAACAAATTAGGACCAGAATAATATTTACAAAAATGAACAGCAACAAAGAACTCAGAGAGGCAGAGGTGAAGTTACGTGCTGTGTAGTACCGTTTAGGGGAGAAATGCTGTAATTGGCAGTGATAAGTGAAAGGAAAAGATAGTTTTGTAAGTGAAGAGGCGATAACTAGTAACTGGAGGATAAATTTGGGGAAAATAATACAAATTCAGAAAACAAGAATTCTGAAAATTTTGACCAAGTGAAGAGTATTTACAATGGGAAATGCTGGAAATTTTTTTATTAAATAATAGTTACTTAAAAGTGGAATGAATTCTAGGGGAGAGAAAAATAATGCACTGGGACATGAAGATAGAGTGGATGGTGTGTTACAGGTTTCCTTTGCTATCATGTCCAAAAGTACGTTTCTGAAAAGATCTGCAACTGGTATTGTCTTTGCAGTGCTGCTGTTTTGCATCCCCCCCCAGCAGCCACCTCTGTATCGCATCCCTGAGTTTGCTTCTGTAGGACAGATGATGCAGTTCTCCAGGGAGTAGTTCTTTACCTCTTCAAACTGCTGATGTTTTCAGTATTTTTTCTTTTCTAATTGGAGATGCCTACATGTGATTTGCACTGTTTTGTTAATCTTGTAGAAAAGTCCTGGCTTATGTTAGCTGCTGCTAGAGTTTAATGCAGTTTGTAGATAAGTTCACAATCACCTGGTTTTTGTCTCCTACTGTTTTTCTTCTATCTGACGAGAAAAAGCTCTGAAAACGTGTGTGGTAGTCCAGTTGACAAACAGCCTCAGTGGTCTTTGGAAGTTACCATTGTTTTGTCTCCAGAGGTTTGCGAGAATGAAAGTTGAACTGATTTGGGGATTTGAGCTTTTGAAGGTCATAAGGGATGTTTGGCTCTCGCTGTGTCCAGCCGAGTGGAACGAAGAGCTGAACTGAACCTACTGAAATTGGAACCAGGGCTCGGGGAGCTGTGCTGGAGTATGAAACTCAAGGCTAATCTAAATATTTTTTAAAAGATACTTCAGTTAAATAAAGTCTTAACTTGTCATTTCAAGTACTTTAAGCTGAGAGGCGCAGTCCTGCTTTCCTGAGCCCCAGGATGACCCTGATTCATCTTTTCTCTTGGATTGCAGATGAAGATTTGACTGGTATGATAAGCTGGATGGGAGACAGAGGCAGTAAAACTTCTGAGTCTCTATCTCCCATCCACAGACCAGTTTCTTGATGCTGAGGTAGGATCTATGTGTGTCTTGTGCGTACAACACACCCCGATGTACATAAATATCTGTGGGTTCACTTTCAGGATCTCTATATTTTTGTGTTGAAAGCTACTCATTCCTACAGTGTTTTTTGGTTTTACTGGATCATCATGTTCCCAGACAAGACTGGAGTGTGGAGAGAAAAAAACAGCCAGTCCTGTTCAGGTCTACTCATCAGTCATGGGCCTGATGGTCTGTGTGAGGTGGCCAGAAATGACCAAAAGATCATTCTTCATTTCTGTGCCTTAAATTCACTGCACACCAAGCCATGAGAGCTGCCAGGGGCACTGAGGAGCCGAAACACCAGCTGAAATCTTTTCAGAGTAAAATTGTCTTGGCTATGCTATATAAATATATGTGTGTATTTTTCTAGTCATGCCCTCCAAGCTGACATCTGGGAGGAAATTGGTATGGGAAGGTATATATTAGCTCTGCTCTGAGACCACCATCCTTTGTGCTGAATGCCTGCGTGCAGGACGGCATATTCAGCTTTATGGATGAAATTTGCCAGATCCTCAAATGCTTTTGCTCGTGAGCATATTTGAAAATCAGAGGAGGTGATGACCCTTTTAAAATAAAAATGGAATTGCTGGCAGGAAGGAAAGGTAAAACTGTGTTTTCAACCTTTAAAGATGGTTATAAAATGTGTATTGGCTGTTTTTATAATTTATAGTGAAACTGCTGTTGCTTTTAATAAAATGAGACTTCCAGTCAGAATTTCATGATTATGAATGTGAGCATTTTGTTATCCAGCTTGGATTTATCCTACAAATAACCATTTTCTAGCAGAACTGTGGCTATATACATAACTTAATGGGATTCTCTGTCACACATAATTCTTTCTGAAGTTACAGTGTTGGACTTACTGCTGAATACTTCAAGTCCTTGAATGTGGCTCAAGAACTGAGTTAGTGGTAACTTTCATGATTTTTAATTTAATTTTTCCTTAATTCTTAGACTTTTAAAACTTCCTCTAATTCATTATTAGATTTACCGTTTCAAGTGCTTATTTAAAAGGCACCTTAGCTGCAGAAGCAAATCAATATTTACAGTGCATTAGTGCCACAGAGAATTTGAAGCCTTGTGATTAGAGTTCATTGCTGTTTTATCCACTCTTCAAAGAAACCACAGACTTCAAACGGTATCAGCCATCATCCTGGAATCAGTGACATTGCATCGGTCCCATGCGTACTTCATCTTGTGGTTTAATTATTAAGTTCCTTTCCTTTGATTTTCCTTTTAATATTTTCAGTATAACCTCTTCAAATCTATAAATTCAAGTAAACCAGAAGATTGTAACCAACAATATATCGGTAGAAAAATCAGTTCGATATATTCTTGTATGTTGTTTTGCTGGAGAGTATCAAAACCAAGTTAGAACGGTCTGTCAGAATAGAATTGCAGGGAGGAATGTAGGAGATTATATTTACAACTTGTGGTTAACATAGTGTGAATAAGATTTAATTCTCGGATTAATACCTGGAGCGGTATTGACCGTTGCCAAGCAGCATGCACTAGAGCTAGCTCCGTGTGCTTGTCCCATTCCAGCAATAAAAACTAAATAAATTACCATATGTTTAAATTTCTAGTATAACTGGGAAATGCATAGATCTAACACACCCAAATTATTGTCATTTATAATTCACGTTATTGTGAAGTTTGGTTAGTAATACAAATGACATTTCCTTATGTATGGAACTATTTTCATAAGGAGAGACTAGAATTGATCACATTGTATCTTTATTTTGACAGAATACCCTTTTATTAAAAAAAAAATTTCAAGGAGTGTTCAATAAATGTCTGAAGATCTCTCAATAACTAACCTTACTGAAATGAAACGGGTCATATTAAAGATGGCTAATCAGTGGATAGGTTTTGTAGAGAAACTTCTCATGTTGATGGTTTCTCCGGAGCATATTAATATTTGGGAATTCTGTTGCATAATTTACTTCCTGTGTTGTGAAAAGTCTGTGCTGCTTACCATGGTGCAACCTCTCAGATTTTCACTAGAAAGCAAAAGGCAAGGCAGTGATAGTTGCTCGCTCGCCTCCAAAAGTGCTGACTTGAGTTCCAGTTTCTTCCTTCCTTTCTTGGTTGGCAATTCGGCTTCTCTTCTTACAGAAGTTCACCCAACTGAACTTTTGTTTTCTCAAGGAATTTGATGAAAAAGTGTAAAAATACAAGAACATTTTGCTATCACCGTGCTTATATATAGACGTATGAGCATAAGGAGCAAGTGAACTCATGTTTGAAAATTGTACTTCTCTGTTGTAGGGTGGGTAGCTATGGCAAACAGGATAATATGCACGGGCTGCTGCTTGGGACAAATATAGATTGGTACTTTTCTTAAGTGGCGCTACATACTACAGAGCCACTTTCTTGCTCAGGCTAATGTAATAAATGAGGGGGTATGGTCAGGGCTGCGCCAGCAGCGCTGTCACTGCTGCTAATGGGTCGCTTCATTAGGGGTGGTGGGGCTGTTGCTGGGGCTGCAGCTGTGCCACCTCTGTTACAGACATCTCCTGCCATTTGATGGTGTGCTTTTATTGTTTGCCATCTGTGGGGAAAGGAGAGGCTTTACCTTCAGCTGCTTCATGAAAGTTGAAGAGGCTGAAGACAAGACAATCAAGAAAAACCCTCTGAGTTTATGAGTATGTACTGAGTAATCAAAATCGAAGTAGAGTTAACTCGGACCATAAATACTTTTCTGTGTAATTAAAGTGTTCTTTCTTGAAATAGTCTTTTAATTGCTTCTAGTTCTGTTATATATAAAAAAATATGTACAAATGTACATATTTATAAAATAAAACATTATATTTGCTAGAAAATAGTGTTGAATATTTTTGTTATGAAAACAATAATTAAAAAAGAATTTTCAAAGGAAAGAGAAATAGTACAATGATTGTGGGAGAAAACATAAATTAATTCTCTTTTTGTTCTTGTATTCCAGGGTGTACATGAAATAGAATGACTGTTTGGTGGTTCATCCTGTAACACTTGTGTGTATCTCAGCAGCATAAGTCCTAGTGATTTAAAAAAAAAAAAATGCTCACACATTTTTTGTATGGCATTACTTACTGTATTTCTCACTGTCTTTATAATGCCATGCAACATAAGATTCTATGTTTTAATACTGTTATACGTAGTGTTAACGTAAAGCTATTGTAAAATTTGAAACTAGTCACTTAAACCCCTGTTGTTGTTTCCCTGCTGGTATTGTGAGAGGTGCACCTTCAGCTTCCTGGAGGACTGCTTCATCAAAGCATTAAAAAAAAAAAAAGCCTTGTTTTCGTTCTCAGGTGTTGCCCAGCGTGTCTTTCCCAGTAACTCTGCTGTTTACCTGTCATAGCTTTCACCTTTTCCTTTTCCACTTTGCATTCAGGGTCTCCAGTGCAGCAGTAAAGACAAATGCAACTGATAAATCATGTCCCCTCCGTTCTGATGCTGAGTGGGAGAGTGCTAAGAGGTCGCAAATACAGGCAGTGAAACTTCTGTTTGGGCAAGGAAATGATAGATATGTGGATATTTGTTGTAGGATAATAAATGAAATTGGAAAAAATTAAGTTGTATTTCAAGAGAAACTAACCTTAATGTGCCATCAAAGTTTCCAGAATGGATTTGACCTCTACATATATTAAAAAACCCTATCTCTTTCCAATCAGTCTACCTGCCTGCTGCATCGTTTATTACTAATGAAATATTTTTCTCTTGTCAGTCATGCCAGCTGGAAGGCTAAGGGAATCAGAGTAAATCAGCACAGATCTTGTTGCAGCTGTCAGGAAGAGGCAAAGGAAGAATGCAGAATAGAAAACAGTCACTTCCATAAGTTTTGAGAAAGAAACGGAGAGTACATTTTAGAAGGCGAGGAGGCTGCCTTTTGCTGCAGGGAAGCGGGTGTGCAGCGTCTTGCAAGCACCTTGTGCTGGCAGTGCCCGTGCTGCGGCCGTGGCGGTGGGGTGGGGGACACGGCATTCTAGTCCACCCTTTCCTTTGTCACCAGGCTGTTCAATTTAGGCCTTTGGCTACTTGCTCTTTAAAATGCCTGTTTACAGGCACTCTTAGTTTACAAGCTTTTTTTTTTCCAAGGTTTTATTTTTCCAAGCTTTTTTTTTTTTCCAAGTTGTTCAAGCTTTTTTTTGATTTTGCACAACAACCAACAGATAGTGTTTGTATGTGTAAAGCCAACGTGCTGTGCTAGGTTCAAAGAGTTTGGTTTTGCCCTCGTTTTCTCTTTGTGCGCCCAAGCGGCAAGGCTGTGGTTTTGAGGAGACAGACCTTGTCCTTGAGGAACTATGCTGAGGTCAATAACTCCTTACTCTGTGAAACCACATTTGGTCAAAACCACCCATCCGCAGCTTGAAAAAATATTTTTCTTATGTGAAAAACATTTTAAATCTAATCAGTGTTTATTTACTGTCTATTTTATTCTTCAGATATGCCTCTCCATGTCCGACGTAGTAGTGACCCTGCACTGATTGGCCTCTCAACCTCTGTAAGTGATACAAATTTTTCTTCAGAAGAGCCTTCACGGAAAAACCCTACAAGGTGGTCCACAACAGCAGGCTTTCTCAAGCAGAACACCCCTGGCGTACCCAGTGCTCATGAAAGAAAGGTATATTTCTTTTCCCTTCTTTATCCAATAAATGACAAATGTACATGAATCTTGAATTGCTGTTTTGTCCTTCTCTCACCTGCTCCTGGTTTAAACTTGTGTTTGTGGACCTTGTCCACCAAAGCCCATCATCAACAGAGGCGTGTTTGAGTCACACACGTTTCCTGCCCTCTGGAGACTCTCGGTGATGCCCACAGCAGGGGCTCTAAAAACTTGATTTTGCCATTAACTTTAGTTGATGCTCTGATTACTCATTACTCTGCAAAGCAGGGCCTAAATGCTGTCACGCATTGTTTTTGAATGCAAATAGGTCGTGTCTATAATGATCTTTACTGATCTATGATAGAAGTCCTAATGTCAGTGAATAGTGTGCATGCCCACAGCTGGTCTTTCTGACCTAGCATTGCTAGTTTTCACTTTCTGAGGCACTGGTCAAGTAATTCAGAACACAAATTGCAAATGCTGTCTCTCCTTGGAAGCATTCTTAAAACAGTGAAATGCAGAGTGAATATTTTTTCCTTCATTTTTTCAGTATGATTTCAGTATCTCTACATGAACTGCATTATTAGCTAGAGAAGTCAGCAGGAAGCTCTCTTCTCTGTGCATTATTGAAAAAAAATTGGGAAGAAATATTCCCTTTTGTACAGCCCTGACATTGCCCATAATTGTGATGGCAACTTGCAAACAAACTCACAAGGAAGAATGTATGTATATTTTCCAATAGAAAGCAGTAATTTTCACAGAAAGTTGCACTTTTGGTTACCATTCTGACTGCTCATCACAAAATCCTGCTGGAAAATATGCAGCTTATTACAGCTATTTTATTTTTTTTCTTTATTATTAATAATTCCGTGTAGTATAAATGCAAACTAAGACACTGCAGCCAGGGCTCCCACACCCTGAATAAAGAAGTCTTTACGTGCTGCTAAGAAACTGAAGTATCTTTGGTGGGCTTTTGGTTATTTCAAAAACATCTCTAAAAGCACAGTGCTCATAGCCATTGAGGTCCATATTCTTATAGAGGTGTCAATTTAACATAGAATCATTACATCTCTGCTTGATAGGTATGTCATGGTAGGTGGTGGTATATTTTCTGCCATTGTACTGGTGTGGCACAGAAGTGCATGTTGTTTTGAAAAATATCTTTATACTATTCTGATTTGGAGAAGAAAAATGATAACCTAATCCATTTGAAGTGTTAACATTTTCAGTTAATTTTTCTGAAATCCTAATGAGACTGCACTTCATTACTCCACAAGCACAGCTATGGAGGGCCATACATAGCATAATCAGATTTCTTTGCGTGTCTGAAGTTAGCAGAAATTGGAGAGAATTGAACAGCAGCTAATCTTTCACACTAGTCTTCTTGCATCATTAGTTGTTCAGCATGTACTTACTCTTGATTTTCATGAAAATATTTCACGTTTACTGGAGCATGGTGACCAAACTGGAAAGGAATGCATGTGATCTCATGTAGTGATGGGAAGAAAGGCACAAAAGCACATTAAATCAAGAAGATTGGAAAGAACTATGTAGGTTGGTTAGTATAGTGATACTGTGATTTCTTTTACCTTTTTGCACACTCTATACATTGATCTTTTGAATAGAGCAGATCACTGTGTGTGCTATTTTTAATAAGTATAATGCAGTAAAAAACTGGAATTAAATAGTAATTGCTTGTGCAACATATATTATGGATTAATCCTGATTTCATTTGTGCTAGACTGGTTTTTTTGTGTTTTCAGCATCTTGATTTCTTCATGCAAACAAAGATTTTGCAGTGAATCCTATTTCTTTTAGGAATGGATATTGAGTTCTTTTCTTTCCTAGTATTAGCAACAATGTAATTTATAGTATTATTCTGAAAGGTGTATTTTTGAAGTCTCTGTCACCAGTCGCTTACCAAAGTACTAAGACTGAATTTTTATGGAAGTATTTTGTTTATTTGGACTATAACAAGTCCTCACTACTTCTGTTAGGTTGTTTTCTTCAGTTACTCAGATAACAAAAGGAGATGGCTGTGCTTTGTTCCAGACTGTTTCGTTGATTATAGATGACACAGACATTTCAAGCAAAGCAATGAGAACAATCTTAATTTTCTGCTCAGTGCATTGGGCTTGAGCACCCATATATCTTTTGTGGGCGGTTGGCACTACGTAATGTTTTCACTGCAGTTCTCTCTCTTGACAGCACAAGAACATATGTTCTTGGGCTGAGATTTGCAGCACAGTTGTAGATTAGCAACTTTGCCCCAGCAGTATCTTGCAGAAACAAGAAAAGGGTTTCTGGGAGAGTTGCCAAAAGCTTCATCCACCTACTGACTCTAAGAAGTGACATTACTTTCAGCCCGTCACCTCTAAAGAGAAATAATTGACAGGTAGAAACTCTGTCCAATTTTTGGAGGAATTAGCAGAGAGAAACTGCATGTATCTGGCAGAAGGGATTTATTTCTCGGGGGCAAGCAAGAGAAGACTCCTTATTGGTGTTTGTTTCATTTTGGGTAAGAAGAATTTGGAATGGCAGGAAAATGGGCAGATGCCCAAGATGAGATGAAATGAAGGGGTGGGAGTGCTGCCATGCACTGGGGGCTGTGAAGAGCCAAGACATATGCCACTAGTTCTGGGCAAACAGAAAGGGAAAAGGGCACTGGGGAAGAGGAAAAAATTTGGGATGTTTGAAGGATCCTGTTGAAGAAATTGTAGTGCTAACTGTAGTTATCAGGGTAGATGAAGCTGGACATGAGGCTTTCCTGTGTCCTTAAGAAGAGAATGACCACAGAGGGACAGAGTTTGGTTTGGAGGGGCCTGTGTAAATCCAGCAAAGATTTGAATGTGTGTTGAACTTGAGGTGCATTTCTACTACAGTAAGTAGGATATTTTGATATGAAACCCTTGCACTAAATTGGATGTGTGCTCTCATCCGTTTTTCTTATTATCTCAATGTAAAGAAAGTGATTTGTTGTCAGGATATCGCAATACACTCTGTGTTTCCTTAGAATTGGAATCTCTATCACTTCTGGTTTCTGTGTAGTTCACCTGTAAGAGCAACTTGAAATCAGGCCTTCTATGTTTCAAAGTACTTATTTAGTTGAAGAATTATCATTGTTATTGATTATTTACAAATTATTGTAGTGTTGACAACTGTACTCAGCTAGGTAATTCCAGACCTCTTCCTTCTGTAGCGTTCCTGTGAGTGGTCACAACCTAATGATTAGGTTTCCTCATCTGTGCAAGTATTCACAAAATTAGCTCATGATTATCAGCAGCTTTAGTAGGTAAATTCATTTCTTGTGTGGTTTTTTTTATTTAAACTGAATATTAACATCACTTTCATATACTTTTTTGTGTGTCAGAGACATATCTGTATTACCTAGTGATTCACAGCTTGACTTAATCCTGTCTCTTGCTTCCTTGAGCCATTCTATTGAAACAAGAAGAAATCTCTTAGTAAAAATATCTTCTCAAAGGCCTGCAGTAGTACCTGATTTGCAAGCTGTAATTTTGTTTGAATTGTGTTGAACTGTACAGCTGAACAGATTGTATGCAGCTGAAGCATATCAAGTGTGCTTTTTTCACTGCAGTAAAATGTTTTTTGATATTGTTGTTTTCTGAAAAACTGTTAATTTGAATCACAGTCTTTAATATTTCAGTACCAAGGCCTATTGGCTTAACTAGCTGTCCTTAATAGGTGTGAGCTGCACAAATGAAAATCAGGTTTCTTTTCCCTTAGAAAACCCTCAGGTTTTCTTTTCTCATCAGGTTTTCTCTTCCCTTTTTTCAGTTTGTATTACTGTATTGGAAGAATATAAATGCAACAACCAGATCCGTTGCATCTTATAGTGACTGTGAATGAATTATCCCATATATTTTCAGTGTATTTTTTTTAAATGTGCATCTCCGTTTGTGGTGAGGAATTGCATATCGTTACAAATTAGTTATCTGCTTTGATCCTGCTTCTCTGAAAGGTGCAAGGCGTATCTAGTTAACCTGCCTTGCTTTATGCAGGGATATACCATGGCTAACTGCCTTATGAAAAATTTCCCACTGTGACTTTCCTGAATTTGATTCATATATTGTTGCATCAGAGATAACAACAGAAAGAAGTGAAAGCGTACACTAAGAAGGAGAGCTCAAGAGAGAGCAATGAGAGAGAAAAATGATTGTGCATGGGCTTCTGTGCCTCTCTCGCTCCTGGGTTCACCCACCTGGAGCAAAGCAAATGGCGTGCAACGTGCTCTGCGTGGTGGATCAGCAACAGCAAACACACAGCTGAGTGTACTTGGCATATCATTTTTTAATTTTTTTTTCCTTCTCTTTTTGCCTCTGCCATTTAGTCAGCGGCCAGGTTTTTTTGCTTGTTTGTTTTTAAATGGGTTTGCTCGTATATGTATTTTAAGGTTGAAAATAGCCATGCCTTGTAGGAATAATTATTTTCAGGATGTACTTTCTTCATACTTGGAAACCTAATCTTTTTGGGCTCTGTAAACTGCAGAGGAAGAGGTTGAAATGGGAGTATGAGTGTGATCTAAGTCTTATCTAGTGTCACATCCCTTACCGGTAAAACATTGTGTTTCCCATCATCTCTTCTTGCAGATATTTTTACTGTTCCTATGGGTTGAGCCTGATGAGTACAAATTTTCAGATTGTTGGATTGTAGGTTTTTTTTTTTTATTTATTTATATGAAAGATGCATTGCTTTCTAATCCTCTTTGTAAACAGAATAAGTTCTCTAATGAAGTATGTCCAGATAGGAGAAAAGCATACATGCATTATATGAAAGGCTTCAACAGTAGTGGTACGTCAGTGTCAAAACCAGATTTAAAGTGAAAATTAGTTTCATTTAGCTTTGAATCTTTTTAAACACAGCTTAGTGAATTCTGCTTTATCACCATCACCAAAGACACAGTATTTCAATAGATTTTAACTATAATTCAGAGGATTGAAGAGTCTTATATTAGAATTGTGCATGTTAGTGTCATTTTGTAGCCACGGATTTTGAATTGCAGAGTGTAAATTGATTAGATTGAGTGGGGAAGACTGTGGGCTAAAAGACTGGGCATCATTCTGGGAACAAGAGACAGAAGTGTTGGTGATGCTTCTTGGGAACCTTCACTTCACCTCCTTCCTGCAGAAGGGAGCTAGTGTGTACCGATAAACGTTGTTGGTAAAGTGCTGTAATACAACAGAATCAGCTAAGGAGAAATACAGAGTACATACAAAGAGCCTGGCATCTCTGTCATGATAGGTTTTAAACCCCTGCATAATGAATGCAGCTTTCTGCTTTCAAAATAAAAAAGGAATGTTTTAAACAGAGGTTCTGAAGGATTCAATAACCATGAATATTTCTTCATCCAGGTTTGTTCTCTTTTCAGTGAGACAGCCACAATTTTAGTCATTTCAGATGTGATTTCACATAGACTGAGAGGAAGGGAGAATGTGAGAGAGTTATCTACAGATGATGAAATAGAGTGTTTTAATGCAGAAAATGTTGTTATAGGAGAGAGATTAATGGAAATTCAAAAAATGAAAGTTACGTGCACCAGTTTTCTTTCTTTGTGGTAGAAACTTGTCTCAGTCAGCTTTCACCTGATGATGAAATAGTTTAGAGGAATTGTACCCAAACAGAGTACAATATAAAATAAACATATGTGTTACTTTTGTCCTGGGTACTGTAAAATTCATGACTTTCACAGAATCACAGAACAGCTGAGGTTGGAAGGTACCTCTGGAGATCATGTAGTCCGACCTCTCTGGTCAAAACACGGTCCAGTAGATCAGGTTACTGAGGTCTGTGTCCAGGCAGGTTTTGAGTATATGCATCCCCAAGGATGGAGGCTTCACCACTTCTCAAGGCAACCTCTTCCAGTGTTCGATCACCCTTACAGTAAGAAAGTTGTTTCCTATGTTTTTGATAGAATTACTTATATTTCTTTATGTGTCCGTTGCCTCTTGAGCTTTCACTGGATACCACAGAGAAGAGTCTGACTTTCTGTATGGAACAGTTAGTGATATTTTAGTGCAATAAAAATTTAAATCTCTGTGGAAGAACTCAACGTTCCTCACTTTCAAAATGTGAAAACAAATACAGCTTTTTTCATCATCATCATCAGGCTGGGAATAAGAGATGTAAAATGAAAAGCCCTTGCCTGGTGCACAGAGAGGTAACAGCCAACGCACACCCCTTGGTGCTGTGCTATTCTGTTTGCTGAGTACTGTGTACACGGGCAGGATTCAGCTGTTTGCATCCAGAAGTCAGTCATGACCAGACGCATTAAGAAGCAGGGGAAAAGTCAAGAACAAAAAGAATGAATCCAAAGTGAAGGTGTGATTTTCTCCATCTCTTCTGTTGTTTTACCTCTTTTTGCTCAGAGTCATCCATTTGTGGAAGCCCATCTATCAAATTGCCTCTCTGTCCCCCAAAAGAGACAGATTATTAGTGCAAGATACTAGAGAGATCTGAGAGCTGGTGAGTTTCTTCCCACTTCTGCTCTGAAGCTGAGCAAGTCTGTTGATCACTCTCAGTCTTTGTTCTTCATCAGTAGTGTAGGAAGAATATGTCTTTTTCTCCCAGTGCTGTGCTATCCCATCTCTCTTTCTGCATGATGGGTGAGCTGTGCCTGGGTGAGCAATGCCTGGTCCACAGGTGAGGGGACATGGTGCTGCATCACGAGCTGGGACTGCCAAGGAGGGTCTGGATGAGCGAGTCTCTTACTGGTGATGAAGGAATGGTGGAACGTGCACAGGTTGTTTGTCTTTTCACTTCAGTAAATGCGGTTTACAGCGCTGCTCTGAGAGACGGTGAAAGCTATACTGAAAACACAAAGCTCTCAAGTACGTAGTATAGGGTAATTGAAGTTGTAACGAATGACTGACTTTTCCTCTGCCATTTATCTAAGTGAATGTGTACTTTGCAAATTCCCATGTTTAAATGTTCAGCTCTATTTCTTTTAATTTTTTATGTTCTTGCAGCTCTCCCTGGGCTTGAGGGTGAAAAACTCTGGGCCTGAAAGAGTAGCTTGATAAAAGATTGAATAAGTTTAAAAAAAAAAAAAAAGTTGGATGTTCAATTTTTCTAAGTTTAGAAACACACACATGTTTTCACTGGCAAAAGTTGGATCTGAGTTTTGACCTGCTTTCATCTATTTACTTGTAACCCACAGCCATGCATTTACAGTTTACACTTGTAGTTCAAGAGTTTCTGCAGATTCATATATTTGTCTGTTTTGTTTTCATATTATCAAAGTTGTGTGTTTGTGCAAAGCAGGTTTGCTGGACATGTAGCTAGCAAGCAAAAGAAGTTTAAAGTACAAGCCAAGTTGCAGGCTGTGCTTCCCTGCAGTGCTCTGACAAGAGTCTGCGCAGTTTAAACAGTGGTTATTTCAGCCTTTTTTGCTGTATTCATTGTATTTTTAAATGAACCTAGGTCATGTTGCAATGAATACTAATCACACAAGAAGACAAGGAAAGACAACCAGGCAAAGTAGTCTCAGAATAAAATTCAGACCCAACATGGAGCTAATCAATACAAAAGAGTCGTATGGCTGGGGAGGAGATGGTAAGATTTAATTAGTTGGGAAATCCAGCTCCAGTGAATACAGGATTTCAAACCAGGAACACCTAGTCGCCTTCTGGGCTTATTTCTGTTACGACTAAATTTGGGTCTGAAACAGATGTCACTTAGCCTGGTTTTGTTTCACAGCCTGACAGAAAGGGGATGATCATTCTGTGCTACCACCCAGTTTTATTGTCTTCATATAAACGAGCTCCTCAGCTCCTGTGTACAGATGTCCAACTTAAGAGCGTTGCCTGCTGAGCACATGAAGTAAAAGAAATTTGGCTGAAAGCTAAAACCGTAAAATGGAGAATGATGGGAAGCTGTTTAGTGTGAGAAAGGCTTGTAAATTAATAAACAAGCAAACTGAATCTCAAGGATGCCTGTGAGACTGCAAGGAGCCTAAGGTGATGGCGTTGCTGTAAACTCAGATAAAAGAGAAACACCCTGCTGCAAGCCACCCATCTGGTACCTATTTGGGCCTTTCCCCGCAGACCGCAGGAGGGATTCTGGCCAAGGCCTGGCATGAATTTACAAGTCGGATGAGGTGAGGGATGCTTTGCTGGGAGCCTTGCGGAGTCCCCTCTCCATATTGGTGAATAGGGAGGGGGCTGGCGGAGGGGAGGAACGGCTGCGGCGTGCGAAGGTTTGGGGCATTCGTGCCTTCATGCTTCTGACCTTAAATCAGTCCTCTTCTCCACGCTTGTCAATGTACTGAAGAAAGAGGCGGGAAAAGACAGTTTAGTTAGTCTGAGAAGATGGAATGGTTACCTCATCCCCTGGCCTCCTTTCTTCGTTTCAGGACTGCAGATGCAAGTTTCTAAACATACAAACAGCCAGTTGCACCGTTTTAGAGGTATGGCCACCTGAAAGCATCTACCCAGCACTTTAAAGGATACTGCTGGTGGTTTATAAGATATTCTTAATTTCAAGATCTAAATGCAAGATCTTTGTGAAGCTTCCTGTACCCCATTGTTTCCTGTTTTCCTTAGCTCCCAGAATATATTTAATATTAACATTCGACTTGTTAAATCCTATCTTCAGAGCATAGTTTTGAAATTACTTCATTATCAGCCTTTTTCTCCTTCTGCAATTTAATTTTTTGTCTTTCCCAAGGAATTGAATAAGGGATGTTGATGTTTAAAATAAACAAATAACTTTAAAAATGCTATTTCATCTAAATCCAAATAAAACATTGTATAAATTTGGTTACAAAAGCAAATACCTGGTGAAAATGGTAGGCTTGTGTAGAATTATATTATTGCACTGAAACAGCCATATAGATTCATATGTAGCTGGGTACACACAGAAACTCTTTAGGGGTCTTTAAAGTGGCACAGCGAAAGAGAATATGCAACTTTAGTGAAAAATAGTAGAAGGGTAAAAAGATTTCTAAGTATAATGTGTAGCTTCATGACATTTTAAGTTAACTGGTTCATCTATTTTTCTTTAAAATGAAACTATGGAAAGCTATGCCTTTTTAGTTAAGAAGCTTACAGAAGTAAAAATCCAACTTCTGAATGATAATTACAGAATATCAACTGCCCTATGTTATTTGAGTTGTTTTGCATTAATCTGTCTTGAGGTCTTATTGTGAGATTAATAAGTAAAGACTGAATAGAAGAAGCAACTTCTTTCCTATCCCTCAGTCTGAGAAAAAAGAATGTACACTGCCTGGTAATTTCTGGCTTTGCATGTATACGTGCAGAGATCATGACATTTTTGATTTTTCTGTGGTAAACAACAGAATGTTTTGGATAGGCAGTCTTATGTTTTTTAGTTTACTCTTAATTTAACCCATATTCTTTAACACTAAATATTTACATAGAACACTGCATGCACAGAAAACTATCTGTTCATCATGGCCCCTAGTTACTGCTTTTTTTTAAGGTCAGGTCTTGCTTGTCAATCAAAGGGTAACATGGAATATATGAATTGGAATTGGACAACTCTGGAAATTTCTGAACATAAGGTGATAAAACTTAAGCAGAACACTGGCTTTTCAATTGCCTTTCTCCTCGTTGGCATGTAATGAGTTATTGTCGATGCATAATACATAAATTCCATTCATGGACCTATAGAGAGGGTCATTTCTGAAGACTAGGCTTTCTGAAAACAGCAGAATGACTACAGAGTGGTCATTCTTCTTATCTATTTTCATCACAAATAGGGCATGCAAGTTCTTTATTAGACTATTAGATTTGCATCTTCTGCATCCTGAGACGGTTTTTACCAGTTGCTGGAAATGACCCATGTTCCATGTTAGACCTCAGAGCAGACACAAAGCTGTGATAATTCTTTAATGTGTGAATTGTCTTTTGCTTTGCTACTTGCAGAACAACCTAAGATCAAAAGTTCCTCATGTTGGGTGACCAGGACCGGTTCCTTCTTATACATGTTAAGATGGCTGGGCTTCATCTGGATTGTTGAAGCTCCTGGGGTGATGTTTTTCAATACAGCTAAAAAAAGCTGAGCTTTGAAACTAAACTGTAGAATGATAAAGTAAACTGAATCTACTGAGAGGAAAAGGAAGCTTGCCCAAGCAGTAGCGTCAGATTCTCAAGATATAGGATATTTATAAAAAGTGACTGGTACAATTAGTTTTGAGGTAAACTGTTGAAATTTGGTACAATTTGTTGTTAAAAAGCTGCTGATGAATAGAGAGAACAGTTCCCAATTTGGGCTCTATGTAAGATGATGTTTTTCTTTTAAAAGGGAATTTCTGTTCGTTAAATACATCTATCGGTTTAATTAATTTCCCGTAGTGTATTTTCCCTGTAAAATAGACATTATTTTTGCAACCTTCTTTTTTTTTTTTTTTTTTTTTTCTGAGAAATGGGGATCCAGTTGGTCTTATCCCTTATTTATTTGTCTAAAGTCTAGGTAAAAAAAAAACCACAGAAACCCAACCAAAGAAAAAGCTCCAGGAATCTGTTTACTAGACCTTCAGACAGCATGGAAAATGGGGTTATGTGTACATTACTGCGTTTATAAACAGATGTTTCCATCAGACAGAGAGGTATTTACATAAACTATATGAACGCTCTGTAAATTCTATGATTCTGTGATAATTACAGCTTTTAGCATCCTGTCTGAGAGTGACACCAAACTATTCAGGGTCTAAAATGGACATAGTGAAGCATAAAAAGAAAGAAAAGCAGCCTTTATTGTGATTCAACAGCAATAAATACACTTGTAGACATGAATTTGCCCAAAGTCTGTCAAATGAAATTATAACCTCAAAAGACTAAACAAAGTCTCATCTCTCATCATCATGAACAAATTCTTTTTCAATCTGAGGCCATCACAAGGAATCAAACCCAAGCAAGTGAGAAGCCTTTCCCAAAGTGCACAGTGTACGAGGAAAAACAATGGATAGCAAGAAAAAGTCAGCGCCCAAAAGAGCCTCTTTTAGTGAAGATCCTAAATGAGAGGTGGGCAATTTGCTGTAGAAATAAAGTGAAAACTCGGTTTACATTTTTGGATCTCCTTCCAGAAAATTACATTGAAGAGATCTTCAATCTGCTCTACTCCTGTTGTATTGCTATCTAGTATTAAAAAAAAAAAAAAAAAAAAAAAAATCACACCAAAATTTGCCATGCTTTACATTAACCATACAGGAGGTCAAAACAAAGGGAAAAACCTAACTTCTGCACCGTTTGGAAAGTGGCCTAGTGGCAAATGAGATGACAAACATGGAACAGGATATAAACACTGATGAAATATTCTATAAGCAGCTGGCAGAGACCTCACGATCACTCTCCCTTGTACTCATGGGGGACTTCAACTTCCCAGATATCTGCTGGAAATACAACACAGCAGAGAGGCAACAGTCCTGGAGATTCTTGGAGTGCATGGAAGACAACTTCCTAACACAGCTGGTGAGGGAACCGACTAGGGAAAGTGCCATACTGGACCTGCTGATAGTTAATTCTGAAGGTCCTGTGGGGGATGTAAACGTTGGAGGTCGTCTTGGACAGAGTGATCATGAAATGATAAAATTTTCAATTCTTGCTGAAGCAAGGCGAGGGGCCAGCAAAACTGCCACGTTGGACTTCCGAAGGGCAGACTTTGGCCTCTTCAGGAGCATGGCTTGAAAGCGTCCCTTGGGAGACAGTCCTGAAGGGCAAAGGTGCCCAGGAAGGCTGGTCGCACTTCAAGGAGGCACTCTTAAAATGCAGGAAAGAGCCATACCCAAGTCCCAAAAATCAAGCAGGAAGGGAAGAAGACCAGCCTGGCTAAATAGAGAGCTTTGGCTAGAGCTCAGGAACAAAAAGAAGGTTTATGATCTTTGGAAAAAGGGCCTGGTAGGCAAGGAGAAATACCAGGAAGCAGTGAAGATGTGCAGGGGGAAAATTAGAAGGGCCAAGGCTCAAGCTGAACTCATCTTGGCCACTACAGTTAAGAACAACAAAAAGGGTTTTTTCCAGTATGTAAACAGAAAAAGGAAGATTAGGGATAATGTGGGCCCACTGATGAATGAGATGGGCACCCTAGTGGTGGAAGACACGGAGAAGGCAGAGTTGCTGAATGCCTTCTTTTCTTCAGTCTTCACTGCTAAGGCTGCCCCTCATGAACCTCTGGCCTTGGAGGCCAGGGGGAGGGTATGGAGAGAGGAAGTTTTTTCTTCAGTAGAAGAGGACCAGGTTCGGGACCACTTGGCCAAACTGGACATTCATAAGTCCATGGGCCCAGATGGGATACACCCGCGAGTGCTGAGAGAGCTAGCAGAAGTTATTGCTGGGCCACTCTCTATCATATTTGAAAAGTCATGGAGAACAGGAGAGGTGCCAGAAGACTGGAGGAAGGCCAACATCACTCCAGTCTTCAAAAAGGGCAAGAAGGAGGACCCTGGGAACTACAGACCAGTTAGTCTCACCTCCGTCCCTGGGAAGGCAATGGAGAGACTCATTCTAGATGTCATCTCCAAACAAGTTGAAGAGCAGGGGGTTATTGGAAGTGGGCAACATGGGTTTACCAAGGGTAAATCATGCTTGACCAATCTGATAGCTTTCTATGATGCCATAACTGGTTGGCTGGATGAGGGGAGGGCAGCAGATGTCATCTACCTTGACTTCAGCAAGGCTTTTGACACTGTCTCCCATAACATCTTCATTGGAAAACTAAGGAAGTGTGGGCTGGATGAGGGGACAGTGAGGTGGATTGAGAACTGGCTATGTGACAGGACCCAAAGGGTAATGGTTAATGGAACAGGTTCAAGCTGGAGGCCTGTAACCAGTGGTGTCCCCCAGGGGTCAATACTTGGTCCAGTCCTGTTCAACATATTCATCAGTGACCTGGACGAGGGGACAGAGTGTATCCTCAGCAAGTTTGCTGATGATACCAAGTTGGGTGGGGTGGCTGACAGCCCGGAGGGCCGTGCTGCCATCCAGAGAGACCTGGACAGGCTGGAGAGCTGGGCAAGGAAGAACCTCATGAGGTTCAACAGGGAAAAGTGTAAGGTGCTACACCTGGGCAAGAAGAATGTCAGGCACCAATACAGGTTAGGCGTGGACCTGCTGGAGCCAAGCTCCGAAGAGAAAGTCTGGGAGTCCTGGTAGACAGCAAAATGACAATGAGCAAGCAATGTGCTCTTGTGGCCAGGAAGGCCAACGGAATCCTGGGCTGCATAGGGAAGAGTGTGGCTAGTAGGTCGAGGGAAGTCATTCTCCCCCTCTACTCTGCACTGGTGAGGCCACAACTGGAGTATTGCATCCAGTTCTGGGCTCCCCAATTCAAGAGGGATAGGGAACTACTGGAAAGAGTCCAGTGAAGGGCAACAAAGATGATTAAGGGATTGGAGCATCTCCCTTATGAAGAAAGGCTAAGAGAGCTGGGACTCTTTAGTCTGGAGAAGAGAAGGCTGAGGGGAGACCTTATCAATGCTTCTCAGTATCTAAAGGGTGGGTTGAAGGAGGAGGGAGCCAGACTCTTTTCAGTGGCTCCCAGTGACAGGACGAGGGGCAACGGGCACAAGTTGGAACATAGGAGGTTCCACTCGAATATGAGAAAGAATTTCTTTACGGTGAGGGTGACAGAGCCCTGGAACAGGCTGCCCAGGGAGGTTGTGGAGTCCCCTTCTTTGGAGATTTTCAAGACCCGCCTGGATGCAGTCCTGAGTAGCATTCTCTAAGCAATCCTGCTTCAGCAGGGGAGTTGGACTAGATGATCTATACGGTCCCTTCCAACTCTAAAAAAATTCAGTGAAATTCAGTGAATTCAGTGAAAACTGTCACTGTACCCTGTGGAGGACGTTCTGGTTGGGTTAGTGATGTTGGGACTCTGTAAGGGTACAGCTGTGGGTTAAAATCAGGAGTGAGTTTATGCACTGACAGCCAGTAATTGAAGTACACAGATCATGCTAATGCATCATTTCATCTACAAGCTGCAGAGTCTTTGATGAGGAGCTTGTTATATATTGCAAATCATCTGAAATTAAAAGTATAGCAAAATTGCTGCTTTTTTCTTGTCCTTTTTCACCCAACCCTCCAGCAAAGCTCCGCGGGGACACAATGCTGAACTAAATCTTAAGGTATTAGATTATGTGTCCTCATTAAAAATACTGCAAAATGCTGCTGCTAAGTGTGGTGGTAATATTGTGACTTGGCAGTTTTAGTGTTATATTGATCAATTTCCATTTCAAACATGATAAAGCTGACATGGCTTGTGGTCCCCAAAGATGTTTGCGAAAGAAACTTTTTTTAAAAAAAATTAGAGCATTTAATTGTAACTGATGATGCGTGTCAGCCCCGGTCCCAGGAGGGCTTACAGCTGCAGCTCCGGAAGAAATGAGAATTCCCTGCGTGACCCTTATGGCTTCTATACCATGAAATCTTTTTCTTTATGGTATCGAAGTTAAAAGCTACATACACCTTTTCCAGTCGGATGTTGGCAGCATGTCTGCTAATGCTAGATCATGCTGAATAGAAGTAAAGCTTTCTGGGTTAACGTTTGCCTATTTGAAAAAAAAAAAAAAGAAAAGAAAAGACAACCTAAATATATGTGTGTCTGAAATAGTAAACAACATTGCAGCTGGTTCAGTAAATCCCAATGTCTAAGCTGCAGCGCTGTGTTTTTCACCTCCACCTCTATAGTTTAGCACCGCTGCTATCTTTGCATTAGACTGGCAGCAGCAGTAATGGAGATCCCTGCGTAGATGGGATTCCAGGGTAGCCAGCAGCATCTTAGGGTTTTGGTGTGTAGCTGTCTGTGAGCAGGACCATGTGCAGCAGTGTTAAAAGCACTGGTCTCTCTGCTCCTGGTCTGGCTTGGTGCTTGCCCCAGTGCTGTCGCCAGTGGGGAATGGGGATAGCTGTTTGCCAAAAAGCAATGACAAAGAAAGGAGTGGAGAACTTGCCTGTGGCTGGTTATTTTTCTAATGTTTGACTGTAGCAAAATGACTCTGTGTGTGATGGCAACACTGGTAAGGTATTTTATTCCAGTCTGATAATAGCGCTATTTTGAGCTTCTGAGCAGCACTGAAAAACACAAGAAGTTAGAGGAACCACATCTCTCTGCCATTCCAGCTCTTACTTCTGCTGTCAGAAAAATTGCTGAGTGACTTTGGTGCCTTGTCTGTAAGATGAACTGGTATAGGGCTTAGCAGGAGAAAGACAATCTTCTACAGAAGTGGGCTACAACAGAGATATTTCAGTAGATGGGATGAATATACTCTTCTGGCCAGCACAGATAGTATTAGAAGAAAACTCCTTGCAGAATTCTTGACATTAGTATAGATGCACCAACCAGAGGCCTGATTGAACTCTTTTAGCTTATATGATTTCACTTATATTGTGTGCTTTGGTGTTTAAGACTTTTTACACAATGACATTCCAATATAAACTCTGAGCAATAAGACTGTCCTGCGTGATTCAGATCAGAGACTTAGCGTTTGAATGATCGGAGAACAACATGAACTTTTTTTCCTTCTCTCTTGCAAAAAACTCCTGCGGCATGGGTAGTGGATGCTGTGCGGAGAGAGGTTTTTCTGTAGCATAGATAAAAATGTCTTTTTTAAAAGTTTATGTTGAAAATTGTAAAAATGAATCAATAAAAAAATGGAATTATCTATAAAGTACAGAAATACAGAAAACATCTTGTTATGTAGGAAGAAACTTCTATTCATTCAGACTAGGCCTGCCAGATACAAGTTATTGTTAGATGACAATAACACATACACCAACTTTATTGGGGGTTTTGTGCATAAAATGATCTTCCGTTATTTCTTTGTCAGATTTTGGTTTTGTTGTTCTACCTTTCCACCACTTTGAACAAGAGAAATGGTTGTTTTGGCTTATAGGAGCTATGCCACCTCTGTCACCAGAGGAGAAGAATTGAATAACAGAAGCAACAGGAAAAAATCAATTTGTACATACTGTTCTCTGGCTTTTATGGCTCTGCTAAGGGACAGTTGTACAAAGCAGGGACTGACTTCCACTGCCCCTTTCTAAGCAAGAGATAGAGCAAGTTTCTTATTTGCTGTGTGGTTGACCACACTGCAAAACTAGATTTGTTTTGTTGCTCCAAGACGCAAAGCTCTTACTCATTTGTGGGAGGGTAAACTTACTTGTGGTGGTGATTTGTTAGGCTGGTTTCTCGTGCAGGCATTTTTACAAGGTTATCTTGTGCTGGTCGAATTCAAGCTTTAATGTCTTAAAATGGAAGACTTATTTTTTACTACAAGGTCTCTTTCAAGAAAAGAAATTGTTATCAATTAAGAAAGCTTAAGTTTGATATGTCTGTGAAAACACTGCTCTTGCACAGGAAGCTTTTGAAAACTGTGCTACATGTCACAGTTAGACTGAGACCTGGATTTCCTAACAAAACCTGTCATACATATCCATGAAATGAAGTTGCGAAGGACAATTGTAAGGGAATTGATGCTGCAGTCCATATTTTACTGTATTGGACTAATACTGTGCCAAGCCAAAGAAATATCAATACAGTAGATAGGGAAAGGAAATACGCTGATGGAACTGAAATATTGATTTAAGAAATAGTCAAAAATTTGCCGTGTGCTACAAATTTAAAAAAAAAAAGTTTTTTGCTGCAAATGTGCACTGGTGTTTGTTTATTTTTTTAGAGATTTTTCGAGATTCCTAGAAGCAGTAGTATTGCAAAATATGTAGGACTACAGTCTTCTTTTATTTGCTAATAAATGACTATAAGAAAAATAGATACTCTCTAAATTATCTGATTTGGCATGAGAATAGACAAATGTTGACTGGAAAAAAATACTCTGCTCCTGAAGGAAGGGTAGTTGCAGTATATTTGTAATCCTCTTTTGAAAAGCTAAGCAGAATTTCAGTTCCATATATTATTTCAGTTGGAGGAAGCTAACCTATGTAAGTTACCAGCAATTTATTGACTTTGGGCTAAGGGTAACTCCCATCGTTAAGGATCTGCCTCTATGTTTTTATTGGCTTTTTAGCGATCAGAGTGGGTAAGGACTAATCATCTTTAGAAGCTGAAGAGTTTGTACAGCTTGTGGGAAAGATGTGAAGACAAACTCATCAATTAAAAAGAAAAAAAAATACCTTTTTTAATAACTCTCAATGGGGTAAATGTATCTCTGTCAGCACAATCTCCATCTGCTGCTGTTTTACAAATGTGACTGTATTTGTATACCTTCAGGCAAACCAAGCAAAGCATTATTATGCAGAATAATAAAGTCAAGTTTTGAAGCCTATAGCATGCTATTCTGGTCTAAAGGACAGTACCTGGAGCAGTGAGACAGCTTTGATTGTAAAATTGATTACATACATAGAGACTTGGGAAAATTATGTAGTGGCCTTGGCTGTCAGTGGATGGGCTGTTTTATGGTGTGTTTTGCTTTTGGTGGGAATGAAACTAAGGAGCACGATGCTCTGAAAGCCTTGCTGACTCTGTACGTGGGAAGTCCGTGCGCTAGAGGTTTGAGGCTGGAAAAAAGGTAGTGAAGCACAAGTGGGTGGAGGGGCTATGAACCCACTAAGGGCTTTGCTTGGGCTTCACTGGTGTTAAGGAAGGGGAGCTCTTGCGATGGAATGGCCGGGCAATTGCGTTGTCCTTGGGTCCAGCTGGACCTGTGTTCTCCTTTGTCAGTCTTCCTTTTGTATTCGTTAAATAACCAGCTGCATTGTTAATGTGCAAGGACTGGTTGTTTTTTATAAGACACTCTTTTGTTTCTTTTAAACTAGAAAGATGAAAACTACAGAAGCCTACCACGAGATACTAGTAGCTGGTCTAACCAGTTTCAGAGAGACAATGCTCGTTCATCGTTAAGTGCCAGTCATCCCATGGTGGACAAGTGGCTGGAGAGGCAAGAACAGGTAATATATATGTGTATATATATATTACTTTATCAATCTAATCTTTATGCTACTCCAAGCTATTACGAAGAAGTGTATTCGTATGTGATATAGGCTCTCTAAGCGTGATACAAGCACCAGAAGTATGATGACTAAATTTGTATGGGAATTCCTTCTGCTTCCAAAAAAACTGCATTAAGACTGAAATGGACAGCTGCACATTATTTCATTTTTGAGTCATAAACACATTTATATAGTATGTGGAATGCTGCTGTTCTTCACAGCTGATACTAACAGTTATTTTAATTAGTATTATTTTGATAAATATTTTGCCGTTGAAAGCTAATAATATTACTACAGCATAGCCAAGTGTGGGTCAGTTTTGGCATTGCACTTCTAAATGTTTGTTATTCTTAACATAGTAAAATATATTAATTATAAATTTGGAGACAGTGTTACCATATATATTTAGTATACATTTGTACTGCTTTTGATCTTGGGCTTTTTTGAGAAACTAAGTAATTCCAACTTGGGTTTTTTTATTAGTAAGTTGGTAATCATAGAGGTTTAAAGGTCTGAAATTAAAATTACCTAGCAGTCACTTTATGTATTTGTATGTGTCTGAAATTTTCCAAGAAGTGTCTTCAAATGTATAGTGAAAATACACCATTACTATGGAGACTGGTAATATAACAGGAAGCCCATGTATAGGATAATGCATATGTAGGATTATTACCTCATTTTTCTTCTTTGTACAACGTGACATGAAAACATTGAGGTTTTGCATTGAACGTAAATGTACAGATTTTACAGCAATAGAGCATAAAACCAGAATTTGCTTTATACAGAGGAGCTTCAAAACGAAATTTGCCATTTTACAAGGCCCAAGCTTTTTACACTGTGCCTTATGAACAGAGGGGACAGTGTGAGAAATACTGGGCTGGTGTCCTGGGACTGGTCTCCTTCACCCACAAATCCAATACCGATATTTGAAGTCTAGCGTTGCCAGATCCTAGGGTATTCCAAACATTCCTTATTCAACCCCATTCTTAGTTAAAAAGGAGCTTAAGTAATATCGCAGCGTATAAAAACCTAAAAAAAATCAAATGTGAACTAATAACCATTTTTGTATGTTAGAATTAGCTGCAGATTCATTTAAAATTATGTTTTATGAAAAAAAACCCACACCCCTCTGTCTTTGGTCCTTGTATATTTTCCTCTGCACATTTAATTATAGTGGTAGTTCCGTTACGATTTTCTTCTCAAAATATGTAGAGTTAGTGCAGATGAGTTCAGCTGCTGTCTCTGTATCTGCCTGTGTTGAAATGGAAAGTTGGTGCCCAGATTCGAAGGCATCTCCTGTGATGGTTCTGCTTGTTTGATGTTTTCGAGGCATATTTCCATGCATCATTAGATTTTCATCGTGGCAGTTAATGAAACTGTTGTCTCAGCAAAAGAAGTTGGATTAGGAATCTTAATAGTGATCATCTTACAAAATGTTGGCTACATTAATATTTTAATATATGATGTTTTATATTAAGTTTTGTGCTGACTTTGGTCTCTGAACAGCTTAACTAGTTCAATTTATTCACCAATTAGGTAAATAATTGGGCACTAGTGGTAGTCTGGAAGCGTATTTGCTGCCTGAGTTAACTGGTTGAAGTCTGAAATTGCAAATATCATGTTTCTTCTGAGCAAGTTTTCTGCTTTTTTTTGTTTGTTTGTTTGTTTGTCATGTGTGTTTTTTTGGGAGAGAGAGTGGGTTCATTCTTTAAATGGGTTAATGAGTCTGCATGTACCTGGAAGACCAGGATCTTTTTGCGATTTCATATCGGCGGGATAATTAATAAGACTGAAACCTGTTTAACAGGGTATGAACTGGAGAAGAAAGCCCATAGCGAGAGTGCGAAGCAGCACCGCTCTGCAGAGAGAGGGAGGGAAGGGGCTGGCAGGGGATGGAGTACCTGCAGATGGAGATATTATTCCACTCTTTTTTGGGTATTAAACTCTAATATCTTTCGGTCTCTGTGGGCTCTTTGTTTTCCACTGGTTAAGGATTTCACTTCTGTGGAGAAGAAACTCAAGTGACGAGGTTGCTATCTGGCATAATCAATTAATTTAGCAGCTCCCAGTCCTGTTCCCGCGTGCCTGCCCGAGGCAGCGCTGGAGGGGCTGGGGTGGGCTGCGCACCCTGCCCCTACCTGCACAAAAAGTAGCAGACAGGGGGTCTGGCACCGAGGGTAAGGCAGTGACAGTGCCAAGAAACCTCTAGGGCAGAGCCCATTAGAGATACTACAGGTGACAATAGTCCTGGTCTAACCTGCCTTTATGGCTCTTCAGAGGAGATAGCCATAAACACTGGGTGCATCTTGCAGACTCCAGAGGCTTGTTGTTGGAGGAAGGCTCTTCTGGCTTGGATGGAGTTACTTCTCTCCAAGGTTGCCTCATCTCTTCCTTTTGAATATCAGGCAAAAAAGATTTCCAGGGTGATCTTTGTCAGCTTCTAGCATACATGAACATTCACTAGAACTGTGCTTTAAGGTGTGATGTGCCAAAGAAGTGCAATCGTTGTGTGGACAACACCTCATTTCCCATGAGCAGAACTGTGGAGAGACCGATAGTTCTGCAGCGTCACAGCCCGTACGGTAGGCTAACCTGCAAGAGACCTTGTTTCTAGGAAATCAAAAGCTGCTGTAGCAGGGACTGATAAGGGCACTGAATTAGGTCTGTTCGATTAGTTGTTAGAGAAATAGTTCTGTAAGCTTGTCTAGGTTTTAGTGCCTAAAAATGGAGGAATGCATGAAGCCTGTTAAAATTCCTGGAAGTAATTGCTTTTGCTCCTATGTATTGTGCTTTGCTAAATTAGAGTGATACATCAAAGAAATGGAAAAGATTAATTCTGCTTTCTGAGTCCTTTAAGGTATTCTGTTTGTATATGCTGGTTAGCTGTATCTACCTAAGGGTTGTTCCCAGCTAGTTCTAGAGCCCTCTGGTTGTCCACAGGGCAAATGATCTGTGTATTTCTCAGAAAGTTTTGGTGTATCTCAAGCCTATAAAGTACCTTATGTGAAACTGTTTGTACCAAAAAATCGTTTCACCACTATAAAACCAAAAATCCAAATATCGTTTCAGAATACAGTTAGAAAGTTAAGGATTGGGTTTTTTTACTCTTTCGAACAGTTATTTCATTAATTCTCCTACAGATTGTCAGGTACCGGGAACAAAATGTGCAATCCTTAATTCAATTCTGAAACATCTTAAAAAAAAAAGAATAACTTGTTTTTTGTTCTTCACCTTGCCCTCCACAGCACTTTCTTTTCCCCCGATAGCAACCAAACTTTAAGGAATAGTTGAAAAGTCTTATTTCCTCTGAAATTTATTCATATATATGGTAATGTCACCTTTATTTGGGAAATCATTTTTCCCTCAGTTCACCTCAAGACTTGCTGAGGCCCTGATCAAATCTGGACTCATGCTGTTTCATACCAGGGAGACATGAAAAGGGAATGTATGAAAGAGTTAAACTTTTCACCAATCCTTTAAGTTTCAGTACAGATAAAGCTTCTCTTGGGTGGTCATTTTAGTTTCATTAGTCAAATATTGGAACTGGCAGCAATCGAGACACCTTGAACTGTGATAGCATATTCCTTGCTCTGCTGGTGAAGCCTTTTTCGCAGAAGGATTAAGAGGACCCGGCTGCCCTGTGCGCTGGGAAGGGGTGCGAGAACAGCGGGAGAGGGAAATCCTACAGTGGCCCTGCTTAATTATGAAGCTGTTCCAAACACGATGAGATTGGGTCAATTGAAATTATATGCAAATTTATATGCATAACTATTGGATATATGTCTGTATCTGTCAGTGCATGAAAGCAAGCTAGGAGATGGAGTTAAATGTCATGGTTATTACCGAAGAACAGGTCTGATTCCTAAAATACCAGTAGCTTTCTAGTATCTAGCAAAAACCAGCGAAAAAAGCAACTCAAATGTATTCTGAAATGGGAAGAGAAGTTGGTTACTACTGCTGTCTTCTTGAGCAAAAATGTGCTGTACGGAACACTTCCCCTAAGTTATTCTTGTTCATGACATCTGTCCATAGTAATCTGGTACAGTTTCTCTGGTTCCTTTTTCAATGAGATCAGACGTGCAAGTAGCATATGGTCTTACATCCCCAGCTGTAGAGTACCTGCCTTCAGCTTGTATTTTCAGCAAAATAAGGCCTGCTTTTAATATGATTGAATATACTCTCTTAAAACATTTGGATGCTATAAATTAGTGCGTTTCAGCACTGTCAGTTGGAAAAAAAAATAAAAATCAGCACTTCAGAGGTAGGTTGGTGAATTTAAATCACTAATTTCCTCTGGATTCTTATACTTCAGCTTACCCACATTGTCAAATTTTTCATTTAACAACAAAACCCTGCTTCTATTTCATGCCTTAATGTAAGAATAGAAGGCAGAAATGCAACTTACTTGTTTTGTTTAGTTCTGAATGTTTCATAGTGGTATAGTTAATGTATATAAATATTTTTATTTTCACTAGGGTACCTATTTTGTGTTTCTCCTTGTCTGGCAGGTGGGTTTTGGGGTTTGTTTCTAGGTTTTATTATGACTGTAACTACAGTGGAAAGGTCTGCAACTTCTGTGTTTCATGGACTGGAGACGGGGAGGGTTGGAGGTTCTTCTTATCTCAAACTCTTCACATGTAGGGCTTGAAACCGCTCTAAAAATTATTGTCATTAGTAAGGAGTTGTGCTTTAACGTTTGGAAAAAGGATTAGCTAAGCTTCAGTTTGAGGAATCATTTTTAACTTGTTATCCATTACTCTGTACAATGCCACGATAGTCTCATTGCTTTCCTCCCTATCTGAGAACGGGCACTTTATAATTTGTCTCTTGTGATAACAACCTTAATGAACACAGAAGCATGACAGCATATCAATTATAAAATACAAAGATCGTTTTAAGGCTTGTCATATTTCTTATAAAGAATTTTTGTCACAAAGATAGAGATATGCATATGTTTGAAGCTCTAGGCCTAATGCAGAGACCTATTTCTTTTTGGGGGGTCTTCTGTGAATGGTCCTGTACAAAAGGCAGGGAGTGTAGGGATGTAGCCAGGAGGCTACCCAGGGATTGTAGAACCAGGCAGGACTACCCTGAGGTTGATGATGGGAGGAAAAAATGTTACCAACTAGTGAAGAAGGCCATGGCTCATGCGGTTTGCTTGTTTCTGCAGGCAGAGCTATAGCAGGTGGCCAAGAAAGGCATGGCTTGGCACCTGACTTAGTATTAAAGACTTGGCCTCTAGCTATAGCTAGAGGATTCAGTAAATGTTTATGTTAGTGAAAGAGCCGATCAGAAGACTTCAAGGTGCCCCTGCAAGAGTTTGAAGTCTCCTCAGTCCCGTATCCACTTGCAAATTCAGGTTCTTTACTACTTGAGATGTGGGTTCTTGGCCGTGTGATCACACTGGCTTCCACCTAATGTCAACACACCGAGTGCTACAACTGTTTATTCTTGCTTTTGTACTACGAAGAAGGTGAAAAGCTTGATTTGGCCCAAGAATACTTTCTCTTAACTGCTGCTCCTAGAGGTAACTAGGCATTGACTGCTCCCATTATTTCTGTATATTGGCAAGATGTTCACTCCTTCAGCTCAGCAGCTCAAATGCCCAAATGAAATGTAAGCTCTAAAGTGCTGGCGTGACCCTCAGTGCAGCAGCACGAGGGGCAGGTACGTCTCAGCAAGGGCAGCGGTTGCATCTAGCTCTGAGGCAGCCAAATGCCCTGTCTGGCTGCCAGAAGAGCACCCTACTAAACACAGCTGTAATAATCTTACTCTTTTTCCTTTTCTTTTTCTTTGATTGATCACACCTTTGTAATATTTTTATATATATAATATGGTCAAAATTATTGTATAATTTCTACTAGCCTTTGACTTCCCAGAAGAGTGCAGTGGTATGGGGTATCACTGATCTGTACGTGACCACAATTAAGTGATTATTCTGTAGACTTGTTTCAGTGTTCTCCCTGTGTTGCAGTTATTATAATATTAGAGAAAATACTATGCATCGTGAGCTCCAAAATGAGAAACCTGTGTTTAGGAGTTTGTAATGTGTGTACCTACATAAAAATATCCAAACTCCTGTTGTGTAGTACCAGAGTCTAGATTTTCATCTGGCCAAGGCTTGTGTGCCGTTGGCTGGGTCGCTTCCAGGCTGGACCCTGGAGCTCCTTCCAGCAGCTGAAGCTCTGGTGGGTCTTGAGGTGCCCAGTTCCCACAGACATGTCTTGATCTGGGATACTTGCAGGAGCTGGTTCTGTATTATCTTTAAGAAAGCTTAGAAAGGGGTGTGGGAGGGTAAAACAAGCTCTTACGATGGTCATGTAAGTTTTCTATTTGTGTAGTGGTGATTTCTGCTTTTTAAGGTTAAAATCTTTACTATGTTTTTCTGTAGTGAGAATCAGAATCACAGGCCTTTTCTAGGTTTAAATCTGACTTTGAACCTGCCTTCAGATCCAGATTTCTAAATCTAAACTTCATTTCCATATTTAAAAGCCATTTGATTTTTCGTTCTGACTTGATCTGCTTCTGATTTTTATATAGATTCTTAATTCCTACCCCCCCAGAAGAGTTGTCATGTCTCTTGAATTCAGAAGAATATCTGTATTATTCTGTGTAAAGATAAATAATGCACATATTTATTAAATATTCTCTAAATGTATATGTATAACCACAGAAACAAAAAGAAGAGACCTGAAAGAGGAAGGCTTATTGTATGCTGAACGCATCAGTATGTACAGAGACAGAATCAAATTTCAAAATACAGCATATGTTACTTTTAAGAAAATATTAACATGGAATTTATAAGTCTGTGCACTTTTATGCAAAATGGACATTTGTGGATATGACCTTAATTATGTATTTTGGAAAGAGATTCTTCTTGCTATTTGTCTTTGAGTCATGAACAAATTTGAAGTTGTTTTTCAGTGCTGAGAGCTTCAGTTTATATGAGGTAGGAGGTTGGAATAAACAGCTTTATTGCTTGGGGACAGCTGTAGTGGCGACGCTTTTATAAACAATGTTTCATGCTGGCATCTATCTTGTTCTCCTTTGAAAAATAATCTGTCATTTCATACTGTGTATTAAATAGGTGAGACAGTTTGGGGGCTGCAATCTACTTTCAGTTACATGCTGCTGTGTAGATATGAATTCAGTGGCAGAATGTAGCTCTGTATGTGGAGAGGTGATGATAGTCCACAATTTACAAAAAAAACAGAAAAGTCAATTTTACAAAAAACCTCATGGGTTTTAAGTGTTGTAGAAAAAGACGTTTCATGTTCAGGTGTATATCCCCACACTCAAAGGCTCTCACTTGCATAGATATATGTACCCATGCACATAAATATGCAGATGGACTGGGCTGAAATTTAAAGAATTGTAGAACAGCCCATATTGGAAGAGACCTCAAAAGATCATCTTGTCCAGCCTTTTGTGGGAAAGGGAGCCTCAGTGAGACTACTAGCACCCTGTCAAATCCCACCTTGAAAACCTCCAGTTCTGGGAACTCTGCCACATCCCTGGGGAGGTTGTTCCAGTGAATGGTTGTTCTCACTGTGAAGAAAAATTCTTTCATATATCAAGATGTAAACCCTTCCCAATGCAACTTGTGCCATTGGCCCCTTTTCTTCTCCATGTGGCTCCGTGTGAAGAGACAGCCTTTGTCCTTGTTGGAGCCGCACCTTGAGTAATGGAATACTGTGATGAAGTCCCTCCCGAGCCTTTTCTTCTCCAAGGAGAAAAGATCTAACTCCTTCAGTCTTTCCTCACCGGGTAGGTTCTCCAGCCGTTCGATCATCTTTCTGGCCCTCCTAGGGACTCTCTCTAGTCTGCCAGCATCCGTCATGAATTGTGGGGACTAGGACTGGACATGGTGCTCCAGGTGCAGTCTTGACAGGCTCTAGTATCTGCTAGAAGACCTACGTTGTTCTGCAGAACCTTTCTGAAGAGTGTCGGTGTGCAGGAAGAGCATTTTCAGACTTGCTAGTAACCATACACTGCTCTTTTCCTGCCCTTTGGGACTAAACTATTTAAATAATCATGTTGTGGTAGTGGTAGTTAATGGTAATAAATTTATGATAGCAGGGATATAAGTAATACTCCTTTAAATTACATGGATATACTGTAAGAAGCTTTAAATTATTGCTATTAGTTTTCTGACTATTTTCTAAATATTTTGCAAAACAGTATCATCTCTGGCTTTTTTGACTGATGTCTGTCCATGGTAACAGGTCAGATAAGGACATCTGAAAATCCCTTACTGGGCCTGGAAAAGTGTTTCATCTATATGATGTCTCAGGTCTTCCTTTTCTTCTTTTAAGAACTTGTTTTCTTTCTTCATGCTGTGAAAGAGGTTTATCTTCTCATATGTTTACTTTTTAGTCCAGGGGTATAGAATGTATCCCAAGGAGTTGTTTATAATAGAAACGCTCTCGATATTTTCATAATGTGCTTGTTGCTGCTACCATACCATGTCCTCAAAAGCCCTGGTGGGAACGTGGACGAGTCAGTACTGTGCAGCCCTGCTTGAGGCGGTGGTGGCTGCGCAGGTCCCGGGGGCTCCGTGCAGCCCTGCCTGCGTGGCCTTGGGGCTCACCGTGGGGGCAAGGTGATGGCAGAGCGAGCGATACCGAGCAGGAGCCGCAATTACGGCGTGCCAAAGTAATGCTGAAGTGAAATACATTAGTAAAATTAAAATTTGTCCTCGTTCCCTCGGTGGGTAATACAGTTAATGAAAATAGATCTAACTAAATTAAGATAATTTATTTCATTAGTTTACAGCACTGTAAAACTTTTCAGGGCAGTGCAGCCCTTCCATGCAAACCTGAAAGAGATGCAGTTCCACTATTCACTTCAAAGACCATAAAGGTTAAAAGTTTTAAGTGTATTAAAGCAATTCTGTTAATTGTGTCTATAGAGGATTCTCCCTTGCCCTTGGTAAAGTATTCTTAATTTAAAATTCACATTATGCTCGTTCTGCATTCCAGCCTTTTAACCAAAGTGTACATATGTAAGTGATCACTTGTATCTTTGAGGTTTAAAAAGAAATTCTGCATTTTTGTTTCAGAAGGTGCTACTGGCAGTACATGCCATTGATATTTTCCCTTTTTTTCCTTTCATTTTGTGTTCTTATTTTCTCTGCGCTACCTTTCCCTTCTTCCTGCATACTTGCTTTGTGTTCTGCAATACAGATGTTTACAGGACAGCAACCAATCCCTTGGAAAAAAAGAGTTGACATCTCTAAACTCCAGCTCCCCAAATCCCTTGTCTGTTTTATTTTCTCGAGTCTTGCTGATGTCCTTTTTCATATTCTGTCAGAAAGATACCATTCAAAATCAGAAAGTTATCCCAAATACTGTTTCTTTTTCGCTGTTCCTTTCAAATTATAAGTAAACCCAAGATTGAGAATTTGCTTGGTTTTGTTGCCATGCCAAACTTCTATAATTCCGCATTAGAAGCCAGTCTGGCCTTAGCTTAAGCTTCACATTAACTTAATTTTCAGTTAACTTAATTTGCATTTTAGAATTAGTTTGACTTGAAATGGAAAAATAATTTTTTTTTTAATAGCCGGATTTTCTTCCAGGTACAGTTTTTCTCCTAAATGGCTAATGTTTTTATTTAAAAGAAACATTGACATTATTAATCTGTAGTGGAAGTTGTAGTCCTTTTTGCAATAAAATAGAACAACTTATCTGGACAGGAATGTGGTTGTAAGGGCTCTTTGCTTCTTGCTGTAGTTTTTTAGGCAAGATTCAGGTAAATCACTGCTGAGTCAGGCAAATCAGTTAATTCCAAACAGAACAGAAGTAAAGTCAGAGTGCTTATTTTGGGCAAGAAAAAATGACAGATTTTATCTGAATGGGAAACTTATCTCATTTATTGAATAACAGCAGGATAATTTTTATACTTTTTTCTTCCTATGAATTATTAATTATGAGAAAGATGCTTTCAGTAAAAGGACCAAGTTTGTCCTGCCTCTTGTGAAAGTGAGAGTTAATTTATCTTCCATTGATGGAAACAGGAAAGGTGCTTACTCTTTAAAATCCTGTGTGAACAGGTCACTTTAATGACATGGTTGCACTTTGCTGTAAAGGGGAATGGTACTGTGTAACTTGGAGTTAATAATTGAGTTATGTGGAAGTAATTTGTCCGGGTTTTTGTTTTATTTTGAGTTTTAAATTTAATCTCGATTTTATTGCTTAAGTACGAGCATTTCATTATTGAATGTAGTACTCTTTGGCTGTATTAAGTGGTTACTGTAATTTATAGGATACTTTGACTAATGTCATGATTCCTCATGAAGTGACACAGCAAGATTTAGTGAGTGCAGCAACCGAGTGAATGGAATTACGTAATATGACCTAGTTGATGCGACATACCATAAGATTTAAATTTATTTCATCAGTATAACTGGAAGAGAAAAGAAGATAATAGACCAACCTTGCCAATTCATTCACTGACTGATTTGAAAATAAGTCCATTCTAAATTTATCTAGAAACTACTCGGAGTTGCATATGGAATGATCAAGCTCGATAGTTTCCAGGGCAGGGGAGGGGGCAAGCTGGGAGAGTAAGAGATCACTTGGTTAGGAAATCAGGATGTATGAAAAAGTTATTTACTTCTATATATGTCACATGCAAGACAGAAGAAACAACAATCCCTCTCTTTTTTAAAAAAATATTTATTTTTATTTCTGATTTAATAAATAATTAAAAGTGGTTTCATAAGACCCAACAACTAACTGCCAAGCACCTTGTAGCACTGCTAAGGGTTTTTGCTGAAAAAGAAAAACAAAAGAAGGAAAACTGATCTGTAACTGATGCAGTTACTCTGGCTGAGGGAGGTCCCATACTCAGGATACACAAAATTAAAACAAATACAGCACAACTAGTGTTTCCATGAAGGAGCAATTGATTCGAAACATATGAAGCAAGTAGCACTACAAATATTAATGAACTAAAGATTTTCTGTAATATACTGCTGTAAAGATTTTACTTTTGAAATAAATATTCCTTTTAAGTTTTGATCTCTTACATGTGATATTTCAAAAATAAAAATTGCTGCTCAGATTCCATATTGAGTTATCACTCACTTTCATGCCAGCTGCATGTGATTACTTTTAACTTCGTTTGGATTGAAAATTATTATGCTGCTTTTTCCAGCCCAGAGATGGCTATTTATGAATTTGAGCAAAATGAGTTGGCTATTATTATTTTAGCATATTTTCCATTTAAAATATTGTTTGTTTTCACAGTTTAAAAATTAATGTTAAGGGCAGCATACATTTGCAACTATTTCCAAAATGAAAAAAAAACATAAAAAAAATTCTCCTTTAGGCTGCATATTGCAAACATTTTTACAGACTGTGGAATAAACACCTGATGAGTGAGGCATCCAGTATGAGCAAAACCTCTGGTCTTCTTAGTATTTCTTTAGAATACTAGGCAGGAGGCCAGTGTTCAATCACTCTGTATCAAAGCTTAATTTCCTCTTCCTTTTGGATATCCTCATTTGTCTTCAAAACTCTTTACTTCTCTAATGTGTAGGAATTCATGATTGCTTATAATTTCAACCCATTTATCCAAAGCACAGACTAAATTAAAAGTCCCAAAAGAAAGCGGTTATATCTGTGAGCATCTCTATTTAAAATTATTGAAAGTTACATTGAGTATTCCATCATACCATTTTTATTTATCTTGATTTTCTAGGCAGTAATTGTTACAACAAAGCACAGATTTCATAAAGCAAGTCCATCAGTATTTCTTCCTTGTAGTTACACTTCGTCACTATAAATAGCTTTCTCTTCATGAAGACTCTTTTAACTCCTTTCTCATCAAAACTGATCAATTTTGCTGGTGATTTGAAGGTCAGTAAAATTGGTCTCTGCGCAAAAGAAGCATCTTATAATATTATACTCCAGTAGGATCGTGTGTATTGCAGCATTCTGGGGAGGTGAAGTTAATGGGGCTCAAGGACCATGACGTTTTTTCCCTAAATTAACAAATGTCAGTCTTACTGAAAAGTTGAAGGCTGGGTAGGAGGCACTTGAGCTCCATCCTGGTGTGTCAGGGGACAGCAGGAAATACTGGCATCTGGGCTGGGAAATGTGTAGGAAAAAAACCAAAATAAATTATTCTGTCTGAATCTATGTGAAATTCCTTCCTCATTGCAGTGCAGTTCCGTGATGACTATTTTCATTTTGCAGCTACGTGTGCATGTAAATACAAAAAGAGGCGCAGCTGAAGAGGACTTGTGCCCTCCCATGCCGGGCCCCGAGGCTTCGAGCGTGCTGCTGTCAGGCAGGCTCTGCCTTGTCTGACTCCGAAGCCAAACCTCAGAAACCTGGGGTGGATTCAGAGCAGCGGCTGCGCCTGCAGCCTGCGGCTGGGATGCTGTTTCGGGATGGTGGGAGTCATTTCGAAACCGCCTCCCGGGCTCTCTCAGCAGGGCAATCGGCAGCTGCTGAAGCTCTGCTGGCTTGGGGTGGCTGGAAGCTGACAGGCCCTGGTGGGAAGTGAGACCTTTCTGGGTCATCCCGGTCTGGAGCCTCTACAGAAGACAGAATTTATTTGATTCATAACAGCATTTTTCTGTTTGCCAGTTAACATATAGCAGGCTTCCCTGTTCGTTTTGTAGTTCAGCATTCTTACTGCTCATCCGTATATACATTAGAGTTAAATGAAGTACATGTCCCTACTTGTTTACATACTAGAAATACAGAACACTTCATTCATGCCCACTTTTAGGAGCAGTATTTTAAAGTGGTGTCGTTGTTGACACACACACATAAATATATATGTGCATGCGTGTGTATCTATATGTTTAAATGTATCCATATAAAACTTGTAAAACTTAATTTATGACAAATGTTTTTATTGTAACTGTGTTTTTAAATACATTCATGTTGTGGAGTTCTTGGTCACCTTCCTGATATTATGATTATCCTGATAACTTCAGTAATTGTTTTAGAGGAGAAAATTCCCAGTGCAAACTTTTCCATACTAAAAGAGGTAGTAAAGAAATATAATTTTGTTTTCTTTGAATTTGACTTTGTTTTTTAGCCCCCCCAAAGCAGTAGTCTTTATCGTTATATATCTACAGGCTATACCTAGCCTGAAATTATGGTGATGGAGTAAGTTTCTGGGTTTGTTCAATCATGCGTAGCAGTATCAATTTAGTTCATTTAACTATCTGGAAAATTGGTCTTAAGTAATGTATTTTAAAAGTACTACTAGTAATTATTCATTTCAACTTCTGATTTTAAGAAGATCTTTGAGGAGAGGCTGAACTTCAAGCATATAGGTACTACACATCAGTTTCTCAGTTTCCAAATCTTGGATTATTTTTCTTTCCCTGTTTTAATACCAATAGTCTGAACTGGGATAGGTTTTAGGTAACTGCAGTGATTGAAATCACGGAGACCCTAAATAAGATTGGAGGTCAGCAAAGCCATTAGCGTGACAAAGTTTAACAATGCAGAATCTGGGAAGTGCAGTCTTGCTTCCATCCGGAGTGAGAAGCTTGAATACCGCTTCAAGGAGGAGTGTTTCAGAAATGCTCCAATAACCAGTTCATGCTCGGTCCTGTAGTATTATAAATCTGTAAATGGATTCTGTAAGTCATCTCTCTTATCTCATTTACACAGTTAAATTTTTTTTTTTCTCAAAGACATTAATTTCACAGTGTTGGATAGTTTAATTTTCTTCCCTTCTATTTTAGTAGACTGGCAGTGCAGATATCACCGTCTCTGACACATCATTTTTTCTCTGTACAATACGGTGTATTTTGTGGCTCTAGTGCAGCAGTAGACTGGCCCAGAAATCACAATCTGGGATTATTGTCTTTGTGTATCCTCAAGGAGTAATATTTTAAAGTCACTGCATCTGTTGGTACTTAAGAGCATGATTTTTACTTTTTATTTTTGCCAGTTTTTACCATCTGTGTGTCTGGTTTTTGGCTCCTTGATTTAATTTTTCAGTTTAATTTCTCAGTTGCACTGGGATTTCTTTCTCTTTCTCACACATGCTCTTTTTGACTCATCCATGAACTTACATTAAAAAAAAAAAGAAATTATTTTCAGCAGTTGCACAGTAAAATTCTTGGCCTTCACAATTTGGATTTTTTAATGATATCTTTTTATTGAGTCTCTTCTAGTAAATGCACGTCATTTTTGGAAGTGAAATAACTTTTATTAGACTTTGTTTAAGTTTTAAAAAATTAGTTTGGATTAAATTGAAGCGTTTTGGCGGGAGGAGCAAGCTTGGTCACATTAAACACGTTCTAGTCTTTCAAACTCATTTAGTTTTCAATGCCCAAGAGGGAATAATTTTCTTGAGAAATCTGTGTTATAATCATAAACAGACATAATTCAGTAATTTTCTCATGAAACATTGGCTGAAGTTTTGGCACTAACGACTTGAAACTCACACAAGCAGCAACATTTTTGTTTAAATTCCAAGAAAAATACTGATGAAATATATTAAAATAGACACAAAATATACATACAGTGTGTTACAGACTGTTTTCAATAAAAAAGAATGTATCTTCATCAATTGAATGAACGTCTCATGAATTCAGGCATGTTCTAGCATTTCAAGAATGTTCTGATAGTACTTGAGACATTTTCTCTGCTTGTCCCTGAGCAGTTTTTTACAAAATATTACATTATGTAAATAAATTTTTAATGTATGGGGGTAACTGTATAGCACATCTATCAAATATTTTGCTTCTATATGTTTGTGAATATTGAAAACTCTACTGCTGCTCTGATCTTTTTCTTGACATGGGTTTTGCTTCTCACTTAAAATATAATACATTCCTTAAATTCGAATTGAATGGCTTTTTAAAGAACAAGCTGTTTTATTTTTAGCTTCTTTCAAGTAATTTCTAACTGAGGATTTTAAAGTTTATTTTTACCTTCTGGTGTACTTGCTTCCTTTTTGATCTTTTTTTTCCTGGTTTCTAATGACTATTTTGTGTAGTGCTGCACAAAACAGTGAGTAAGAGTTACATTAAAATACCAGCACTAGCAGGTAAAAACATGTTCCCTTTGGAATATGTGGCTCCCCTAATCTGTGGTACCCTTTCTGTTTGTGTGGGCTGCTTTGAATTATTTTTCTTAACAATGCTGTGTACTATCAAAAGACCAAAAGAAGTACTTTGTTCACTTGAGAAATCATTCTTTGAAAGGAAGCGTTGCTGTGAAATTCTGAGGATGGGAATTAGTCATCTTCTCTTCTGTCTACATATGCATATAGTTTTTCCTAAATGCACTCTGTAACCATTTTTAACTATGTTATGAAACTGGGAAAGCGTGGTGGTTTTTCACGGAGGGATTTGAGCTTTCGTTCCCACTTGGTTCCTATTGTGTTTTCCTGAAAACTTTGTGTTTTGGAGGAAGAGGAGTGTTAGTGCCTTACTTTAAATTCTCAGTTGTCATTAAACAAATGTAGTGGGGTTTTCTGGTTTTACTAATAGAGATTCAAGCCCTATTTGAGTGGTCTCAGGAATGAAAACTCCATTTTTCAAAATCTGAGTTCCAAAATTTTCCCTGGCTCTAAGGATTTTATTGCTGCCAGGTTTAACTTCCTGATTTCCTGACAAATATTCTGTTACTGTAAATAAAGGGGAAAGCTGAGTGAGCAAACCAGTATGCGTTTTCCAGTGTTCTGAGATGTGCACTCCGTTACAATAACATCCATGCAAGAATGGCATTGATTTAGAGTTGATAAAATGTGATGAAGAGACTGCTGATCATTTGTTTTCCTGTGGCTTGAATCTTAAGAAGTTTTCAGTTGAGAATAGTGTTTTCAGTTGGGAGTATATATTCAGAATAAAAAATAGGATGCTTTCACTATTACGGTTTGTTGTCCATAGGGCTATTTAGAAAGTGCCAGCAAAAATGATCACCTCTGCTGTTTTTTTTTTTTCCTTGCCTTCCACATGGAAAACAAGTTGGTCTCATATTCTCATGAGATGGAGCTGTAATGGCATGTGAGCAGAAGCATACGTGCATTGGTCTTTCCATAGTGTCAGAGTATTTTGGGCTGAGAGAATTTAAGCCATATTAAGAGAAGGGGATTCAAAGTGCAATGATGAGAGCAGTCCATCCGTTTCCAGCAGCATCCCCTCTGAACTGGAGCCTTGCTCCTACTTTGATTCTGAACTGACTGTGGAAGTCTAAGGATAACCCGTATTTGAATGCAGGACCCTCAGTTATGCTTTACTATATATTTTAAAAGGCTTGTGGGAGGCTAGATGTAAACTTTCATGTTAGTTTCCCAGCTGACTGGTACATTGAATTCATTGAGAATAGGAAGGGCTGGTTCAATTCATTTCCATCCCTTGTATTGCAGTCATTTTCTGCAACGACGCATAAGGATTGATTACCATAGCAACAGTGTTTTAGCTTGTACTGCTGTGAATGTGGTTAATGATAATAGAATTATCTAGTCATTTGAAATCCTGTTATATTATTAGGTCATCTGAACCATCCTCTTACTATGTATTGAGTTATTCCCTGTAGCCTATCTTGTAGTCCTTTGTCCATGCTGCTTTTACATGTGTTGAGCAGTGGGGATTCTGCTTCTTCCCTTGGGAGACTTTCACAATCTGATATATCACCCCATTAAGGATTTTCTTCTGATATTTAGTCTCATTTCACCTCCTTTCTCCCAGCTACATGGATTTATACCACATGGAAGTTCTGTTCTAATCTTTTTTCCTATCAAGCATTTGCAATTAATCCTTCTTTATTACCTCCATCAGAATATACAGCTCAGTATTTGTGCTTTTTGGGATTTTCTTACAGGGAAAAGCAGGTTTCTAAACCCATCATCTCTTCTTCTTCTTGACTACCTCATTTTGATAGGAAAGTGCCTAGTACTCAAATGCTGTTTAGATGACTTGAACTGCATAGACAAAGCTTCCAGCTTTCCAGTGCCTTCATATATTTGCTCCAGTATATGCACCACTAGAATGCTAGTTCTTGTGCGCATGCCTGCCCTGCTCCAGCTGATGTCTGTGTTAGTGTGTGGTCTCATAAAGCACAAGAGATGCTCCTTACCCCTCGCCACAAGTCAGCAGAAGCAACCTCTCAGTCTGCCCTTCTTGTCTGACCAGTCTAAGCGTGGAGGGGCATAGGTGTCTGTGCTGTCACCCACATACACAGGTTGCATACTTTGTCCTCTCTTGTGATTTCCTGTGTTTCTAAATCATAGAATCATAGAATCATAGAATGGTTAGAGTTGGAAGGGACCTTAAAGATTGTCTAGTTCCAACCCCCCTGCCATGGGCAGGGACACCTCTCACTAGAGCAGGTTGCTCAAAGCCCCATCCAGCCTGGCCTTGAACACTTCCAGGGATGGGGCATCCACAACTTCCCTGGGCAACCTGTTCCAGTGCCTCACCACCCTCACAGTAAAGAATTTCTTTCTGGTATCTAATCTAAATCTCCCCTCTTCCAATTTAAAACTGTTACCCCTTGTCCTGTCGCTACACTTCCTGACAAAGAGTCCTTCTCCGGCTCTCCTGTAGGCTCCCTTCAGATATTGGAAGGCTGCTATGAGGTCTCCCCGGAGCCTTCTCTTCTCCAGGCTGAACAACCCCAGCTCTCTCAGCCTGTCTTCACAGGAGAGGTGCTCCATCCCTCTGATCACCTTCGTGGCCCTCCGCTGGACCCATTCCAACAGGTCCATGTCCTTCCTGTGTTGAGGACTCCAAAGCTGGACACAGTACTCCAGGTGGGGTCTCACGAGCGCAGAGTAGAGGGAGAAATAATTTCCGGTCATCACAAATGCAGTTGTCCTGCTCTACTTCAGGCATTGCACAGTTTGTGCTATGTGTAGGTTGGCTAGACCAGGAATTAATTTAAAACAGGTAAAATAAAGTGCTTTTCTATATAGGTAGGCCATGGGTTACCTGCATACGTGTTACATCATTGTCATACTCTGTGTCTGCTTTCTTAAAAGTTGTGGATTTGGTAAGGTAGGAGAGTATTGACATCTTTCCATTAATCTGTTGTTCTCACTGGTGCTTATGCTTTTTGACTAATTTCCTCATTAATATTTGATGTCATACAGTTGCCCATTTCTTTTGTTTTTATTCATCCACAGTATACATAAATACATACTACATTAATATTCATCCATACTACCCCAGGAGGGCAGAAGACTGGGAATTCCCATTTGAAATTATTTTTAGAGCTAAATTTACTGCAAAAATGCTTGATGCTGCAGTAAAAATCAGATATATTAAATCTTCCTCAGTATTACCATCAATTAATTATTTAATTTTTGGTGATTTTTGCTGGCTTTTTTTGGAGCGATGCTACTTTTTCCAAGATTCTTCCCTTTGAGGCTTAGACTAGATTGCATTTCTCAGAATGCATTATCTTACATTTATTCAAGTTTCAATTTCCTTAGTCACCAGGCTTCTCAGTCCACCAGTGTGATATATATATCTGGAAAGTCTCACAAAGCTCATTGATCATGTTTTAAAATATTATTTTAAACCTCAGTTGTATTTCACTGGCAAATTTCATCACTTTATTTTTAACCTTTTCTTCCAGATTATTAATTCTTTAGGTAACATTATCCTGCTGTCAATTCCTTAGGAAAGTATTAGCTTTTCTATTTTAAAGATTGTTTTAATATTCTTTTGTTTCTGTGTGTATATACACTCTCGTTCTTTTTCTCTGTTCTTTATTGCCTTCAACCTTGTCATATGTAAGGAGAGAAAGACAAGTGCATTTCACAAGAGCATCCCTGGAAGTGTTCCAGGCCAGGCTGGATGGGGCTTTGAGCAACCTGCTCTAGTGGAGGTGTCCCTGCCCATGGCAGGGGGGTTGGAACTCAATGATCTTTAAGGTCCCTTCCAACTCTAACCATTCTATGATTCTGTGATTCATTAATTGTAAGGATTCCTCTTGCCTACACTGTCTAGAATACATCCATGCAAGATACTCCTTTCTGTTGTTTGTTTGGGGTTTTTTTAATTAAGTCAAACTGCAAAGAGGTTATAACTATTAATATTAAGGAACTATTCTGAGCCTGTGTAGCTGAGGATAGACCCCCCAATAAAGAGTGGGGAACCTGCTGATTTTGGTGAATGAAAATTCACAGATTTTAAACTCATCTGTTTGTTTCTCCCCATATTTTCTTCAAATCATGTCATTCTGTGTGAACACCATGAGCTGCTTTAATGTCAGTGGGAAACCACAACCTTTGTCACAGAATTTTCTATTAATTTCTTTTTTTTTTCCAGCTGGCCTTGCCTTTATACCGAATTGGTTCTTAATTATAAGATACAGTGACCTTTATCTTATTTCAAAGGTTCACTCTCAAGTCTTTGCTAGATTTGATGATAACGCAGGTTATTTTCTCCTTCCCATCTAGTCAGGAATATTGGCAGGTCAGTATTGTCCTTTCTCAACTTTGCTGGCATTTGAGGAAGTACAAAATACACTCCAGTCCTAACGACATCAAACCTAGCTTCCCACGGACAAGAGAAAAGCCTGTTGGCAAATTACATGGGTTAGCTGTTATAGCGGCTCTTGTGCTGTCCTCTGAAATAGCCAGAGCTGGCTGTAACGAGGTACTGGACTAGCCCAGCTAGTTAGTCTGAAACTCGATGTATTCTGTGAAAGTGGAAGTGCCCGAAGATCCTGCCCAGGGATACAGCGGAAGAAGCGCTCAGTGCAGTTTGATTTCTAAAGTTGCTTCTTTCTGAAACCCCAGCATTTCTGCTTCTTCTGGTTTCTTCAAGCTTTCCTTTCATAGGTTGACAAAAAAAGCTTCAGAATGGTAGGATAATAGTGCTTGCTTCCTCTGGTTTCCTGAAAGTAGTTTTTTCCAGTTTCAGAAAATCAGGGTGAAGGGTTAAAGCAAATTAAACATCTCTTCAAGGAGACCTCAGATGGGATGAGCTTCATTGACTGGCTCGTCTGGAATTCAAGTGTGGTTTATGGGAAATTGATAACAAGTTCCTGTACATTTGGAAACCTTCAGCTTGGCTTTAGCTAGTTTATAACTGATCAGGTGGCAACGAAGAAAACCTTACATCAAAACTGGAATGTTTAAATGTGGGGTTTAACAGTGTCTACCTGCTTTTAATCGTACATGACACAAGTTGTTATGGTTCCTTAGAGAATTTTGTTCCCAAGCATGCTATTGTTAACCTTAAAAGAGTGTTTATGTAGACATCTCTGGATAAAGTGTTGTGCCTTTTTGATGAAGAGAAGCACTTGCCTCTCTAATGCGTATATGACTTCCATGCCTTTACCTTTTTTTTTTCTTTTTTCTTTTTTTTTTTTTTTTGGGGGGTGGGATGGATGAAGAGGAATTCAACCACAGAATGTGTGGGTTTTTTCCTTCTGTTTATGCATCTTAGCTTTTAGTGAACTCAGGAAATAGCACTTAAAAGCATTGTTGTGCCTCGGTCTTAATTTGATCTCGTCTAAGGAAGGTGGTGGAATTTGAGTAATTTGTATGAAGTTGTTTAGGTAACTATTTATGTTGTGACAAATGAAGTTCTGCTTTAGATTAGAAACTGGCAGAAAAACAATTATGGAAAATAGGTCAGCAGTATACAGGGGCAAGAGGGATATATTCCTGGAAAGCACGCTCATTTTGAAAGAGGGGGAGGAGGGGAAGTGCTGAGATGGCAGCTTTGGTGAACAAGACACAATTATTTAGATTAGTTGAAAATAGGTAGGATTTGAAGGAGGGAATAGAAGAGGGATGAGATTGGATGTGGAGCAGTGCAGGTCACTGAATGTTGAATGTCTGGAGCTGTATGCAAAACTGCAGATGAATGGTATCCTTTCAAACAATGGTCTGAGGCCACAGTGTTAGAGGCATTTTAAGTCCTCTCTCTTGCTGAAAGAAGCAATCTTTGCTTTGCTTCCTCCCTTGTGCCTCCCTAAGCTTTAATGAGACTGTTAATTAGACTGAACTGGACCAGCCTGGGAAACGTAACCAATTAAAATTGCTTTTATTAAACATTAATTTTAATTTAGATCTTCTGTGTAATGATACAAATGCTTGAATAAGCAGAAAGGAGAAGGTGGACAGAGGGATCCAGTGATGAACATGACCATCTGGGGAGAGGAAAAGGTGGGATTGCCTCTTTCAACAGACCACATCTGTGGCTTGCCCTGGTCTTGCAGCATGATGAAACGCCAGGCTGGGGTGTGACTATGGGCAACCCAATGGAAATACAATTGGCTGGAAGTACTGCACCTCCATCTCATGTGCTGAATTCCTCCCTACTGCTCTGACTTGGGGAGACAAAGGAAGGGAAAGAATCACAAATGGAAATAAGGTCTCTCAGAAGAAGTTTTAAAAAATTAATTATATTGAGAAGCAGAGTGCTTCTGGAGCTATGGATCTAGCACTTGTGTGATATCCTACACTTTGCTCCTCAGTACAGTTTAGACAAGAGATCTGTGGTGTCCCTGGAGAGCTTAGTGAGGTAGTGGTGGTGATGGCGATGCGGCATGGCAGTTGATCATGTTTCTTCATGTGTTGTGTAGGAGTTTTGTGTGATAGGGGCCAGTGCACACGCTGGTGGGGGCTCGGGACCAAACTGCTCCGAAGGAGCCCGTGCTTTCCTTGGCCTCTCTCCAGCCTCATGGGACCTGTGGTCCTGTCTGCTGCCCTGAACAGGGAATGACTTACTGTCTGCAGTCATGAGTCGTGATGGTGTTTTGATGTTTTGAGAAATTTGCATAGTGCTTTTTTGTTTTTCCAAAGTGTCCTTTTCGGTTCGCTTAAGGAATACATGTGAGCATTTTACGTTTTTCTGAAAGTAAGGCTCTGTCTCTCTCTGAGAGATCACCCCAAACTGAAAGCATCTAAGGCTGGAGATGAACCTTAAAAATATGGAAAGAAATCTTCTGTGCCTCAGTTTCTTCAAATAAAGAAAGAATTTGGAGAATGACTTCTAATCTTCCTGAGGGTGCAGTGAAGCTAAAGCCATTATTGTCCATGAAGTGTTTTTGGCATACTGTGCTGGAGGGCACTACAGAAGTACTGAGTACTATTTATTTTAAATTTGATTTAATGGTTTTGATCAAAAAATTAATAAAATTGTCATAGACCAGATTGTAACCCTGTAGGCACTTGGAATGGAGCATTCGTAAATGAAGCATTTACTGAGAAGTTTGAAATTGTTTTTCATGTTGACTTCAGCAAAACAAATTGAGCAAAGAACAATGAAAAATGCTATAGTATTTTCTGTTATTAAAATGGTGAATTTGTTTGGTGCCTAAGGTAAAATCCATGTTGTGCAAAAGACCAAAAAACAAAATGCTATGGCGTAACAGGGAAACTCAATTGAAGCAATTTTAGTGGAGTTTCTCAGTGAAGAATGAGGTGAAAAGCAAAAAGTGGCACGCAACCGTGCAATTCGGCAAAAGAGAAGTAAAAGACAGAACTGCAAAATGGTAAACTCTCATCACTCAGACTTTGCACAGGAGCTGAGAGCAGGCTTGGGTGCCTCTTGCCTCTGCAGTAGGGCCAGGTGCCTGCATTGCCGTCGCGGTGCTCCCTTCCTTCCCTGGGACTTGGGGTGGGACCTTGCCTGGTTTTGGTCTTTTAGGGGGAGGAAGAGCCGAAACGGGAAGAATTAACATTTAGCTATGCAAGTTAGGAATCCCTTAGCCTCGAGTGTGTTTGTCCATCTCTCTGGTGCGTAACACAAAAGATCATTAAAACAGATACGTAGGTATTTTTTCTTTCCAGCAGTAGGAATTTAAACAAAAAAGTCGTAAACCGAAGCTATATGTTAGGAAACCCTAGCAAATGAGAACTGAAGATAAATCACTGTGTAAATGAATGGAAAGCCATGTACTTTTCTTTTAGCAAAATGATAAAATAGTATGATTAAGTTTTTCTAGTTTTTGGGGCAAAATTAACAGCATGATTTTTAGTAACAAAACCCCAAAACCTTTGAAAATTGTGTTTCCTAGATGAGACGAAATTCAAAGTTGAAGAACACACTCTAACTTTAAACTCCCATAAACGTAGGGACTTTTATGTTATTGGAAAACAGATATTTTAATTAGATTTTTAAAAAGCCATATCTTTAATAAGCTTTCTGATGTCATCTCTAAACAGTCCTGATCCATGCCGAGAAAAATATCCGGAATTGAATTTTGTTATTAAGATGCCTGTGCGAGTAAAATGATGTTTTGTGTGATGGAGACCAGAGTGCTATACTTCTAACTTGCTTCTAAATTGACTCTTATGTTCAGTACTCGAGGGGATCGAACTGTTCTGTACTTAGCTGAAGGTAGTGAAATCCTCGTGTGCTGATACAGATCTGCAAATCGAGCAACAAGGGACTATTTCAGATTAAAAAAGAAAAAAGAAATGAATAAGGATAAAAGAACTATGAGACCTGTTTGAAAATTGCCTAATGACAAATTCAAGTTGCTAAATAAGAAATGCTTTTTGTATCTAAAAAAAAAAAAAAAAAAAAGAAAAATTCCTCAGAAGGATGAAAATCACGGTCTTTGAAAAGGTGAGGTGAATAGTAATATATTCAGGAGCATTACAGGGAAAATGTTAAGTGATTTATGCAGAATTTTCTCCTTTCCTTTGTCTCGATATCAAGGGGAAACTATGTGACTCATCTATAAAACATCTCTGTAGAAGTCTTTCAGATCTCTAAACTTATAGGTGGAGGCATGTACATTTGATTTTTGCAGGGGAAAAAAGTGTGTGTCCCAATTCCATGTACCTATTGTCATTTCTTCAGCTTTTAAAAATCATGTAGGACTTAATGACTTGGTTTTTAATGTCTATTTACAGAATATGCTATCTTGTCAGATTAAAGGAAAAAAATATTTAAAATTCTGTTGTTCTACATTAGTTACAAGCAGGTGAACTCAGTGTGGATCTATTTATAGGACAGCTAATGGATGTGCCTAACTTGACCTACTTTAGACTACTCAGTGGAAAATACAAACACACTGTATTTGTACACTAGTTTATTTTTACTTCAAAAACAAAATAATGTCTTTGCTGTTGTGACCTTCTAAAAATATATGTATATTTAGAAGCATATATATCTATATAATTCCTGGATGCCATAGTAACACTCCCTGCTGGAAGTACATTGTGGATGTTTTTTTCCTTCCATAAACATCAACTTGTCCATATAAAATGAATGTTAGGTTTTTGTTCATTGCTCGTCCTGAAATCCCAGATCTGTATAACCTGGAATCTGGAGTAGGAAGAACTAAATTTCTTAAAGAAAACTAGATTTAATTTTTAAAAAGCACTCCTGTTGTCAAATAATTCAAGTAAAGCAGCTGCCAATGCAGGGACAATTTTCTCTATATATGTGGGTATGATATGAGTTAACCATAGGGGGTGGTGGTATATATAGATGCATATACATGCATCAGTTAACACAGTGAAAGGAAAAATAAATGGTATATGAGGTCATCAATCAGAAGTGAGTTTGTTACATGGCAAGTGCCACACTCTTGTTGGCTCACCATGTGGGCATGTCTCTGTAATTGAGGCGATTTCTGCATTATTCAAGGTAAATGATAAAAGAGCCTGCACAAAACCAGACCTGGCCTTTGGGCTAAACTTTGCAGGGGAATTTGATTATACATTGACCTATAATTGTAGCCTTGTTTCAAGTAAAGCTGATAACTGTTTCCATTAAAAATATTTCCCATGACTCTGACATCAAAGTATGACTTTGAATCTGTGTTTAGTATGAACCCTAATATTTGTTTTACACTGGCAGATCCTGGTGGTCTATATGTCAGTCTGTGAATCGTATGACAAGAGTATAGAATTTCAGAGATTTGAACATGGAAATAGTCTGTAGATAAGCCTTATTTAAAAGAAACAAATAGCATAGACTTTCGCCTGTGAAACAGATATGTTTTGGATCCTGAGGAAAAACAGAAAGCAGAATAAAACCCGTAACTAGGCAGTTACACAAAATGAACCCATTTTATTCTTAAGGCAACAATCAATTTGAGGTAATTTGATATAATTGTACATGGGTCTGAGATTAGTACTTTTCTGTGTAATGCAATGGACACATAGGATTTGGTTTTGATCAGATCTTCAGAAAGCCCCTTAGATGCTTTGGTTAATACTGGAAGTGTGGAATCCATGCTTTATGTACTTTGAATATTTAGCACATGAGAGGTTAGTACTTTCTTGTTGGATCTAATATTTTAGTTGACTTTCTATCATTGCATTGCTTTTTAAAAACTCCTTTAGCAGGCTCCCCAACAGATGATACCATTAGTCCTGGGATACCCAGTCCAGTCACACCAAACCTTTTCTGGCTATTCCCGTTGGCTGTGGTTGGTTTTGCTTACAGGTCACTCTGTAAGGGAACTCTCTCTCAAATCCATTATGAGATAAAATGTCTTGAGTTTTGTAAATCTTCAGAAACTTTGCATCTAATAAAATGTTTAAAAAATATGTTATGGACTGAAAGTGTTAACCAGGTGATAAGAAAAGGAAGAGGTGAAGCTCATCTGGTACTTTTGAACAAGAAGAGGCATTTTGTGCCTCAGCATCCTAAGCTGCTGCTGCGACAATTAAGATCCACTTTAATATTACTGCTTTTCAAAGTGTCATATCCAAGTGTCTTGTCTTTATTCATCTTTGCAAACATGGAGTTTTATCACCAACTTATTAATAGAGAAATGCACTTTAAAGTGATTTTTGCCACTACTGTATAGCAAGTTGGTGTAGGAGTTAACAAAGGGCTCGATGTTGTCTTCAGCTTAAGTCCATCTTAAGTTTGATATGAGAAATAGATCATCAAGGTGTTACCAGGTTCAATTTGGCAACAATTTACCCATTTGTCAATGAGAAGAAATCTAGGGCACTGAATAACCATCACTATATTATTTTCTAATATGCTGTAAGTATTATGGCGATACATATTATTTCTGTTGTTCTGCTGTTAGAGCTGTTGCAAAATGGCTGGCCATGAAATAGTTGTGCTACAATAACACTTGAGTCTTCCTTAAAATATCCCTTATATATGATCTTGTGGGAACAGCTATACATTTTTGTTATCCATTTGATATTTGCCATCTGTAGAGGAACCTTGATGTATGGATTTGTTATGGTAGCTATCACTTTACAGCACACCTCCTCCCTCTCCCTCCCACCTTGGACTGTCAGTAGACTCAGAGAAGTCACTAAAATGGTCTGGAGTGGGATGCCCTCAGCCTGGGGAAAACAAATGTTGTTTTCACCCAAACAGCAAATACAGTCTATGAGAATGATGACAAATACGTATTGTGAAATGCTTGAGAATCAGCGTTGCTTTAGACATTACTCTGGTTTTCTTTCTCTGTCGGATCCCATTTTGTGTCATTTCCCTTGTGTGGGTTTGCTTAGCTGTGAAGTATTTGCAATTTTTTTTTTTCCTTTTTTTCCCCTCACTATACTTTCTCTGTTGGTAGACATAGAGCATTCAGCTACATTAATTAACAGGCATGTTCGATCAACAGCAAAAAACCCCTTGGAGTTTTAATGCATTTCATGCTGTTTGTTGGCAAGCTACCACTGTAAGGTCATGTCTGAGATTTTCTTTACTGTAAAGAAGCACAAGCAGCAAAATGTCTCAAGTTAAATTCACTAGCAAGAAAACCTTTTATCTAACCTACTAAAACTCCTAAAAGGCTCTTGTACTTTTCAGTGTTGTCTTCAGTGGCTACTGTAGAAAAGAATTAACTGCAGCATCATCTAGTAAAAAGCTTTTTTAGTGGAATCTCTGTTAAATGTCTGAGCAGTGTTTGTGTTGTGCTCCTGCCATTAGCCTGGCGAGCTGTGCGACAGAGGTGTGTGCCACATCTGTGCCATCTCAGTGACATATCGCAGGTTGTTGATCCCCGAAAGACTATGGACTTCAGTAAACCTCTAAACTAATACATGCTGCAAAATAATTGAGATGCTATAGGGCTTGATCAGTTTTTATTAGTATTACAAGGCTTTTAATATATGTTTTTAAAAGACTCATTAGGCATGAAAAAAATGGTAGTTAATCAAAACTGAATGAAGTGTCATATAGGTTTGTCAAAGGAAGGTTGTATCAAATTATATTTATTGGCTATCTGGTGTTCTGCTTTTTGGACAATAGGAAATAAAATACATCTCTCTTTAAATCTATAAAAACATTTCCTTTCAAGGCGCTTCATAACAGAAATAGTGTCTTCGTGAAGCCAGCCAGTTTTAAGGCTCAGCTTGATCAGTTTATTAAATGGGAAATAAGAGATGATTGCCTGTGATAGCAGGGGATGAATTTGATATTCATCAGAGACCTGGGAAATCCCTTCCATTCTGTGCTCCTCTGTCTCTACGTGGTATCTATTCACTGATTTGACCGAGCAAGGCAAATTTCATTTTAGAGTAGTGAGGCATATAGAAACTCTATGTATATTGCCATTTCTAATTGTGAGATGACCATCCTGCACAAGGATGTGAATAACATAGGGATTCAATTGTTTTTTGTGATTTTTTTTTTTGTTTGTTTTTAAGTGGATGATGATTTTATGTAAGGTTTCTGTCTCTCCTCTGTCACTCCCTCAATTACTGATAATAGCAGTGCACCTAGTGTAGGACTGATGTGGATTACACAAGGCTCTTACCTAATTATTTGTGCATATATATGTGTGTGTGTTCAAGAGAGAGAAACCCAATTTTTTTTATTCAATAACTTTTGTTTTTCCCCATGTGCAGTTTTTCTAACTGCTCTTCAGATTTGATTGAAAATTGCCATTCTCTGGAGATTTGGCCAGTTAATCAAGAAGTGAGAACATTAGCACAAAAGCCTGATGCTGGTATATTTGTGCTAGTTAAGACACAGGAAATAGGTCCCTTAGGAGCAGTTTCCTATCAAGTCTGATCGTACAGAGAGAGAACCTACTTTATGTTGCAAGGACCAAACAAACATTTATAAAACACGGCTGCCAGGAGACTAATAGCAAATAAGGTCTCTTCTTCCATAATCATTACAAAGAAGTGCAAGGGAATAAATAGGAAAAGATGAAGGGAAGGGCATATTTTAATAAGTGTTATTTTTGCTGTGTTCCAATTGGGGAAAAAAAATACTGCTGTGCAGTCCTACAGGAGCTTTTATTTATTGATAATGTGTCTTTCTATACATTAAAATCCAGAGTACCTGTTGGAAGTTATATACTGTTCCTTTCTGTTTGGTATTTTATAGTATTTTCACTCACTACACTAAAATTTTAAAAATTAAATGCTAGAAAACAAACAAGTATGAATTCTTCTTCGAAAACACAGAGGCTGTTTATTGAAAGGCTTTTATTTGCAGAGGGGTGTATGTCTGATACATTTATCATATGCTGCTCACACTGGTAGCTCTGCCCCTTTACTGCGATGGTTGCAATGTTTGCCATTTCAAGACCCTGCCTTTCTGTTGCTAATGCTAGCAAAAATGCTAGAAGTGTTGTATAATGAGAACATGCACCCCGTGCAAAAATACTTAGCTGCAGTTATTCTGCAGACTAGTAAGAATACAAAAAAGATCTAATTTCATTTTAAAAGATGGTTCCTTTGTGTAGCTCTTGTGTGCCCATGTGAGCCTGTCTTTCTGCTGAGGCTGGATCTCTTGTTCAGTTAACAACTTCACAAGTCAGAAAAAAAATTCGTTTGTGTACAATGAGAACAGATTTACTACAATGTGCGGCTAAATTTCCCAGACTTTCTCTTTTCACTGAATACATTAAATCTCAGCGTGGTTGAGCGTGCTTTCCCAGGGAAGGGCACCGCATTGGGGCTGAGCCGGCTGTGATGCTGGCTTGCACCTGCTGTGGGATGGGGCCAGGCACGGATACCCAGCGCCAGTACCCTGGCTGTCCTGGCTTTCCATAATCCCCTTCTCAGCACACAGACGAGGTGGAGAATTAAGCTCTCTCAATTTTAAGTAACAGCGAAGTCAGGGCAGGAAGACGCAGGTTTGGAAGAAGGAGCCTGTACTTGGTGTTGGAGGTGCAGGTAGAGACACAAGAGGAACGGATATAACACTGCGGGTTGCAGAAGTGAATGAGGAGGCTGGTGGTGAAATCTTAGCACAGCTCCTTGCACACGTTTATTGCGATAATCTTTACTTGCATCTTCCCTTTCTTTCATGTTAATTTGGATTTACTCAGTGCACAGGATACTTACTGCTTACCCAAGTGACCGGGCAGTTTTTTCTCTTGTTGGTCAGTGTTGCAGACCTCGCTGTGGAGTGCTCGAGTCAGCTGAAAGCAGAGTTACTCTCTTTCATACAATCATTATCACTAAAATACCCAATCACTTTCTGGACAATAATGAAATAGTTATTATATCCCTCTGAACTGAAAAAAAAACCCAAACCAAACCCAAACAGCATTACTCCCATTTTTTTCAGTTATTGGTAGAATGGAGATGGTGCTTTAGAATTTGAGAGATGGGATTAAGTGTTCCGAGAAGACAGATTTACACAGAACTCCTCCGTGCCTCCAGAGCCCATTTCCCATTGTGTCAGGCTGAAGTAGATTGTAATCAGCACTTACTTGGACCAGGCACCTAGAAATGAAGACTGCACAAATGAAACGTGTAGGAATTTAAGTGACTACACTAACTTTATTCAGACTCCCTGGCTGCTATTGAGTTTTCTGCAGGTAATCGTCTAAAGAAGATGAGGGAATGTGAAGAAGTTCTGCTTACATTTTGGGGGAGTTCATTACAAGTGTATTGAACAGCAGAGATGAGTGGGAAAGTGCTTCTTTGAAGAAGAAGTAGTGGCTGGTAGTAATTGTGGGTTTATCAGAGGCAGGAGCTGATATTTTGGTAATGACAGATAAAATGTCCAGTAAGATAGGGAAGGCATCGCTGCTTTTGTGCTTTGGAAATAAAACGAGGCAGTCTTAACTCAGAAATAATCTCAGAAAATGTAATTAAAGGGTCTGTTTGGGTTCATATATATATTGAATAAGGTTCCGTTGACAAGCATAATGCTAACATTTCTTAACTCTGAGGATTTTGTAATCCTAAGAGGTCATAAGGAAATTTTCTTCAAAAATGTAAAACAAATTGGCAACTTTTCCTATGTATTTCATTAATGCTCTGCAGGTGAACTGTGAAATGTACCTTTCTGTATACAGAACTCCTAGTATTAATAGTCTACTTTGATCAGTTAAGAGTTTTTAAATCATTAATTTTATTACAGAACTTGGAACAATAATGAAAAGAATTTTTGGGGGTTTTTTTGTTTGTTTGTTTTAGTTAGAACAATGGCTTGACTTGATTTGGCACCTACATAAACTTTTTTTAGTTATATTTGCAAGAATCTGCTACTGTGTGCACAAACTTGACTCTTACAAGACACAGGAATTTTGTACAGATCCATTTAGAAGTAAAAATAACTCTTCGAAATTCCTAATTCTCTTAAACTAAGATAAATTTATAGAACTTTGCTTTCTTTCTGGTGCAATTGTATTTTTTTTTTGATCTCCATATAAGTAGCCTAAATACATGACAGGCGGCATATGTGCTTTATGGACAGTTACATCCGTGTCTGGTGGCGCAGCAAGGCTCGAGTGAGAAGCCCTGAGTCATCTCAGCAAAAGGGAATTGGGGGCATTTTACACGGAGTGCATTAGGGTATGTGGAAGTACGCTGGAAGAGGTGCTTTAAATTTTCCTCTGTGCTGTAAAAATGAAATGATCTTTTAATTACTTAATTTCAATTTTGGAAAAAAATATCATTCTGTAGTGGCTGTACATTAAAAGGTTTATCTTTTGATATATAGCAGCAATCGGTGTTTATTTATAGAGAGAAAAGAAGCCTTGCAAGTTTGGGAGTTGGCTCAAATTAGTTATTTCTGAGAAATGTCTGCAATAATATCCATCTGGCTTCTCAGAAACTTTCTTGGTCTTCTAAATGTCCTTTTCCTTGGTTTATCTTATGATAGCACATCCAGGTGGAATTTGCCTTTCAGGAGAAAACTACTTTCCAAATAAAGAAATAATTGCTTGATGCAGAGATTTTCACAGCTAGTTACTTTTCTTAGTAAATCAGAATTTTAAGTCAAATCCCTCTGCAGGTGTCCAATTTTTCTCTCCGTTCACTTCAATGTAAATCAAATCTGTGTTATTTTGAGAAGAAAAGAGAGCCTGATTACTGTAATATTAAAGACTTTTAAAAGGATACATCATACATCTGTTGATTATGGCAGTAGTACTTCGTTAAGGTTGTGATTCCTCCTCTAAGCACCTATTTACAGGCACATGCATGTTTTTGATACAGATCTGTCTGGCCGGGAAAAGCCAGACAGAGGCGTGTGGGAGCTGCTGTTTCTTAATTGCTTGGATAACTGACAGTGAGTCTGGTTCCAAAACTCGCTGTGTTTATAATTCTCGATACAAAAGGCACGAAAAGTAGATGTGACGGTGCCAGATAGCATCTGTTTCACATAGCTTTCCGTTTGCAGTTTCTCATCTGTTATGTGCTGATATTAAAAGGTATGGTATAGGCAGGAGGCAGGCAAGTTGGCTATTGCCTTCGCCCTGGCTGTGCTCGGGGTCAGGCAGGGGATGCTCCTTCCCTTGGCAGAATAAACCTCTGGACCGCCGGCTGGGACAGAAGGAAAGAAAATGGGATGTTGAGCAAGTAGAGAGGCTTAAGTGTTAGATGACATTAGGGGACTCTGAATGACAGCAAAGATTCTATCAGGGCTGGGAAGTGATGGAAAGAAGGATTTCCACAGGCATTTAGCTCGAGTCTTGCATAGTGGGCTTTGTCTCAGGAGGACACTGGAAGTGGGGCTATCAAGAGCAAGACCAAAGGACTGTTGCAAAGACTGAGTGGGGCAAGGGGAGTTTTGTTTACGGACTTATTTTAGACTAGTCAAGGATAAAACCCGTGGGGCTGGAAGGTGGTAAAGTGTAGGACCCAAGTGGTACTAGGTGAAAGATGCTTACATTGTGCATATATAGATGTCTGCTAAAATGACACAGGATAAAGCCAGACATTTATTTGTCAGTAAAGACATATCTACTAATAAGTAGGATGGTATTTCAGTCTCTTCTTACATGTATATGTGCTTATTTTATGTTTGCTTGAAAAGACCACACATGGAAAATTGCCAAAAACATTGTATTAACAATATCACATTAACTTGTGATGACCTTTTATCATAGCTGAGATTCAAAATTGTGTTTCATCATTAACTCTGATTTTAGACTTGCAGATAGTAGCTTCAGTGCAATATAAATATGTAGTTTTCCACGATCACCAGTGTCCCTAATATCAAAATAAGAAACCCATAGCAACAGTGATCTGCAAGAGTCTGTATGAAACAAGGTGGAATGCTTCTTTTTAATGTGAAAAAAACCCAAATTTTCCTATATATACCTTTTTGCATATAACTTTAGAATTGTCATGGAGATTTGAACATTTTATTTATTTATTTATAAACTTTATGCAGTGGTACATATAGAACTTCATCTGAAATCAGTAAATACAGAAATGTAAACACTAGCTTATGTCATATTTATGACAGATTGTCCTTTATAATGGATTTATAAGCAAATTTTACTATATGGAAAATATTTTATTTTGAGTTCTTGTTTACATTCATAATGCAGTTCAAGGCAGGTTCAAGATGCTGGTTAACCTTTGAAATGTATTACTTGCCTAGTGCTTAACAGAGATAGATGACGAAGAAGTGCATATTAAAGCCTCTCAAAACACAGAATCATCAATCTTCAAGTAGCCTGGCTTCACGCAGCGCGCTGCTTTCCAGGATGCACAAGGCACATCTACAGCCCATGGAAGCCTGATGCATCCAGCTTCCTGCTTTTGCAGATTCTCATTGGAAATGTCAATTGGACATTACCAACTACCTCTGCTTGCCTTTAATATCTCTTCAATAATTTAATATATTGTCTGACTCTGTGTGCTGAACTCATGACCTATCACTTCTTATTTTACTGACTTGATGGGTCCGACTCTATAATCAAAGTCCTTGTTTGAAACCTACTGTTTACGCTTTATAGTATTTTCTGTTTGGTCACACGGGTAACTGAAAGTATAGGATTCTAATAAGTAACATAGATATAAGAACAATTTTAGATCTTCTTACTGGTAGTCCTTGAATTACCTTGATTTAAATTTGAAAGTACAGCATTCACAACTTTGACACTAAAATGATATATTCAGTGAATAATGTATGTACTTTTTGGAAAGTCAAATTAAAAATAAAATCAATTGGTGAGCATTAGAGCCTCACGTAACTCTTTGATGTCAGCCTTTTCTGGCATGCTATTAGTAAAGGCCTGTGATAAAATGTTTAAAGAGGTCTTGCTACTTTATAGAATTATACAGGCTGCATTTTCTTATATCTTTTTTAACTCTTTGCAAATGAGTCTGAGTGAGCTGCCTTATGTATTCATTCGAGTCCTCAGTGACCTGCCCAGAGAGAACTTGGGAGGAGTTTGCCCAAACACTGCTGTCTGTCAGCTGATTTTGTGCTTTTATTTGGGTACCTTTTAAAAAAAAAATGCTGGCTGTGATAGCTTCTGTGAGATTACTTTTACAACTGTAGTAAAATTAAGATATAAAACTGACTAAACTATAAATATCATTACAAAAATGCATGAAGTGACAAAAAACAATTTACATTTTCAGACAGCAACAGAAAAGGTTATTGTAGTTATGGAAGCACATATTTCCACTGCACTTGTGGTAACCTCAATAATCTGAAAATGGTAAAACGACATTATTAAAATGAGTTAACCTATTAAACCTAGGTTTAAATGATTATTATTTTTTTTTTTAATATCTAGGATGAAGATCGAACAGAGGAGGACAAGGGCAGAGTTGAGCCTGTTGGACATGCAGACACTGGTTTGGAGAATGCTACCAATTTTTCCTTGGAGTAAGTTACTGGCGGTACACATTGTTTTAACGATGACTCTTGAGTCTGAACACAAACCAGCAAAAAACTCAGAACAATTTGAGTGATACTGCTCTTAAGAAAGTGGGGCAGTCTTTTTTAGGTCATGTGTCATTTTGGTTTTAAACAATTTGCTTCATGGACCTTTTTAAAGCAGATTTTGAACAGTTTAAAAAGCCTGTGTTAAAGATGAGCATGGGAAACTTGACATTTATAGGTGCTGATGCTACAGTAGATTTTCTGCATAAAAGAAGATGCTTATTTGATGGAAATCTGAAAACTTGACAGAAGGAGTAGGGTCAGTGCTAGCACAAATAAATCAACAGGCAAGAATTTCAAAAGGGAAAATTTTAATTCCTGTCACCAGTTCACAGTCTACTGGGAAGATGGGTGTGGGGGTCACATAAGTTGTGTGGTCAAAACCCTCATAGTTTGTGAATGGATCAAAACTGATGTTCTTTAGGACTGGGAAGCTCCTCCTAATTTTAAACAGATCAGTAAAGTATATTTTATTTCATCACAAGATACAGCAAGCTTGATCTTTTGGATTTCATTGCAAAGAGTTGATCCATACCTCACTATGGAATTAATCACAAAATATCCCTTCTACTCTTAAATTAAACCTTTTAAAGTTATTAAACCTAAATTTTAAATAAAAACAAATCTTCTGTTCCTATTATTTCTGAATTAAATTATGGGTTAGGTGCAGAGGGTTTAAATGTTAAAGATCATGGTGACATCTATTAGGCAATATATGCTGAGATTTACTCTTTGATTTACAAGATCTGTTATGTTGCAAATTCGAAATGCTGTTTGCTAAATAGAGTTCGCAGAACTTCTGTCAAATTTAATGCGTCTTGGTGTTGCTTTTAAGTAACTTTTTGACTTTTTGTCGTATGCTTCTTCATTCTTTTCTGTTTTGATATCATACTATTTTAAATGTTTGTTTGAAGTAGTTGGCCCGGACTTCTGAGAAAATCAGGAAGCAAAATTGAAACAGTCTCTCTTAGGAAGGGATCATTTTCCATTTTACAGAGTTTTAACAGTTGAATTTAGGATTGGTTTTTTTTTAAGAAAAAGTATAAGAAAAATGGGTGCCTAGACCTTAAGAGTGCATTTTGGAAAAAAAGAAGGTCACTGACTCAAGCAGTAGAACAAGTTAAACAGTGTAGGCTGGGTATGAAAACTGACTTTTAAAAAAAAATTTATTTAAGCTGTATTTCCAGTTATGACAGTTCCTAGTATAATCACATCGATTTTCACTTATTTTCTTTCTCAGCCTCAGTTTTCTTTTAAGCTAATAGGAAATTTGGAAAAAAAAAGTTGCTCATAGGGGGCAATAGGCTTACCAGTAGCAAAAGATGTCTTTTAGTGGGCCTTTTGGATGTGAATGACTTTGCTTGATTCCCTTGAACTTCTTTGCACGAGAGTTAATGAAAACTTAGCCTTAATATACAATGGGAATGAAATGAAGTTAGCCTATGCAGGAACTGAAACAGGGAACATTACCAAATGCTGTCAGCCTCAAAATGTTTGTCCAAGTCTGAAGAATAACATGTTTTTGGCTGATATCTCTCAGTGGCAACAGGGACAGAGACCTGCCATTTGTTGTGTTTAAGAAACGAGTTTAAAAAAATCAGTCACGAATTGAGGCATATGGCAAATGTAAAGGCTACCTTAAAAATATATTAAAAAAAAATTAATATGGAAGAAATATGAAACCAAAATGTAACGCAGGATTTTTGTTGACTTCCTAACAATATGTGGTCTGGTTATTTTCAGACTCCAGATTAAGAGCCGCAAGCTTTTATGATGGTCTACCATATGATCAAGAGCTTATTGAAGGAAGTAGAAAATATTTTACTGCTATCATAGGGCATTGGTCTTGCTCTTAGCTCCATTTCCAGATTAAATTTGATTTGTGCACTTATGAGAAACAAGCTTCTCAAAGATCTGTGTATATATATATGAAGGGCCAGAAAGTATGGAAAAAGTATGTAATACTAGAGAGATGCATAAGCCACAAATTTAGATTGTGGCTTTCATTCAGATCTGTCACTTCCAGATTTACTGAGAGGTTTGGCCTTCATGTAGTATTTTCTTATTTGAGTATTTATAACTCTTTATGGTCTATGCTCTATACTCTACCTTTCCAGATGTGGGCATGTTTCAAATGCATTAGTAGATTTTGTCCAAATCTATTTCTGGAATTTTTGCATGTCTCTGAACCTCTACTTTCCTCTCTCACTTTTTTCTTCTCTGCAGCAAAAAATTTAATTGAAAACTAGATGTATATTTGCTTCAGGAGGGCGTCTGGTTGATTTTGAGTGTTATAGTTAAATCTTACTTTGGAAACTGTGCCTAGTAAGGAGATACAGATACTGCAAGCTTCCAGTAAAAGAAATGGAATTACAATAAAACAATGTGTTTTAAAACTAGAAGATTTTAGTCAACTAAAAATTTAGTAATTCTTATTTGATTGAGGAGTAGTTATGTAAAAACTAATGCTAAGGCTTAGAGTGGGCTCTCCCTAAGATGAAAAAATAAATCATGCTAGTGCTATGATCAGCATTTAGGCTTCTGAGGAAAAAACGTATGTGGTATTTAAGGTATTTCTGCTCAGTGGTCCACACTGTTAACTTTAAATATAATTTTAGAGTAATGAAGAAATGAAATAATATGCATGTGATGATGATGATACCTATTTTTACGTAGCAAACTAAATTTACAAAAAGATTCTAAATTGATTTTTGTTTGTTTTATTAATTTAACTATTTTTGATGATTGATCTCCTTTCATGCCATCAGATTAATCTTCAGGTACGTAGTGTTCAATAATGCTTTCATCACCATGACTAGATTTCTGGAATGGTTTTGTTTTTCTGTGTATGCTTGTGTGGGGTTTTTTGGTTCCTTCACGGTACATGTTCATATTCCCTCATTCGTCATTGTCTCACAGTGATATGGTAAAGCTCGTAGAAGTCTCCAACGACGGTGGGCCTTTGGGAATCCATGTAGTGCCTTTCAGTGCCCGAGGTGGAAGGTAACGTATTGTGTAGGATTTTAATTGATTCGTAACTTGCTATGTTTTATGTAGTTGTGTTAATTTTTGTATTGTGTGCCTTTGTCTTCTGCAGAATATTGTATGTTTTTCAAAAGGCAGTCTCACTGATTAAGAAATGATGAAATGCACGTTTACTGACTCTATACTTTGAATGGACTCTATAGTGGAAAAACTGCTTAAAAGGAATTAGGATTGCAGGGTTGTAATAGAGGTTCTGTTGTGATCTCACAAGAAATTGAATTATGAGGATGTTTCCTTTTGAACTCTTAAAATTATAATCTGATGCTTTAATTCAGGTGGATATGTATGCAATATTTCCCTGCTGAGTATTTAGAGCCAGAAGTTCCCAAATAACAGCAGGAATCTAAACCAGAGGCATCCTGTGCCTGGGCTTGATAGGAGTGGAAGAGAAAACAGTCATCATGCTTTCGATATTTAGTGTTGTCCCATCTGTTGGGGTTAAAATGAAGTAGCAAAAACAGTTGAAACATTCTGGTTTTGGGGAAGGTGAACCTGTTTTGTTATATGACAGGCTGGAACTTCCTGAAGTTGGATCATTTGCAAAAAAAAAAGTATAAAGAAAATCCTTTACGTTAAAAAATGCAATGTAGGGGGTTAACTTAGTAAACAGAATGCATCATCTCTAATGCTTACTTTGGTAAAGTAGAGTTTTAGCATTTAGGGTCATTAACATTGTCTCAGGAAAATAGCTTAACTTTTGTAGTAATGAGTTGTGGATTTGAAGTTTTTAAATATGTTGGAAAATGATAGTTCTTTAGGAATACATGCGAATTTTATTTTGGTGATGTATATTCTAAATATACACTGTATTTTCCCCCTTTAAGGAAAAGGGAAACAAATACATATTTTAAAAAGTAATCTTTGATTACACATGAAGGGGTTTTATGTTCTCACGTCTGTCAACCCAGCAGCAATTTCAGCTTAGTAATGAAGAGCAAAACTAACTTGCTATACATATATATATCTCTCAAATGTTAATATCCTCTTTTCAGAAATGATAAATGTATTTTTTCCTTCTGTACCAAATACCCTCACAGGATTTTAAACACAGTATAAGAGTTTTATTTGCAGTTGCTACTTTAAACCCAATGCTTTCGTAGCCACACTGACATGTATTATGAGAAAATGTATTTTTTTTTCATTTAAGGCTACTTTTTCTGAGGACTACAAGTATTAATAACCAACTTTCGTAAAGTAGTAAATTCTTCTCTTCATAATCTGAAATTCAGTAAATTCAGTGTGGGGATGGAAAGGACATTTGTGAATGGTACGTCAAACATAAGCTCGGAAGTAAATCCCATGAAGTTGGAAACGGTTGAAATGTTCACACAGTTATCTGGGATTTAGATAGTGTGAAGGCCAAGAAAAAGACTGGTTTAAGGATGTTGGCTGCCTACTAAGTACTTGTTTAATAAAGTTGATGTTAGAAATGTAGATTTTGACATTTTGAATAAGAATTTTAACTCAAGTAAAATTCATGTCCAGGATGTTAATGTGGTTGTCAAGTCTGAGGTGAAACTTAAACTGTTTATATATAGTGAGAGCATGTAAAACGAAAAAGCTGTAAACACAAAAAGAAAATATCTCACTTTTTTTAAAGGATGCTAGCTATGTCAAGAGCTACAAAGAACTTTTAACTCTTTTTTTGTCCTGAGTTTGGGATGATACGATAAAGTTTTGTTACAGGAAAGCCAATCTTAAATATAGATGTTCAGAATTGGGACATACTTCAAAATCAAATTCTGTTACAAAGGAAATAATTTGTATACTAAAATTTGTCTTACTTTTTCTTCATAATACTAGAACTCCCCTCATTGAAAAATGGATGGAACATGCAATTGCTGTTTGAGTTTTTTTGAAGCCCTCCAAAATAATCTCATGGGGGGTTAATGTTTTCAAAGTGTGGAGGAGCAGTCAGAATTGGAGAGGACCTCGGATATTTCCATAACATTTCTATAACTTTTCTCGCATGCTCTCTGCATTGTAATGGAAGAAAAGTAGAGTTCATGGCTCAGAGTGGATGATAAGCACTTGTGTTGTACTGCTGCTTTACTGTCAGCTGTGCCCACTTCTCTACATGCTTTCAGTGAGAACAAATACATTTTCTCCAGCCGCCTGCAGTGTGGGCAGGGAAAGGAATGCACCCATCCTTAGTTTTGGTGCACTTGCTGGCAGTTTTTAGTTCCTTTATGATTTACTTTTTTTTTTGTTACTGCTGGTCCCCCAGCTCTTTTGAGCAGATAAGAGACACTTGGTTCTACTTTTGCAAGATTCAGAGGGAGGGCGAATGCTTGGCAGGGATCCTCTTCTGCCTGTTTCTCACTCTAGCACATGGCTGCTCTTTGTTCCTCCTCTGGCTGCAAAGCACTCTGCTCTGTGCTGCGGTGAACTAACTAACTTGATCTGCTCAGTAGAAACCTAAATACACAAAACCAGGCACAGGACTCGGTAAAGACTTTGAAGGATATCCAAAAAGAAAAGATAGGATGTATCATATAGCTTAGTCCATTGGCCCCATGTTGTTTTATAATTGTTTGGTATTCAATTCCAGTTATGCTTTGTTTTAAATTATTGTTCTTCCAGTTCCTCGCTTTTTCTTTTGAAAATGTTACTTAATAGGCAATGGTTATTAAATCAGTAATTTTAAAAAGTGAAATAAGCAAGGGGCCTTCTACCTCCAGAAAATGTCCCCTCTCCTAAAGCAAACACCCCAAACCTCTAAAAATTATATGCCATAACTATGTCCTTTATATTGAGGAAATATTTTACTTTTTCATGGTCTTTTGAGGGTTTCGGTTTAGAGCAAGAATCTGTCTTCAATGTTGGCTTTTGATCTTGAGCAAAATCTGTGAAGATCTCTGCCTCGTCTATATAGATGCTACTAATTATTTCTGTTCCTAGTAAAACTGAGACGTTATTTAAGTGAAAAAAAAAGTATCTCTCCATAATTCTCTGGGAAAAGTACTATTGATTTGTACAAACAGGGTCAAACGTTCTTCTGTGGGTATGTTTCCTTCTTACCCTTCTGTTTTTACCCCTAGAAGTTAATCAGTCCTTTATTGGCCTTTCTGATCATATGCTTTGGATATCAGAGTTTGTTCACCTTTTCAAAAGGGAGGAGGGGTATACATATTCATCACCTTATAGTTGTGAAGTTTTTCAAGGTAAAAGTTTTGTTTGCAAAACCTGCTTGCGGGTTTTTGCAATGGCACAGATGCTGTGCTAAGCAGAATAGGAGGCATGAAAATGAAAGCAGAAAGGACAGAATAGAAAGTGAACAGGAAAGTTTTTAGATAAAGAGTAGAGCGAAGAGGAAACATGACAGCATAAAAGGAAAGAAAATTCTAGATCTATGCAAAGTTGAGCAGCAATCCTTCCTTCCTTCTTGGTACAGAAAAACATAGGTTCTCAGAATGGAGAGAAAGTACTCAGTCCCTTAAGAACAGCATTTTAGTAGTCCTGGCTGATGGAAGATGTTATGTTGTTGCATAAATGGGGTTGCATCGAATTCTCCTCTGCAAGCCTATGTGGCCTTTTCTACTATTAAGAGTCTTCGAAATCTTCTCAAGCTCTATACCCAAGCTGCTCTTTTGAAATCCTACCATGTCAGTCTTTGAAAGGAGGTTCAACTGACACAAGGAATACATGAGATAACATCACAAATCTCTCTGAATAATGATATGGAAGTTATAGTCCCATGGTCCCAAGACTACTTTGAAGTATACTTAGTAAAACAGAACAGAAAAGGACTTGGATATTAATCTGAAAACCCCATAAAGAACATCCATTAATAAGAATCAGACACTTTACTTTGATGCAGAACAGTGAGCCTGTAGGATTTTGCCAGCTGGTCTTCCCATCGAAGCACGCCACAAACTCCACAATAAACCATGCATCTAAAACCTGGCAGATAAAAATATTTAACCTTTGTTTTTATGTTATATATCCTAAATGTCTTTAAAATATTAAGGGAGTCTCAGAAGAATGGGAAAAATAAGAGACTGAATTTTGTTGCTTGTAGTCACTTTCAATGACAAATTTAACAGATTTAATTAAAAAAAAAGAAAAACCTCAAATGATGCATACACAATCTCTGCAGTAGAACATTGTTTATACGTTTTCCTTTTCTGTAGTTCGCTTTTTTCTTTTTTTTTTATTTATTTTTTATTTTAGTGGAAGTGCCCTTCGTTTTCTAGAGTTTATGAATCACTTCGTATTTCAGTGTAAAAGTTTTAGTCTTTTTCTCAAGATACAAAGAAAACTAAAGTAATATCTAATGGCTATTGTCTATTCTGAGAGTCCTTAATACTGCCTTCAAGGTGCCTCTATAACGATCATATTCTGTTTGATCATCTAGGAGGTGTTATCCGCATCTTCATTTATTCCTCTCCTGTATTTCCAACCTTTTAAGTCTCAAAGGTAGCTGGGATTTTCAAAAACATGCATTGGGAAAAGATTCTCTGTGGTGTGAATGTGCCATTGTCTCACTCTTTTAGCTGAATTCAAGGCTTTCTTTGCCTGATCTCATCCTTTTAAAAGTTACATAAACTTAATTTGAAGTATTATTCAAGCTAAAAAGCTGAGGAGTAGTTACCAAAGGTTGGAAATTGGTTCTGAACTTCAGGCATGAAAGCTGATGAAGTTATTTTAATGCCTCTGCAGAATGCCGTGACGTCAATGTTGTGCAAAGGAGTGTATCTCCAATTTAGCATTGATCAGCCACGATAATTTAACTTGAACAAACAAGCTGATTTGCTTGCTCTGACCTTCGAATCTCAGGAAATTTATACCGTGTTTATGTTCCCGTAGAACTTCTCAGAGATCTTTCATTGTGTGAAACCACTGCACATTGGCTTTTCAATCAATCCTTATTTTTGCCCCTTAGTCTAGTTTTTTTGCCTTTTCATGTTAGTGACTTTACATAAACATCTAAATTGGTTATTTTCTGTTCTGTCTGATTTGATTATATTACAGTTAGCTTGCAGGTAATAGGTAAATAACTTCAGTGTGTATGTACAATGGGCGGTGATGGCCAAATCATATTCTAGATGTTCAATGTAATATTTTTATTACTCTCATAGTATTTACACTGTCAGTTTTTATTAAGATAAATTATCATCATTTCCATACAGCTGGATGGCATGTGGGGAGTTCACAGTTTCAAAGAACTACCCAGACTAACTCAGGCAATTTAGATGTCAATAAAACATTCACTGTGTGTTTCTAGTTTTATCATTGGTTGTAATTTATACTGAGAACTGAAATGTTAACACATGTAGCTGAGTTTATTTTAATTGTATAATTAGAGTAATGAACCTTGTGAAAATACAGTGGTGCAAATGGTAATATAATCTAAGCTGTTTACATTCCCAATTAGGTATTTCAAACAAATACAACGGTTGAGCTCTGTGCTTTGATACTGTTTCCCTTCTGTCCCCATGTCAGCTAATATTAGTCTAAAACAGTGCAGGTACCAAATTTCCACTTATAATTATTGTTTCTAGAGGGTTACAAACTTTCATAGTGTTTTGCAGAGGTTCACAGAATATTTAATCCCATTCTTGAGGAAGTTATAGTTTTAGATGTTTATAATGGAAGAATTTATGTTAAAAACATGTTGACTTACCTTAACTGGACAAGATTAAGCAAATTCAAATGCACCCATGTATTTGTATGCTACATGATTCTGTTTAAGCAAATATATATACTGACTTTTGTATTTTATACTAGATTAGTTTACAGGCTTTCAAAATTTATATGTTTTCTTAATGTAGGAAACGTAATATTGAAACTGTACTAGAGCTACATCTCCACTTATCAGGATTAATGGTGGTGGCATACAGCAGGGAAGAAAAAATCCAATTAATTTTTAGGTTATTGCATATTTGCAATATCAGGTCTACTCTGTTTATCTCCAGTTACTGCAACAACAAACATGAATTCCCATAATGCCTTTTTTTAGAGTAATATTCTTACATCTAACTATAATATGCTGAAGAAACACTGTAGGAAATTGATAGGCTTTTGTTACTAAAATTTTCAAGAACATACATTTTCTGCAAGTTGTAGGAGAGTTTACTCTGCTATGCAGAACCATGCTCAGGAAAGTGTTTCTGGGACTGTGTCTAAAGAGATCTATGCCCCATGTATTTATATAAAAAATATTTTTTTTGAAAAGGCACTGTGAGGATCCTGGTTTCAAATTTGACTCTGGCTGTTCATCCAGCCTTGAATCTGTTCTCAGTGACTTTAGCTTTATATGCCTTGGTTAACCTAACTAACATTTGCTGAAAAGCAAAATCCTCATGAGCACCATATGTTGTGTATGAGATGAGCAATCTTGCATTAGTAGGACTTGTAGCCTTTGTTTAATGAGATTATTTGCAATTCTGACTGGTAGTTTATTTGCATGTTATATTATTTTACCGTTGGCTAGGATTAGTAATATTTTTACTAGATTTCAGAGTTTAGGTGAAGTGAATTTGAGAAATGAAAAGCTATGGATAAAGATGTGTCTTGCATTAATAATCTAATATAACTTCAGAATGTGAAGCAGTAGAAAGCGGTTTTTCAAGAAAAATGCAAAAAACATTGATGGACAAATTACTTTATAATCATAAGTACGTGGAGACATTAGGATGAAATAATATTATTTTGTGTAGTGTATTACCACAATATTAACTTGGAGTGTTTACTTTGTGTAGACTGTGTTTTGATATTAAGTATTAGATATTTTGATAGGTTTTTGTATGTTTAACCATATAAACAAAACACCTGTTGCAGTTATTGTGTATGCTCTCGTGCAAGCACTGCCCACACATCCAAATTCTGAATTGTCTTTGGGTATTACAGAGGAGCCCACCTGCATAAAAGTGCTGTTGAGCACAAAGTGGAAGAAAAGGAAAAGTAGACACAATTCTTTCCTCTCCCCCTCAAATATTTTGGTGGTTTTCTCTTAAGTGTAGCATTCCCAATTTTGTATTTGCTGCTTTGTCGCTTCCCCATTTAGAGCTACCCTCTTCAGTAACTTCACTTTGGGGCTCAAAGACATTATCTCCCCAGAGAAATTTAACAGTTTACTAGTGAAAAAGTTATTAACTTGTTTTCTAACCATCAGTTTCATTTGTATCAGAACTATAATTCTGAGAAAAATATTGCACTGAAGACATACAAGTCTCTTTCCTTTTCTTAGAGAAATGCAAATATTTTTATCATTAACATTCATAAATCTTATTTTAGGGATTTCTGCAACTAACAACAATCTATAAAAATTATTTTTATAATTATTTATGATGTTTTAAAAATCTGATACTCTGTTCAAGGCTTATTTTAGTGAACAGAAGGAAAAAGGGATTGAAACAATATATTTCCTGTGACAAATGCCTTCATAATTACCAGCAAATTTTAGTACAATATATGCAGCACAGTGTGCTCATTAAGGCAGTGTTTGGGTGTTGTGGACTTCAGAATTTTTTATTGTTCAGTCTATTAGAGGATTATGGGAAAGGCAAAAAGGAAACCACCCAGAATATGTAGATAATAGTTCCCAGATCATATCCCAAAAAGCTTTTCACTAGCTCGTTGATCAGAAGAAAAACGGGAAAGCGTTGTTTTTGCTTTGAGGAAAAAAGCAAAAACTTTTTATTGGGAGATGCTGGGTTGTTTGAAGGAATCTACGAAAGGTGGAACTTTCCAAACCCAAAGAATATTGACTTGGAACGGGAGGGATAGGACTAGGTACACTCTAGTATTAGTTTTGGTTTTGAAGGTGGTGTTTTTTTTCTGAAATGCATGTATTCTAGAGAAATGATACTTTAGCTTTATAGAATCTTTCCGGTCCTTGTGTTCACTAGTGTTATTGTGAAGAGACAGATTGCTAATTGCAGCAGCTGAGCTAAAGTCAAGCCCAGTCACATCAGTGACTGCACCCAAGTGGTCCATCGGGAACCAAATGAGGGTGGAGAAGGTTTGCCTCTGATGGGGACTTCCCCCACAAGTCAAAGGTGCAGTACGTTAGGTGTTTGCAAAATATTCCGTATCAGTTGAAAACAGAATAGTGTCACTTAAATGTTAATGTCTGACTCAAACTTCATTTGATGATTTGTGTTGTCAAAATGCTTTATGTTGTTTTTCTCCTCACAGTCTGTTTATGTGTATAGATCCTTTCAGCATCATATCTTAATGTCTCTAGGTGGTTCCGAAATGGAAATGCTACTAGGATTGTTTCTCTTACTCCCTCATCTGCCTTGTAGGAGAAAACGTATGACTGCAATATAAAATAAATGTCTTATTTGCATATGTTGATAGTTGGTAAATGAAGAATTTAAAGTGGAAGAAATAAATTAAAGTTAATTTTGTTTTTCTGACCCATTTGATGAAGTGCTCAAGTGCATATGTAACTTTAGAGCGCATGAGGAGTCCTTTTAAGCATCATTGACTGCTCTTTTACTTCGAGGTATGTGTGAACTGAAGTGCTATGATCACTGAAAGTTTTGTGCTAAGACATATGTGGTCTTGCAATTCCTGCCATGCAACCAAGTATTTTTCACGCCATGCCTTGAAATGACTTCTGAAAAAGTAATGCTGTTGACTTGGGTGATGCAAATTTGACCCACTGATAGGTCCTGTGGGATTTCAATGTAAGCTCATCTTCTTTAAAAAAATCAAATGCAGTGTCGATGCAAGAATATTGAAGAGTGAATCTTTCTTCAAACCTAGAGTTCAGGTATAGAAACATCATTGACTTTTCACACTATCCTACCAGTATCTCAGAAATCTACTCTTCAGGATCCATTCCATAATTTCAGGTTGAATATTTGTTTACCTATTCTCTTGAAGAATATCCTTAAGATGACACTGTGGGTAAGCACTGGACAGAGGTGACCAACTCATTGCACAAAGGTTATCAAATGGTAACTGTCTTCAGTCATTACTGAACCAATTAATTTAAGATAATATGCAGAATTAAAAATGTCATTTAAGTTTTTTATCTCCTCTTTGCTGTTTAGTAAAAAAAAGTTAAGGCTTAAAAATAAAAGCATTTGTTTCACATTAAGTTCCTGAATCCTCTATCCATCCCTTCATTATAGGCTTATTGCTTGAGATGACCCCACATTTCACTTGCACAGAAGCAGTAGTGAGAGCTGTGGTATTCTCTGCTAATTCAGAAATTCAAATTTGAAGTTGAACCTTTTCAACTTCAGCTAACTAGCACAGAAGATGCTGGCTGTCAGATGTACGGTGTCTCTTGGAGCTTTTACTGCTCAGAAATCTAGGCCTTTTGCAAGAATTGATGTGCTATCGTTACACTGCCTGTTCATTCTTACTTTTAAATGACGTGCTTGATTCACCTAGGGTCTTTGTTTCACAGATAAGGGATAATAATTCAGGTAATGCCTATAAATTATTTGAAACTATGATATCCTACTTCAAGGTAAAGATGGTTTAAAATTTATTTTCTGTAGTGATTATGATAAAATATTAAATTAGTAGGATTTTCTATGCTGCAAATTGTTAGAACGGTAATCATTTGTAATCTTAATGTTCCAGAACCCTGGGGCTGCTGGTAAAGCGATTGGAGAAAGGTGGAAAAGCTGAACAAGAAAACCTTTTTCGTGAGAATGATTGTATTGTCAGGATTAACGATGGAGACCTTCGGAATAGGAGATTTGAACAGTAAGTATACATGCCGCACGTTGCATTGCATTATTTAATCTTTAACACTGCACCTTGCAGTGATTTGAGGAAATAAAGTATTTAAGAAAAAATTGTCTAAGCTTGCCTTTTCAATAAAGAATAGATACACTAAGGGATGTTAGTGTTTTTTAATTAGGCAAAACAGAAAAAATTCAGGATAATTACTGTCATTAGAGTATATGCACTTCTCATTTGATTGTTTTTGCACATTATAGATTTTTTTTCTTTTTGCAGTGGTAAACTGTTTATCGTGAAATTCCCATGTAATTTTTGCTCTTATACTTGCAATGCATCAGGTTCAATATATGTGGATAGCATGGAGACTTTATTTTTAACATTTAAAAAATATTTGTGTTTTTTTATGTGTGAGAACTAATGATCCTGTATGCAGAAGCTTCCTGGAGAAGTTTGAGAGATCGTAAATATTTGCTCAGTGGAAGCCTGGCCTTGGGTAGAATCCCGAAATGGTGAATCAGAAAGACTTTTAAAGGAGAAATCAGGTTGTAGTTCGCACACAGATAATTGAAAGAGAAAGCAGAAAACGGGTGATTTCAAAGATGATACTATTGTTCTGAAAACTCTAACACATTTGAGGGCCAAAGGAATATAATTTATTCTGATCATCCTGTACTTAATATACATTTGAAATGTGTTTTTTATTTCTTTGACTCTAATCTGGGTTGGAACACGACCCTGTACCATATGGCGGAAAGCAGCTTGTCTCTGCGTGTTCTAAGGTTCTGAATCACAATTTGTTAAGTCTGTGAAGAGACTTGTTGACTTTGTGTACTTTGGATCATGACCCAGCACCCAATGTCCGTCTGTGCAGGATTAAGCATTTTTTTCCTATTTCTTAATGTTGTATCCTGAAAGACGACTAACTTACAAAAAGTAAAATGTAAACTAGACTTTTTGCAAGACTGCATATACTCTCAGCAAATCATGGAAATATAGTCTTTGTATAAATTGTAATTTTCATTCTAGTAATCCTGTTGTCACTGTGATTACTGTATCTGAAGAAGCAATTATCAAGGTTCAAAACAAAAGGACACTGCAGTCATGCCATAGAACTGCGTTTCAAGACTGTGGTTAAGATTTTTGCTCTTCCAAGTCCAGTATTTGGTACATTAGTTGTTAAGCATATTTAACCATCGTGTTACCCTAAGGCAATAAACCCTAGCACAAAGCAGACCAAGTAGACTAGTGAACAGATTCAAGTTTTATGGTTTATGCTTCAATGCAATGTGTCTGTCAGCTCGTGTTGCTTAATTAACATCAGTAATTATGCTTATAACGTCTTATAGTCTGCCAGTCCTAATTCGCTAATTTTCTGTTCATTTTGAAACCTAGAGCACAGCATATGTTTCGCCAAGCCATGCGTACGCCGTTCATTTGGTTCCATGTGGTCCCTGCGGCAAATAAAGAGCAGTATGAACAGTTGTCCCAAAGTGAGAAGAACACATACTACTCCAGCCGGTTCAGCCCCGATTCCCAGTATGCTGATGGCAAAAGTATTAACAATTCTGGACTTCACACGTTACAAAGAATGTCTCGAGCGGGTAACCAGTCCGATCAGACAGACTCCTACTCGCAGCTACCTCATAGTGTGAATTCATCAGGGAAACCACCCTCGGGCCTGGTGCCATCACCTCAGAAGGTTCTCACCTCCACTGCAAACAGTGGGTATAACACCAAAAAGATAGGGAAGAGGCTCAGTATACAGCTGAGAAAAGGTAAGGCAGTAGTGCGCTCCTCGTACAGCGTGAGGTGTGTGTGCATCGTGTATGGACGTGTGTCCAATGCCATTGTACTGGGCAGGACAGCTTACAGTAACATGGGGGGGTGTGATGGGTTGATTTCTGAAGCCACATTGTCCCCGACAGCACACCTAGGGTCCAGCCGTGCATTTGTGTTGTGCAGCAAAAGGATGTTTCAAAGAGTTAAATTCTGTTGTTCTTTTGTTTGCCTTAACGTTGTTTTCTGTCTCTCAACTAATAAAAAGAAATACAGTAAGTGCTACAAATTCTGTTGGCCAAAACCTAGGGACTGGTGAACTGTTTAATAAGTAAATAAGCTAAAATGGCCCATATTCTGTACTTTACAGATATCATGACTTTTCAAGTTGAATACCTGTGGTTTTGCCACTAGGTTTTAAGAGTGTGTTGGATCCAGTTGGTAAATTGGACTTTCTCATTTCCAGCTAAAGCTTTTCTTTATTCCACTGGGATGTGAAAGCCTTTGTTTAAATGGCTGAAATGCAATGTGATATTTCCTATCTTGGGCCTTATGCTAATGTAATTTGAAGGGGGGTGAGGGACTATTTAAGGGCAGAGGAGAAAGCAGTGCATGCTTATCTCAACATCTGTGTTATATGTGCACTTGTAGATGCCTTGGTACATCCGTAGAGTTTTTACGATGTTTAAATGTCATGAGCGAGAAAACTTGTTATTTTTATGTAGTTACCATCTAGATGCTTTTAAGATAGTTTGAAGTATAATAAAATGACATTTAGATGCAAGTATTTCTTAGCTCTTGGGAAATGATTTTTTTAAAGGATTAGACATACTGTAGACTTTTTGGTATTAAAATGAGCAGGTTTAAGGTTAGATATAATTTGATCTCTACGAGCAAGAGTAGGGTTTATATTACACAGCAAAAAGTTTACCCATGTGACAGTATTCTCCATGAACTCAAAGTACATTCCGATCAGGATATTGTATGTGCTTACTGTTAATAATCTTAATTAATCTTTTTATAGAAAGGTACCAAAGAACAATCCATTGAATGGTAGAGATTTTACAGTTTCACAGGTACCAGGCTACTTGTCAGTTTATCATTATGCTTTCCTTTCTGTGAACTTCACATGAACCACCAGATTGCTTCTTTCTGGTTGCTGAATTTTAAGCTCTACAAACTTGGATGACATGAGGTTGAGTTGACAGTTTACTTCTGTTGTTGATGCTCCTTCAAGAAATTCTTTAGGCCATCAGCTCAGATCAGCCTGCTTGGAAAAACTACTGTTATTGGCTAAGTAAGGAATCACTGTGCTTACAAATATGCTCTCTGACATTACAGTCATTTTTACCTGTTTTTTTGTGTCTGTGGAAGTCTGTAGAACCATCACTCGGACATTACATAAAAGAATTCCTAGCCAGGAGTGGAAATACACATTTCATATAATTTAAAAGCACCTATAAATGAATATAGAATATGGGAACACCATATTTTTGCATGAAACAAACATGGCATTGTAGTTGCTCCGAAGATATGAGAATATAATTTTGGTGTGTTAGGGATTCTTTGACTGGGATGTGAGGTTACATTTTGGTCGTCTTGCTCTGGATACTGTTTAATAAATACTCTCCCCACTTCAAGAATGTAATTTAGCCTTACTGGCACCAATATATTAGATGGTTTTGGAGTGAAGGAGATGTGTGCTACCTGTTGATGTAAACATCTAGTTCACACCAGAGAAGTTTGATGCTCTTACACTAGTAAAAGCTTTGAAATCTGTACCTAGAATATGTTTCAGAAGTTTATAGGGGATATTTGTTCCTAACAGTTTGCTTATATGAATTAGTACTTAGGAAGAAATGGCGCCTGGCTCAGATTATAGACAGACAGAAACTATTCAGTGTGCTGTATTTTACACATTGTGATATTTGAAAAAAAAAAGTGCATAAAGAAGGATACTTTTTTATTGTTGCTGTCTTTCATTTGTTAATATCCACTGTAGAAAGAGGCATGTCCTCCCATTTTGGCTTTCATTTGATCACTCTGAGAACATACATGTGCGGGAACAAATGAAGCAAAACCCTGATGTATGCCCCCAAGTAGTTTGTTATAAATATGAGTGCAATAGGGATGTTGATTGTCTTTGATTATTTCTAGTGAAGGATGTTATAATAATACAGGCTTTATAGATATTTAACGAATGTGCTTTCTTTGTAGATAACAAACTGCAGTTATTTCACCAATTACCATCATTAGATTAAAAGCTCCTTTTGGGGTGCGTTAAGGCATACAAGCGTGTAATGCTTCATCTTGAAATTCACTTTCGATTTAACCTGTGCATTCTGGTTAATGATGTAGTATATGAGAATTGACTCTTTTTCAATAGGGACAGACCTTCTTTATTACAACTGTGTTTCTATATATTGCATGAGCTTTATTATATAAAATGACACCGTAAGATAGCCCTAGAGTGCGTGCTTCTATAATTATGATTTCTTAATATTTATTGCTGTTTTGGCATTTTAAAATAACTTGAACTTTCATAGGATTTAGCTGTTTAATAAAGTCAGAAGAGAAGGTCAGTCATATGTTTCAGTCAATGCAGAATGTTTGTTGGCTTTTCTAAATGAAAATGGATATCTGTTTATCTTTCCTTAAAGGTCAGGGCCTGAACTTTAAGCATATAGATGTAGGGGTTATTGCTGATATTCTAATGCCATTAAGGCTGTATAACAGTCTAGCTTAATAGCTCACACAAATTAAGATGGTACAAGACATGACAGTGAGCCTATGTTTATATATATTTTGGTGTAAGCTGATACACAGCTGTTAAATAAATAAAAATAGTTCTTTACAGCTAACAGAGAGAGAAAATAAAACCGCTGATGTAACACTCAGAATGTTAGGACAAATTTTGACCTCATACATACACCAGGACAATTCCAGAATTTTTTCTTTGACTGCAAGGGTTCAAGCCAATGCAATTGAGAGAAATTTAGTCCAGCATTTATAAATAATAAATAACCAATTTACAAGAAATGATTCTAAGGCTTAGTCTTTGAGTACCGAGTAACTCGCAGCATTTAGCCTGATACTCGCTAAAGCATTCGAAAGACTGCTTTTCAATTGGCCATTGTTTTCCTCAGATTTCATATATACCAGTTTTGACATCACTGTACTAAGAAGACAAGCCTGAAGTGCTCAGTCTTGAAATTAGCTTCATTTTATTTGATTGCCCTTCAGTATAATACTCATTGCATCGGATCATTTCTATCTATAACTACATAATTTGTCTAGCTAAATTAAATATATAATTCTTTAGGTAAAATGTCAACACTGAGCTCTTGTTTTCCAAGTTGGTCCTAGTTCCCCCAAATATTTTGCTATTTTTTTTGTGTGTAGTATTCAGTGAATCAGGACTTCAGTCCACATCTCCCCACTTCTGGAGAGTAGACTGTCTACTGGCCACGGGAGTTATGATCATCTCTTCCTTTTTGGCTCAAACATTATTTCTTTCTTGCAAAATGGTATAGCTTCAAGAGAAAGAAATGAGTGACACAACTGCAGGACACCTTACAGCAGGAAAGCTGTAGGAATCACCAAGTCCATTACAGAAAGGGTGTTGCAGTTGTGTCCTAGGAGAGGAGTCCTGAGAGGAAGGAGGCATCTTTGTGCACTGCATCAGAGAAAAATGGTTAAATTGTAGATGTGAGGAGGATTATGAGACTCATTGCTCTTCAGAGTTTCTTGTTTGATTCCTGTTTGGCTTGCTGGCCCTTCTGTAGTTATTAATGCTCCACCTTCCATAGAAAGCCGAGCTTAAACACTGCAAGCCCCACCAGGTGACTGGGCAGTCAGTGTTGTGGTTTGGTGACATTCAGCCCTGCTACACCCAAGTTCCTTTCTGCAAGAATTCATTAGAGACACAAATAAGATGCCATGGGTAGTTTGGGAGTATGCTAATTTAAAATATGATGATATTTGCTATGGAGTAAAGCATATATATGGATGATTACTTGTTTTACTTGGGCTTATATAGTAGAGTGTACAAGACAGGACCCTGAACTTGTCTGTAGGATATCCTGCATGATGTCTCTGAAGTGTACAGATTTACATGCATTTTTCATCATATTCTCCTGTTTTCCCACACAGTTTCTCTAGCCAGACTTTGAAATGACATTTTAAATTTTTATTTAAAATTTCTTTTGAAGTAACATGTTCTCAGACTGATTTTAGAATTAGTGTTCCTGTGCAGTAGGGGTGTTTGTCACTTCTGAAATGAAGCCTGTAGATTCCTAAATTACTTAAGTGACCTTGAGAAATGAGACTCAAAAGAGAACAAATAATTTTGGGCATTATTAGCCACTGAAGGAAACATGAACTACATCAAGCTTCATCTTTCTATTTTTTTAAAAACACTTCTGATTACTATTTGTTAGCAGGCTGTAGCAGAAAGAGAAGAATGTTTCTATTAGGTTGATCAAAGATCTTCTTGAGAGGTCTGAGCTTTGCTTGGAGAACTAAAAGTTGTTCCAAATCACTCAACTACATAAAAATGGGCATGCAATTAATTTGTCATGATTGTGTATGTGGCTGCAGAAATTTTATAGACAGCTGAGGAGTGAGCCTTCTCAGCAGTCATGTGCACATACAGTTACCCTGACTACACATACATGAATTCTGAAAATACAAGGCTTAAACTAGGAGCAGTAGAATAACTTTTCAGGAACTATCTAAAGTGGTCTTGGTTATTTTAATGAAGCCCCTGACAATAAGGAGAATGTATTTGCTGTTCAGCTCTTACATGAGATCCAGTCCTTAGTAAAAACTGCTTTCTAGCATAAAACAGTAGGATAATTATTTCAGCAATCACATGGATTTCAAGAGAAAGCCTTCTGTGAAAAAGCAGGAATTTGAAATGCTTGGAAGGAGAGTGTCTACTCTAATTATTGTCAGAGAGCAGTTGGCCCTTCTGCTTACTTTTATTTTAATATTATCTCCTTATTCTGGATCATTTTATAATCTAATACTTTCATTAAATGGGGATGCTTTATTTTGTAATTTTTGTGACTTTGTATCACAAACTGTTTCTATGTATAAACAACCTCTTTTCCGGTTTTAGGGAAGGGAGAGTGTTCTTTGTCTTTCATGAAGAATCTGCACTTTTCCTTCACAATCCTTTATTTCATCTAAGGGCTGTTCACCCACATGGATTTTCCATGTATAGTTTTTCTGAAATGTTCTCTTCTTCTCTTGCATAACTACTAACAAATGTGGTGCCCAATTGTCTGATTATCAAACATTTTCTATCAATTAGAATTGAGATTTATTTTTTCTTTAAAGTTAGGGAGATCTGTACTGAAGTACCTGAGAGCCCATCTGCATTTTCTTAAATTAGAGGAGAAAGAAGAGCATGATTTACTTCTAGCTCTGCTTGCAGTCATGAAAGGGAAGATAACTGTAATAGAAGTATCATTACAGTTGATAACAACAACATTAAGAAGTTGACAGTGTAGGTCCTTCAGATGTTTCTTATTGGTTCTCTGAACTAATGTTCTTCTGAGAGTGAGATGAAAGTACTGGAAGCAGTGCAGAGGTGATGCTCGCTTTTCATCTGTTCCTACCCAGCAGCAGGTTTTGCTGTTGAGAATTTGGACCTGCAGTTGGTGCTGGATGAGAAACGCACAATTGTTCATGCACAAGAGCTGTAGAAAGACAGAAGCGTTATGCCAGACACACTCTTTCCACAATCAAGAAGATAATCCTAGCATTAGTGAGATATGAAACACTTCTTCAGTGGGAGATAACAGAAAACCTAGTCAACTCTAGTAAGATTTAAGAATTTTTTTTAGCATCCTGTCGGTTTGTGATCAGGTTGATTCCAAATACAATTATCATGTTAATTTTGAGTATTTAATTAACTTGGGTGAAAGTTTTTTGCCTCCCTGTCTTAATGCTACTAGAACCAATTTCCTCCAAAGCAGCAAATGAAGCATCACATCTGCCTCTTTTCTGTTTGTACAACATGGTTCTTTTACTATTGTAACTGCCCTTTTTAGTCACCTAAAACTACTTTGTCTTCAGCTCAGAGCTGGCTGGGCTCTCGAGGGTAATGCGACCTTAGAAGGCGTGTTCAGCATCACATTCAAGAGAAAAGGGGAGCTCTGACTTGTCGAGAGAGCTGCTGATTTATCAAAGCAGCCTAGGAATTTGAATTACTCAAATTAGTGGGTAATTTTTAAATGTTATTATCACTTGGTGTAATTTGATCGTTGTCAGAGATGACAGCTATAGAGGGAGGAAGATGTTTTCTGCCCTCTTTCTTTTTTAACATCTACAAGAGATTAAGTTTAACGTAGCTCAAACAATCTAGACCTTGCAAAGTAAAGCTCCTAGCTTTGAGTAGAACACTCCTGTGTTTTCAAAAAGGTGGAAATTCCTTTTATTTTCTCCTCTTGTTCTGGTTCTGCCTGTGTGCGTGTCCAGTTTGTTCCGTATTATTAGTATAAATCAGAGGTATCAGAGGAGCCTACAGTATGTTTGCACAGTTCTCTCATTATTGTAATGCAGTTTTACACCCTGAGAACTGAAAACATTTTAGCAGCAGGAAGATATTAAGATGTTATATGCATTTCTATCAACAGGACAACTGAAATGCATTGAGTAGAGATAGCTAAATCAGTTATGTGTATAAAAAGAAAAAAAAAAAGCTTAAAATCAATGCAGTCACAGAAACCATATCTATTTTTGGCCTTGGTCAAATGTATCCAATTATTTCCCAATCTTGTGAACTTCTAATTTATATACAATAAGCACAGGAGTTTATGAAGCTGTGTTATATAGCTAAGGGCAGCTCTAGTGCACGAATCGTCAAATGAAGCAGTGAAAACGTAAGAGGAAAATGACACCCAAAAGCTGCCTTATGCAAAGCTGTACAGAGCAGTATAGCAAAGTGTAGCCCAGTTGAGGCCCCTTCTTTCCACAGAAACAAGTAATTAGAATTTTCTTCTGCTAATATCTGGGCTCAGTGTGGATTTGTGGCATTCTGCTGGCTTTGGTAAAGGCTTTCTGGAGATCTGACAGCAGAAAATGCCACAGTCCAAATTTATATCCTGTGTGCATTTGTAATGTGAACATTTCAACTTCTGTTTTTTCTGCAGGGGCTTGAAGTGGAGTGTGTGAACCAGACGTCTGTAATGATGCTGTAATCAGGCTATGGGGATTAAGCTTATTAATAATGAAATACTGTCCTAGGCAGGCAGTCATGTTCTGATTCCACTTCACAAATTTTAGCAGACAAGACCAGTACTCAAAGAGCAGTATTCAACACAGATCCTTAAAAATAAGTAAATGATAAATTCCATAAAAAGCTGAGATGTGTCTTAAAAAAAACTTAGATCTATACGTATCCTCTTCACATGTTGCAAGGAGTTAAAGAGCTCTATGAACGTTTGAAGCATGATTAAAATTGGAGGTCTCCAAAGTAAAATACGGATGTTATAAGATCTAATACTTTTTTCATCTCTGTGTAATAGCAACGATAAATTTTATAGCAGCCTGAAAGTGGTTGAAGACTTTCAAATTCAAATGTCACTTTTTCAGCTATCTTGAATGCGGCAGACATAAGGAAGGAGGTTGTCTCACAATAGTTAGCCTAGAGGAATTGATTCGGATTTCCTGAACAATATGAGCTGCGTGCACTTGCTGTGGATACATGAGGACTTAGATACTTTCAAGATTAAGACTTTAAAAGGTTGTATCCCTCCCAGCCCTGTTACCTGTGTCAACTTACTTCTTAGCATGGTTACTAAGTTTGTAGTAAAATACATTCTACTGAATTTTAATCAGATGTAATTATGCAGATTTCAGAAATCTGCATGAAGGCTAATGTTAACTATATTGGACTCCTGCTTCCTTTGCACGTGTGTGAATATTAACCTGCTGAGTTAAAAAGCAGGTTTACCAAAGGAACATGAGGAACAGTAAGACAGAAATTAATTTACGCTTCAACCTTAAATGGTTATATAATTGTGTGTCTTTCACACAGGTTGTGTTCAGCATCCCAGGGCTCAAAGCTGAGGACTCTTACATAAAGGTTCAGCTTTTGTCCGTCCCTGTGATTTTATGCCAAGGAGTGTGTTGTGCAGCTTTTAGGGACCATACCTGCTATCACCGAGTCCCAACTGCAGGTTGCCTTAGTAGGTCAGATTAAATGTAGGCCAGGCATGCGTATGCCCAGCTAGTGCACTTGAACTGTAGACATATCTTGACAACCTCTGAGATGTTTCAAATGGTGGTTGTAGATGCTGACACTCTGTCAGGGATGCTCTCTGCTGAAGGGCTGTCTGCGTTCCAGGCTAGATTAAGTGTCTGGAATAGACTTGATGCCCAGTGTTGGGTGGGGGGAGTGTGTTTCAATGTAGAGTTTCAAAGGTTGTTGATAATACTGGACAGATTGCATCAAAGTGAGGATCACAAGTGAGCTTTCTGCATAGTAGGAAGGGCTTCTGTTTGTCCTCTCAGCTTGTGAATCCCAGAGCTGGTGGCGTCCTAAGGTACACTTCAGTTACCGACTGTGGGCATAATTTCTCTGAAATACAAGCAAGCTTCATTTGTCAGATTGACTGGGCCCCCTCTCTGGATTTCTCTAGGTCATCTCAAACATCTCTGTTTTGCTTCAATCAATCTTAGCCACGTGTAGTCAGTCCCCTGGCTGCACAGCGGGACTGCCTGGCTCTGCTCCCTGCCTGCGCGGCAGAGGCTGGGCTGGGACCCGGCGAGAGCCGGGGTGAAGCCCTGGGGCGGAGGAGCTGTTGACAGAAAACAGCCTGAGGTCCCTCGGAGCAGAAGAAATGAGACCACTGAGCTCTGGTTCTGTCTGTCACCCACCGGTGTCCATAAGTGAGCTGACAAAGCCCCGTGGCCAGCAGTGTCGGCTGACTGGCATTGCTGAAAGAGTCCCAAAAGGAAAAGAAAGGATCATTGATGAGATCCAGATTGACAAGGGGGAAGGCGGTGGTAGGATATCAGCTATGCTTTGTTCTGAGTCCTTGTCACTCAGCTCATCTGAAATAGAAACTTGGAAATATGGCAATGACTTGGAAATCATCAGAACAGCAAGTTGCAAGGAGGGCCTGCGGAGCCACCTGTGCCAAGACTCAGTGCTTCAGCTATAGCGTTCCTATATATGCCTTTTTTTCTTTTTTTTCTTTTTTTTTTTTTTTTTTGCCATGCAGCAATTCTTATGTCTTATATATGTATTTTCATGGATTGTATCAGTGAGGTATGCATACATTCTGCTGGCTAAAAAGCCAATAATATAAAATGTGCGCTTTAACAAATGATATTCTACATTCCTTATGCAGGTACAGAAGGCTTGGGATTTAGCATTACTTCAAGAGATGTCCCAATCGGTGGCTCTGCTCCAATTTATGTGAAAAACATCCTTCCGAGAGGTGCAGCTATTCAAGATGGGAGACTAAAAGCTGGAGATCGATTAATTGAGGTGATGAAGTGTTACATGTTGTTTGTCTGTGTTTTGGCATGAGCCCATGTGCTAGTTCACTTCCAAAAGCCCTTAGTAGTTTATGCTATAGGAAAATACTTCTCTCTTTTTCTTTTTGGCTTTGTTTTTGTAGGTGACAGATCAAGGGCCATGCATTTTCAGTTCTTAACTGTTTTCAGATCTGGACCCAGGCATACTATGAAAACCTGAGTTTGCATGTCCTTATGGGAATAAAATGCCACCGTCCTGCATTGCTGTTTAGAAACAAGTTACAGCAAAGTAATTGTTACCTAATAAGTGGCATGAAATCAGCACGGAGTGACAGACCAGAAATTGTTGGAGATGTTGCCAAGTATGGAAGACGAAACTCTGAAAAGGTTTAGTGAATTAACTTAAAGGCACAACATAAGAGGAGGGTAGTGCTATAGAGAATCAAGGCCACTTCCTTCCTGAAGGGAGGATATCCTCAAGGGAATTAAATTTCTCTTAGGTGGGCACACAGCAGAGATTTTCCTGCAAATCCAGCTGGAGTGATACAAGATGTTACCACCCACAGCTCTTCATTACCATCCCTAAGCCAAATGACACTGAGGTACAGCTGAGACTGTAACTGCCTCTCAGTGCCCTAGCTTCACTTTACTGCAAAATTGGCAAAGTCAGCTTGAATTGCTGCTGGAGGATGGCCCTCTGTAATTACTGTAATTGAAGGTAACCCAGATGACTTGGGTAGAAGGGAACCGAGAAGCCTTTAAGAGAACAGTTATGGCATCTCAGCTGTGTGAGTTGTGACCTCTTATGAGGGAGAGGAAAAAGATGGTTTGCTGACTTCTGAGCACCGTGTTCTCTTGTCTAACACCGTTAGCTGATTTGCCTTACATTTCCAAAATGTTTCTGAACAGGCAAGCCTGAGCATACCCTGTCTTTCTCTGGCTTCTCCCTTACTCAATTTAGCTCACAGAGTGGGAAATTTACTGTAAGTGTTCCATACCTGTTTGTACTCATAGGTGATATGTGGAGGCCGAAGGGCTCAAGTGCTGAACAAAGGCAAAATAAGGAGTAACTGCTCCAAAGTTATTTCGGGGGAAAAAACCTTTTTTTCTACTTTTCACAGCATTTATGGTGAAAGGTATATTTGGAAGATAAGTATAACACCAAGGCATGTGGAAACAGAACCAGTTTTGGATCACACATTGATTTTGCCAAAGCATTTTTATGCAGAAATTCTTGTAAAAAATATTGGTAGATGGAATTAGTTGGCTTTAGAGTATAGTGGAGTATAGAGTTGCTGCTAAAGAAGAGGGAAATACTGCTATTTTCCTTCTTATTTGCAGACATATGTGAAGAATGCATGTTTCATTATTTCTACTAAATGGAAACTGTACTGAGCCAGTAGGCCGATTGCTTCAGTGAGGTTTTTAAAATACTGTCCCATATGATTCACGTGACTTTTTGGTATGATTTTCTACTGTTTCTCCTGTTTTGGAGTCTTATCAATTTCTAATATTTCCTTTGTTACAGGTAAATGGAGTTGATTTAACAGGGAAGACTCAAGAAGAAGTTGTGTCCTTGCTGCGAAGCACCAAGATGGGAGGGACCGTTGGCCTTCTGATTTTTCGACAGGAAGAAACATTCCATCCAAGGGAACTGGTGCGTAAAATAGAGAGCAGCTAAGAGATTTAGATGAATATGAGCAAATGATTTGATTTTGTCACCTGCTAGTAAACATGCATGGCCAGCACTGGATATAGGAAAAAAAAAACCAAACAGCTATTTTGCTTTATTTAGAATGTGTCACATGAATGTTTTTTATTCTCTTTGAGATCTGCTCTTGGAATTAAGCGTTTGTTAATAATGTATAAGTGAGAATTTTATTTTGAGTGAAAATGTTTATTATAGAAGATGCTATTGGATGGACTTTATTTGGATGCATGCAGACAAGTACATTATTTCATATCTTTCATATGGACATATCTATGTTTGAAAGCCTGCCATTTGTCCCACTAAGATATATCAGAGCATATAATACTATGCCAAAACTGGATATGTCAATACCTTTCTATCAAAAAGTAGAATATATAAGAAGTAGTAGCCTATTTTGAATATAAATGCAATCTCTGTGGAATGGAAACCCTGCAGTTATTAATTTAGCAGGGTAATTCAGAAAATGTTTCTGAGGCATTTACATGAAATGGAAATAAAATGATGTTTCATACTGTACCTGCTCCACTTGCATAGTGTGTACAGATATTTCTCTGATAATTATTCAAGATAATTTGTGTTATGAAAAGGTAGACTGTGAATATAGCAGTCTTACTTTGTTCTGTATTCAATTAAACTGCTGAAGTTATTTATTATTTGTATTACGGTAGCTATATATAGCTCTAAAAATAACTTATTTGGCTGCATTATCATGAGAAGGTAGAAAAATATAAGTGACAAATATAAGTATGATGAATTAATTGCTTCATTTTTCTATTGGATTTGTGTTATTTTGAATGCAAAGAGAATTAGTTTTTGTCTGGCTGTTTCAAGACATTTAGTATTAGACTTTTACTTTTCAAAACTACAATTAAACCTAGTAAGTCAAAGTGGCAGGGAAGGTTGCAAACAAACTGCACTTTTACCTTAATGTTCTTGGAACATGACTTCAGGTACTAAAGTGAAAGGGATCGTAAAATGACGAGAAATGAACAATTTGAAATCATTATGCCCTTCCTTATTGCTGGAACTGTGAAAACAATCTGTTTATAAGTTCCTGTGATGTAATTTGCACAGTATTGCTATCTTACATAAAGGTGAATGAAAATGCTTTTTTTAAGTTTTCTAAATAAACTTAGAAGTAAGAAAATGTCTTAATTTTGTGTATATTATTTCTGTAGTAAAATGAGGAAGTTGTAGTGCATAATTTAGCAAGATATTTTGTTTAAATAATTCTATTTGTGAGTAATGCAGAGATTTAGTAGTAATACTTGATGAGCGTTAAAAATAACAGCAAATTAGCCCTTTTAAATGAGTCCAACTTCAGTAGCCTCCCTGCTGCTCCTGATCGGGCTCTCAGCTGTTTTGGCAAACACCAGCACAGGGAAGCCCGGTCTCCTCCTGGCTCTCTTGGGTGGTAGGTGGGCACTGCGCTTTGTAGTCAGATCAGATCTGAACTCGTGTAGGTTTCTGCAGCTCCAGTTGAACACACGATATTGTGAGGATCTGACAGTACATGCGTGTGATGATCCTCTGTTGCGTAAGGATTTGTTTGTTTGCATTTTGCCGTGGAGAATTGTTAGGTGTGCTCTGCTGACAGCTGTCACAGAGCAGGCGTAGAATTGCTGGGAAGGTGTTGAGCTGAAACCCATCATAAGGGCTGTTCTTTCTTCTCTGGTAAGAAGTAATCCTAAAAGAAAGAAAAAAAAAAAAGTCTTTTCAGCCAGCTCTTCTCATTGACTTTTACTGGCTTTATGTACAAAAAAAAAAAAAAAGAAAAAGAAAGTTAATAATGAAGGAGGGAGGGGAATGATCTGAAATCATGCCAGTTCATCTTTTTCACATGCAAACCTTCTCTGGCTATTTAGAAACAATTTGTCTTTGCATCCTTCCCCTATTTCTGTCATACTTCCTATGTTTGTGTGCTTTAAATGTTAACCGAATGAGATGTGTCTCAGAAACCGTATGCATGTTATTTCATATTATCCATCTCATAAAGGGCAGGACTTGCTGTAGCTTGCTGAGAAGCACTCAGTATTAAAACCATTTTATATTTGCCAACATTTGTACAGATAGTAATCCCAATAAAAGAGGTGTTTAGATTTTATGTTTTGGATTATGGCTTGTTGAATGGCCTTTGAAAAGTTACTTATCCTTGGGTTTCTTTATAGGTAAAATGAAGATAATAAACTTTCAGGAGAGTTGTGGAGTTTAATGTCTTTGTATGTTGCCATTATTGTCTGGAAGGAACCTATGAAAATGTGTAGTTGTATCTAAAACTTATGGGAATGTTAAGCTGAGCCCGTTTAGGTTATTATGGGATCTTTGTAGCTTGTGTGGTCAGGTTGGGGGATTGTGTGTGATGGCGAGCCATCATCCAGTGCAGCAGATCATGGTAAAAGTGAGTAAAACGCTTAGCAGGGAATGAAATCAGATTGGCAGGAGTTAACTTTTCTAACCAGTGAGATCTGGAAGAATGATTATGCTTCTCCAGAATACCAGGCATTTTATTGCTTCCAGGGTTACCTAATGCCAGCTAGGTAATCCACTGAGGCTTGTTCGCATCAGTGTGAGAGGTGGATTGTCCCTTAAAAATCTTCCCTCCCTGCCCTCCCCATTTATGAAAGGGGTGAAGATTGTTCTGGTTAAGTAGAGCTCCTGTAACGCTGTGGTTACCTCACATAACCGAACATAACTTACTGTGAAGGATTTTCTCAGAGCCTGTTACTGACTATGTGAATCCACTGAAAGAATGACTTGGGTTATTTAGCTTTTCAGCTATATTCTCAGTATCAGCAGAGACTGGCTGGCAAATTTAGTCTCCAGTACCCTACAAGTTAAGATGTCCATTGGTACATGTAAGTCCTTTACATGTTCCTGGTAGTTGCCTCCTTCATGTTTTTTTCTCATTGGGTGTTGGCTGCAGGTTAAAGCTAACTTTAAGTTTGTGTTACTACTTTGCCACTATGTTTTTGTGCGTAATCATTTGAATCTCCTGCAAAACAGCCCAAAGCAAAAAAGTCCAGTAAACCCTGGCATTTCATTGGCAGGAAATAGCTAGTTAGACCAAAAGTGATCATCCAGCCAGCAGCAAGGTGGCTCCTGGGTGCTCAGAGGGGTTTTAATATGGGTGCACATGGACTCGGAAGAGTAATAGGTCCTTATGTGTGTTTCCAGAATTGGTTGGGGGATGCAGAAAAGTTGTCCAATGATGTATGTTTGCCTTACGTGCCCTGAGACACAGGTGAGGAATGCAAGGTACAGGAGGGTCCCACCTGTGGTGGACCAAAAGCACCTTCCTGTCCTGGGATATCCAGTGCTGTAGTTATGGTTCATCCAAACACACTCAAAAGGAGAGTCCCTTGTTAAAATGAGAATGGATGTTTTAAAAAAATAGGAACTTGTTTAAAATATTTGGAAGGGTTCATCTGGACTGTTGAGGTTGTTCTTTGAAAACTTCAAAGTAGAAGGGAAAGGCCAGGGGAGAACATCACTGAACGAGAATGTTCCACCAGCCAGAAAATGGTGGAAGCAGCTGTGATCCTTGGCCAGATAGCCACCTCCCTTAGAACCAGATACAGTCAGGTCCACTGGCCCAAGATCATTGGAGGTTATTTTTGTTCACCTCTCATTTAGTGCTTGTTTAGAAAAAATTGAATCGGGGAGTGTGATGAACACCCTTCATTTTTCCATTACCACTTCACGTCAGAATTCTAAACGTCAGAGCTCTTTGTTTATCCCCCTACTGATAGATAGTATATGTCGTATGTAGTCGTGTTCTTATTTATTTTTTTTACTTCCTTTAGAATGCAGAACAAAGCCAGTCACAAATTCCAAAGGAAACGGTAAGAGCTTTGTCTTTTCCATACTGGAAGACTCCCAAATGTTTTTAAATTGATATGGCACTTCTCCATCAAAGTTTCACAGATCCTCCTTTCACCTTATATACTGTAGATGGCTCTCTCTAGCTTTACATTTTAAATGCATTTTTAATGTAATTTCAAATACTGTTTGAATATTAGATGCAATTCAGTTATTATGTACATTCAAGGGCTATTTGAAATTACACCTTTTATAAACAGCCAAAGGCCTAAAGTTGGAAAGTTGAGAGTAGACTGTTAGTTTGGGTTACTTATTGAAACGAATTGTTTAAGTCATGACTATGTGACAAACCTGAGATACAAACACAGAAATTTGGCAGTTTGGTTTTAAGTCTTAATTATATCCTCATATCAAACCACTGTTTGTTAGTTGTTTTTAAGAAACTATAAGGAAGTAGTATGAAGTTTAACCCTTTGAGGGCCGTTACAGGTTTGTATGTGATTTGTCAGTGAGGCTGTATATTGAGGTTGTATACTGTTTATATATTTTAGTCAGTGGAGCAGGATCAGTCTTAATACACATTATACTATTATATGGTAATTTATTTTTCTAAAATAAAAGGTTTATTTTATGAAATATTAACAGAGGATATAACAATAATATATTACCTTAAAGGTATACTGTATCTTAGTTAAAAGTGTACTTCAAGAAGCTCCATTCAATCAGGTACTAATTTTATAATGAAATAGTAAATTAGATTATGGAGAAATTTAGGGGATTCATGCTGGGATTTTAAATTTGTTAGGCTGGTGAAAAACTGAAAAAGCTTGTCTGGATGTTTCAGAATGCCTTACCAGCAATCGTGAGATGGTGTCTCGGATAAAAAGAAAGTGAAGACTAGGTAAAGATGTGTAAGAGCCATCTCAGTGAGGTAGTGAAGGGTACATTGGTTGATACTACTAATGTTTCACGCCAATGGAATGTAACTGCTAAAACGGGTGTTTGGGTTGAATGTAGCATTATTCACTTTTATTACTCTGTCTTTTGATGTCCTCCTAGTCTGAAAGTCATCTGCATAAGGGTTCTGCCAAATCATGGGTGTATCATTGTTTCAGGCATGCCTCACAGTATCTTTCTAGTACATCTTGTTAGTGAATGTATGTTTTTATCTTCATAGTTTCATACCACGTACTGCTGATATGTAAGGAGATCAAAGATCAAAGCCTAGGACAATATTTCTGCCTGTAATTGAATACAATTGAAAATAATTTGTGGGTACAGCCTTCTAAAAGTGTCCTGGTTTTAGGAGTTGAAATTCTGTCCCAAAACCTCATTAAGATTAGGCAGGTTGCCTATAGGTTGTTTATATAAAGCAATTGCTCATCTGTTGCAAAGTTAATGTTTTGTACCAAATTCTGTGTTGAAATCTTCTCTCTACGATTTTTCTGATCAGCTTCCTGACTTAATCTAAAAAGAAAACAAGCAGCTCTCATTTGTTCTCTGTAGACGTGAGCTAAAAATTGCTTGCTAACCAGGGGATTATGCAAGAAGGACAGGCAGTGTGTGAGTAGTTAAGGATTTTGGAAAAACCAGCCAGAAAGCCTTAGCAAGCCTTGGAAATAAGGAAGTGAATTGGGAAACGTGGAGACATATTGGTTAGTGAGGGAATGAAGCTAGAAAGCTGGTCAATACGAAAATGCTTTTTGCATAATGTCTTGTTTTTTTCATTCATTGTGGGGTCGGATTTTTATGTTATTTATTTGAAGGCTCAGCGTGACAGTGATCAAGATCTCTTTAAATTTGCCTTCTCCTGGGTGGGAATAAAAAATGGACTAAATGTGAAAGGTGTCAGTGGGTATTTATAATGCACAATGCTTTTGCACTTACCTCCCTTCTTCCAATCTACTTCACTTTGAATGTTTGATACTCTAGTTCTACAGAACTAATTTTCTTCAGCTGCACATTAATAATACAGTCACACACTTTTTTTTTATTATTATTTTTGAAAGTATTTTTCGTTGCTTTCCTTTATTCTCCTTGGTTCCACCTCAATCTCTGTTTATTCCTCCTCTGTCTACTTTTCAAGTCTTTGAGATTTCTAATCTTGCAATTTCTATTTCTGTGCCTGCTCTGATCTTTGTGTTGTTAGCTGTGAGGTTTTAGTCTCCAAGTGTCAAGGACTTGATAGTAGAAAGCAAAGCAAAAAAACAGCAACAAAAAAAAGGATGATGAAAGCAGTGAAGCTATAGAAATGAGAGAGATGAGAAATACAAGACTTTTTAATTTAAAGGCAAAATGGTTATGGGTTTGTTGTTTTTTTTTTTTTTTTTTTTGTTATGCCTTTGTGGAAAAAAAGAAAAAAATTGCACTTTGAAATGAAAAAAAAAAACAACCCTTGAAAATGAAAGGCCTAAAATAAAATTTGTATGTAGACCCCAAAATATAAAGCATAATTTATCAACACATTATTAACATTCAGGGGTTATGTTCATGTAACTGTTACTTTGAAATGGTTTACACTAAGACTGTGACACTTGGATGCAGTAGTTAGTCTTCATAGATGTAACAAAAGAAAACCTTGACAATTAGGTTTTCTTAATTTATTTATGGCCTGAAATCCTTCAGAGAGTGTTATTTCTCACTACCCGTATAGAAAAGCATATTACTTTGTATTTTGCACACCACCACAGAATACAGATTCTCATGCTCTTATTCTTGAACTTCCATATGAGGAGGTTTTGTAACCTGCTGAGCTCGCAGAATTTAAGCTTTGCTCTCCAGTTATCCATAAGAAATGCAAATTGCTAATGCATCTTCAGCTCTATCCAGTAACTGTGCCCTAGTGAAAACAGTACTGCTGGTTTTACCTGCTGTTTTGCTGACAAACGGAACAGAAGCTCCGTTTACTCCTGAAGCAAGGAAATCTCCTGTATCTTGGTTGAAAGATTATTTCGCCCAGCCGCAAGTTTTTGCCATTTGTATAGCTCATGACAACATGGAACAGATGCACCTATTTCTAAACATGGTGATTATTTGGAATGTAGGAGATTGACCGTAATATGAAAACTAGTAATTTATCATTATTACATTTCTGTTTCTAAGCATAATTATCTTAATCTTGTTACAGAGCATTGAAATGAACTGTTAATTATGCTATGTAAAACATCTGCCAATTAATTTTTCCTCATACTCTTTGAAAGTCAATAGTGTTTCAGTAATATTTTGCTTTTACAATTGTCATTCACTGTTTGTTTTCTGAATTCAGGACACGCAAGTTAACTTTGATGTAAGCATAATGCTAGAAAAATAATAATTATCATATATGTAAGTATTTTCTAGGGAGTGTTGTCTATTGGTAAAAAGAGATTCAAAGTTAGGATTCGGGTTTTCATGATTGTTGCACTCAGCAGCATGAGAAAGCTTCAGTCTTCTGTTCTAATTTGTTTTTCTGTCAAATTGCTGTAAGTGAGCAGAATGTTATGAATTTTAGCGAGTGTAGGATTCGTAACAGTGACATAACAAGAGCGGTTGGTGTGTTGGAACAATATATAAATGTTTAGCAGCCCTGATAGAAATTGCAAATGGGATTGCTTTTTATTTTCTTCTGAACTCGAACATCTGATACTCCTGATATTATCTGAATTTCTTTTTGATCACTGTGTTTTTTCAGAATCCAAGGATAATGTCATGGCTAAACCTAGCAGTATTTTTGGATTGAATTGCTGTTCCTGCCATAGAGTTTTCTGTGTGATTCTGAGTAAATTAGCTAGCTACACTTCTTAGGCAAGAGTTCATCACCTACAGGAATGGGGGGATACCACCATGGTCAGAGGCATTTTGTAAGAACTAATGCATAATTATTTTTGTACACATTTTATTTGCAACTTTTTGTGTTATGAATTTGAGAGAGAAACTAGCAAATGCTTAGAAAGACATAATTTATATTGATTAATGGATGGAAAAATTCTTGGAGCTTAAGCTTGGGGGGAAGAAAACACTGTCACTGTTGAGCTTTAAGATAGTGGTGGTCTGAGTACGTGCGTGCTTGTTTTTTACCTTTGGTAAACAGCTGTTTGTATTACTTCAAGATACGTAGCCGCTTACATAGAACTTCAGCTTTTAGAGCAGCTTTGTATCTTTCAGTTGACGCAACTCTTCCTTCACACAGAACCTTCTTTGGAGAACAGTTCAGAGCTTCATTGATTTACATTGCTGCAATAGGAGATCTAAATGTCTAAAAATTGACCCAAGATGATACAATGACTAATAGCGTCCAACACCAACCAACGGCAGTGCTATCATTAGATACACAATGATTTTATCAAAAGAGGAGAGTTTTGACTGGTGATTAAGCTGATTCTCTTATTTCCTCCATGGTGTTAATAACTGGTGCTGATTATTTTTATACCTTTTTATCTTCTAATGGTAGGAGGCACAAGGGTGATTATGTTTTAAAAGCCTTTTTTAGTGCTATTTTGAGTGGTTTCAGATTATATTCTTAATAAAGTTGTGACATAAGAAGCAAATCACTGGCCACATGAAAGAGGTAGTGAATGTGTGATCTTCTGCAGGATACTGTTGTGTTTACAGTCTTTTCCCATAGGAGGTACTCTAGTATTGAATAGCATGTTCTGGGGCATTAATGAGTTGAGCTGAGATATGAATTCCTAGTGAATAATTACAACAGTTGAGTGACTGTGTTTATGAATGCTCATTGAGTACTCTGAATTTCCTGGAACGATCAGTGATAATCCACACAAAATTCTGTGTAATGCTGTGCTTGGGACTGACCCTCAGGCTCATAGTTTTGACTCCATCATCTGCAGATGATTGCCCTGGGCTGCAGTGTGGCACTCCCAGGCTGCTCTGGGCAGCACTGCGGGGTGGCTTCACCCGTTTTCTTAAAGCTTGTATTGATAACGCTGGCTAGTTGCCGGTTTTGTGGAAGGCAAGGTGTGTGTCCCTCCACTGAGGTTCTCTAACAGGGCTGCCTCAGTGCCACCGTTGCACAGTGATGTGCACGCATCATTATTTGCCATTACTATACTATTTCCTACCTACCAGCTTAGGTTATTTTGGATAATAAGAATCAACTGTGTAAGGCATTTACAACTCAAACATCAGATACAGGGTGTGAGACTGAAAGGGGCAGCCAGGTCCTTTAGTTGATCGTCTCCTAGCACAGGCAGTAGGGTCATCAGGTTCTTTTGAACACTTGACCTAATTTGGGTAAGTGCAAAGTTCACTTAAAATTAGTATTTAAACCCCGAAAACTCATTGGTTGTGTGCTTTTACTGCACTGTTGGCTTTAGACTCTTGGAGTTGATTTCTCCTTGCTGTTAAGTCCAGGGAAAATAGTGAGATTAAGTGGTTTGCCACGGTTGCCTGAAATTCCGCAGCAGGAGTAGGAGTAAGACACAGGTCAGTCCCAGTGCCTCGTATGGACATTGCCTCATGTGGAACATGTTTCTTGCCATGAACTTCTACAAAGGTGTTATTTCTGTTTCAACTTCGTTTTTCTGTCTGGCTTTCCCAGACACTCTCTATCTGTTTCTTTAGTTTTTCAGGTCTTATACAGCCAATAGGCCAGTGAGAGAGAAGTATAAAGACTTTTAGGGAGCTGTGTCATTAGTGTGTTGGGCATTGAAGTTTTCCTTGAACAAGGGATAGTGCAGAGAGAGCTGTAGCTTTGTAGGCTTCTTTGGCAGAGCAGACACCTGCTGTGTATCTAGTCCCTTGGTTTTTGCTTCTCTAGGATAAGCATCTTGTAAAGAAATGGGGTTAGCATTACAAGCGCCTATTTGTTTCAGAGCATACAGTAGGACCACAAAGTTTGAGTAGGAACAACAGTTTGGAGCAGGGTGTGTTGGGCTGAATAAAGCACAGTCATTATGGTAACAGCAGCAGACTAGTCCCCGTGTGAAGTTCAGAGAGGCATAACCAAGAAAATATTTTTAGCGGTCTGATCAGTTGATTTGAAACGTAGAATCCCAACTGCTTAAACCAGTTTCTGTGACAGCCCAGATCAGAGTGTTAGCATTAGGGAGAATAATGTTAGCATAGACAAGCAACGGCCGTCCTATAGAGACGAATAACAACCATGTGGATGTATTTAAACATGGGCTTTTGCAAAGCTTTGCTTTTTGTACTAAATGAAAATCACATGCCAGAATTCTTGTGCTTTGGAAAACATTTAATTTTTTCCTAAACCATTTTTTAATCTATCAAAAACATTAAACTGAAGACATTTTTGAATGTGGAATATGTTTTTTGATACTAAATTAAATCCTTAAAATGGACATAACTGGAAACGTAACGGGCCTGTTTTGTGGTGTTTTCATGAGCTAGCATTTCTGCATATAAATACGTACCAAAGTTAATCCACATATAATATGCAAAAAACTTTTCCTTGATGGGATAAAAATTAAAGCAGGCCACATTTTCCATAAAATCTTAGAATTCAAATGTAGTTTTTGATATTTAGCAGCTGCTGTTTGATTTGAACAAGAGTGCAGTCTTTGCCAGATGTGACATATTAACTTAGCTAATATGAATAATGAGTCTCAGTGTATACGTGCAAATAAGACTCATTAGTGTTTATCTAACATATGGGAAATATTAAAATACTTAACCTAGGAAAGTTAGAAAAAGAAAGCAAGCATAAGAGTTTTAGTTTTTCAGTTGGCATAAGCCCTATATCATTTTATGACTAGGTAAGAAGACACTTAAGGCCCTTATAACCCGTAATGCAACACATAATTGTTTTATTTAAACAAAAAAAAGCAGGGGGAAAAAGATAAAAGGCCTTGTATTTCAGGAGGAAAGCGGGTTGGAGTGTGCATGTCAGTATTGCATCAGTAGGCAGGCTTTTCTCTGCTGGAGGTCCAGTTTTAAATCTGAATGAGCTGCTGGAGTTGTATTTATCTTTAATGCCTACCCACGGCAGGATGCATCAGCTCTCAGTTACTCCTCCTCAGGAGAGGTCCCCACCGAAGTTGGAGAGGTGTGTTTCAGGCCACCTACATTGCTCTGTTTTCAGTACCTCCAGCCATAATACATCTACATTTTTACAAGTATTAAACAGCACCCCCCACGAAACAGTTGTTGACCACGGATGCTGTTTTGCTTCCTTAGAGCTCTCGATTTACACATTCTACATTTCCATATGTGATGGCATATGATAAAAGTGAGAGTCATCATCTTTTGGAGTGTCTCAGTTTAGAAGGTGGCCTGATATGACAGCAATGTCACCCACCTAACTTGAAGGACAAAACAATTTGAGTCATCTCTGATGTCAAGAATATTTTTGCACAATAGCAAAGTGAAATCTCTTTCTTGCATATATCATGCATGTTTTAAAATAAGTATTCCATTTTGTTATAATAATACCGAGGCAAATTTTACTGGTTTCCCAATGTATGGGAGTTGTAATTTCTTAGTATCATTGGTGCCTTGTGAGAAAGAATAATGAATTCTATATTAAAAAATTCTAAAGATTGAAAATATCCTGGAAAGGGCTGCGACATTAGGTTGGAATTCCCAATTCGTGGGACCAAATGACTAAACCTAGGATTTTGCAAATTGCAGAGCTTTTGCTTTCCTAGCCTATACTTCCTAGACCTGGTGGGCTTTTAACATCCATGGGACTTCAAATCGTCTTTCAAGAATTTGAGATTTTCAGTCCAGACAAATTTGAAAGAGAGAAGATGCATTTGTGAGGCAAAAGGTTAATAGATTAACAAAATAGTAATTAAATAGAGGCTAACAGGCTTAGGGTGGTGATGTTAGGAGTCTGGACACAGCAGGATTTGGGGGCAGGTAAGGTGAATAGTGTAGATAGGGTCATTGGAGGCATTAAGTAGGGTTTGTGCTATATTTATCATGGGAATTTCATCATGGTATAAGAAGGGTGTGTTTGTGTATGTACATGCATATGCGTGTGCGTACAGCAGAAGCCCTGTACACATTTACAGAACATTTACAGAAGCCCTGTAAATGTTTTCATGTGTGTTATATACATAATTTGGAAGTAAAGGTTACCCTCTAAGAGTGGGGATACAGAGCTTTAGTAATTGCTTGTGTGAAAGAAAACGGGAGTGCACTGGATTTTTTGCTGAGAGTCCATGATTAACTTATTTCTTTTCTCTATACATAATCACAAAGTAACTTGCAAACAGGTTTCAGTGGCTTAATAGCTGCTGAGAAGACAGCATGTCTAAGCTTGCCAGAGAATGAACTTTGCTGGAGAGAATGCAGTCAGCCACTTCGGAAACTTGTCCCAGCTTGGTTGAAAATTGCTTCCCCTGTTAGATGGGAGGAGGCTTTTCTTTGCTGTTGGGTTTCTTTTTTCACCCATCTCATGCTGTGCACTCACCAGCTGAAGCCTGATGAGATTTTATAAGGGGAAGAAGTCCCAAGCAAGAAATTTCTTCATGCTATTTAAAACATAAAAGGATAAGGAGGAGATGCTGTTACTAACATGATGAAATAGACTTACTGCACTTTTAGTCTCAAGATCCATTTTAATATTGTTTATAAAATTAAATCAGATTTGATGAACAGATCAGAAACCAGTGTTATGTAGAAGAGAAAAATAATTTTCTCCTGTTTAACCAATAGCTTTTTTTAATCTCCCTATATATCGAAGCACGACCATAAGTTTGCTCTAGTCAGGAAGTTTGCCTTTAAATTTACAGTATATTTATATTGTATTTAAAAAGTGAAAAACTTATCTCAAATGTAATTTAGTATAAATTGATACTAACTATGAATTTGAACCAAAATAAAAAGTCACCTACATATTTTATCACCAATCGAATTTTTATTACAAATTACATACTTGAGCAGCTTCATTCATCCAGCTGAAGTCATTTCAGATGACCTTTTCCTCAGCAGGCTCTGTCTGAACAGAATATTGTGCTGCTGTTAATTGTTTTGGACACAGTGTGTAAAAAATCTTAAGGGATTTGAATTTTGTTGTTCAGGGTTCGCAGTACATAATTTCGCTTGCATGTTTACTGCTGGCCTGTCAAAGTATATGAAGGAATAAATTTCTCCCACAGATCAAGTAATCATGAAAATAGTGTTGAGGTGTTTGATTGACATAGTGAAGCTGTTAATTTAGAGTATATCAAGATCAAATGGAAGTTATTGCAATTAGGAAGTGATTGTGTTCTCAGCTGAAATATTTAAATGCTGCATTTTAGATTTTTGTGCATTTTTATGCTGTCTCATGGATGTATTAGGGAATTTCTGTGGTTTATTACATTTAGATACTTAAACAATTCCAGTGCAAATTTTACTTTTTTGTAATAGCTGATATTTAATTGATTGGGGAGAGTTGGTGTATGTGCAATGTTTCTGTAGTCTCTAAAGGGCCTTGGGCAACAAAGGATTCAGCCAATCTGAGGCTTTGTTGGGGTTTTGTTTGTTTTTATTTTTACAACTTTGGTTTAAAATATTATGGTATCAGGCTAAAATCTTCCTCCTTATTTCTCTGAGAATGGCTCCTTTATGACATGCTTAGAGGTTCCTGATCGCTATATAGTTCTGTTCCAAGGTTTGTACATAGGAAGTTGTATTCAATATATCATATAAAGCAAGACCTTCTTTGGTGCCATGGTGTGACACAAATGTTAGAGTCAATACTTCCATATCCATTGAATCTTAATGGTTGAGTTATTCTTGAAAGCCACATTTTTCTCTTAAGTATTCTTGGGAAAAATTGTGGGATAGTAAAAAGACATGTTTGTTCTCTATATTACTTTCTCTTTTTAAAATCTACGTTGAAGTATATGGTACTGACAGATGACACTCAGATTCTAGAGGGCAAAAGGCTTCTCATGTCCCTAAAATTGCAGACACAGGTATGGAGTTGAAACAAGCTGGCTTAGTTGAAAAAAGCTGTGGATACCCCATGAAGTCCCTAAAGTAATTTAGCCTTAGCCAAGTAGCGGTAATTTTTTCTTTGGTTGAGTTGAGCAATTTTCTCATGGCTTCACTACTTCTGTTCCAGTGCTGAGGCTGCTGTTTCTCGTTTTTTTCACGTGCATGGTCTACTCACTCATGTGCAGCTGCTAAAGAGAGGTTTCTTCCTCTAAGGTTTAGGCCTTAAGTACCACCTCCACCTCGGGTGTCTGTAGCCCAATATTAGCATGAGATCTTTTCCTTACTTAAGGCTGTAGAAAACAAGCGAGCAGAAGACTCACATTAAGAACAGCGCTGAGCTGACAATGCAGCTCTTTGGTCTTGCTGAAGAGAAGTAGTGTAGAAGCCATTAGTGAAGTCCTTGGGGATGCTTACTGAGATGCACTCTCCAGTTGACCCTTTGGCACAAAGAAGTGCAGCAGATAGGGATGGGCTGTGCAGGGAAGCACCTTAATTCTCTGCCCTGGAAGGGAACTGGCTGTGGCTGAAGTTCTGGCATATTTTTTAGAACATTTAAAAATTCTGGGGGAGGTGGATTGATTGTAAATTTATGATAACAGTAGTAAAGAAAAATCCAGTAACCTTATGTGCGTCCTTGGATTACCCATATATCCTACCTTGGCTTTATCTCCCTTTTGGCTTGCCAGCTTTTATTCCTGCTATTTATTAAGGAATAAAAGTGATCAATGTTACAGAAACTAGAAGGTAATTTGCGTGTGTCTCAAATTGTTTTATTCTGCAGCCACCTGATGAAAGATGCACCTCAAATGTATGCTGTAAGTAGTGCTTCTGTGCCCCAAACAGGAAAATAAGGGTTTTAATTTTCCCCAAATTTGGGAAATATTATTTAGATCTGGTATTTTTTCCATGGGCACAGTGCACCTTTCCATGCCTGACAGCTAGCACAGATCATGCTGATTTGCATGGCCAAGAGATGATTTGAATAGTGGGATTCATAAGCGAGGCAGCTTAGCTGTGGCACTTGGAATAGGGGGTGTTGATTGTTGGGGTTTTTTTTTTTTTTAATTGATGAAGCATTATGCTTTGTTATAAACAAAAGATGGATTGAGACATGCAAATAGTGTCTAATGCAGGGAAAAGGGCTGGTGAACACATTAAGGTTCATGCTTTTAACCAAGTGGGAAAAGATAGAGCTCCTGTTTTATTTCCCTCGGCTGTTCTGGTTCTCTGCAGTCTGACTGCCTTCCCATGTGACATTTTCGCATTGCGTTTCTAGGTCAATCGTGACACAACTAGCATGCTTGTGCCCAAATTGATTATCTCAGTCTGCTGTACTCCACATGGCTTTCACATTCATCTTTGCTGTAGTCTGTGTTTGGATTTCGGAAGAGCCTGTCAGCTTTGCATTTCCTCAGGTCTTAAGAAACAGGGGTGGCTCAGCAGGCACATGTTAACTTCACATGTGTGTTTTGTCCTGCTCCCAGTATTTGGAAGTAGGAGAAAAATAGGAGGAGCCAGCTTTGCCAATAGACGAGAGTGGTGTGGGAAAAGTTGATATAAGATCAGTGTTAATAAGGGAGGTGATATATTTGCTAAGGTTATGAAAAAAAATTGGCCAGATTAATTCTTCCAGAGAAGAACTTCTGATTGTCGGACATTACTGTGCACTGGCTGGTGGGCGTTCTGTTACTCTTTCTCCTTCATATGGGTGAGAAGGAACCAGCACAGTTGGGCTCGTGAGCATCTTTCTGGAGGCCAGACACTGGGCCCACTGCAGAGAATTGCCTTTAAGGGCATAATTTTTTTCTTTAATTGATAAAGTTATAACGAAAAGTGGTTATAACCGGTTTGTTAAAACTGAAAGATGGTCAGAGAGAAGTGGACAATGTCTACTGCAAGGGGCAGGACTGGTGAATAGCTCATCCCTCCTGTTCTTCCTTTCAGCAGCAGCCTCTCGAGTGTAAGCACAGCTCCTCAGGGCCTGACCATTTTCTTTCCTGGGTGCTGTGCCCATGCCTGCTGCCTGGACAAGTGCCACAGCACTGGGGAGGGGACACCCCAGGGCCCCCGCTCCCAGCCTGCTGATACCCCAAGCTTGTCGGGAGGTGAAGCAAGAGGCCAGTCTCCTGTCCTTGCATGGCTTTCAAATGCGTGGAAGGGTGTCACTGAGCAGCTCCTTTCCAGGGACTCTGGCAGGTCTGGGACTGTCTACAATTCCCGGTGTTCATAACCTGGGATTGTCCCAGCAAGGCTAAAACTGTGTGTGAAGGGCAGGGAAGAACCAAAGGCGTGGGTAAGAGGACAGAGGTGAAGGGCAGAGCTGGGAAAGACGGGAAAATTGGCACTCAGAGCTGGATTTGATGCTAAGCCTGGCAATAGCAGAGAGATGTGCTGTTGCAGATCTCAGCTGTGTAATTTTCTGGTTTTCCTAAGACAGCTAGTTTTAAACAAAATGAGGTGAATGAGTAATTTTTGAATTTAATTTTCTTGCACTTAGTTTCTCCCCATGACTGCAAAGCCAGAATAGATGATGATATTTTAAAAATTCTGTAGGTTTGCAAGTAAGAAAATATTTCTAATACAGCTCTCTTTTGGCTAATAAAATAGCAGCTTACGTGTGAGTTGGTATTAATGGCACATTCAGTAATGACACACTATTCAATTATTTTACTAGACAGAGAAGCACTTAGACACAAACATAAGATATTTCTGAATCTAGGCATCAGCTGGAGGTGCACTATTTGTGCATGTTTCTTCGAATAATTACCGTGGAAAATATTGTGTCATTGTAGTTAAAAGCAGGTTTTTTTAATGCTAATAGCTGAGGGAAGAGAATTCCCAAAGAGAATGCTCTTCTGTAATCCCATGTTAATCTTCCCGACAGAAAGCAGAAGAGGAGGAGCTTGTCCTCACACCTGATGGCACCAGGGAATTCCTGACATTCGAAGTTCCACTGAATGACTCTGGGTCAGCTGGACTTGGTGTGAGCGTCAAAGGTAACCGGTCAAAAGAAAACCACGCCGATTTAGGAATCTTCGTCAAGTCCATTATTAACGGTGGAGCAGCATCCAAGGTGAGAGGGAACAGCTGTGTATCTTTGTCTTCCTCGGTTTTCCATAATAAGGCTGTTTTGAAAATAACTACAGATTCAAGAAGAATGAGATTGCTCTATAACTAGCTTTTTCCAGTTACACCATCAGAGGTAACATTTAGATTTCTACTCAGATTCACACATTTGCACATCCCAGGATTTAAACAGCCTTTACAGAACTCAGGAAGGATACGAGCAATCTGTGGTGCAGTTCAATTAGTATGCTCTTTGTGCAAAGAGGTTATTATAATAGCTTGCAGTGCAAATCTATAATTGGAATAGACATTTCCTACAATGGCTGCAATGGAAGCTATTATACCAGTGTTCATTTGGCCATAAAGTACTAAGACTAAGCAAAGTTGTTTGATTATTTTTCTTTTGGTCCAACAGACTGAACTTCTTTTGTGTGTCTTTTATGTAATTAGCTATGATCTTTCCTTTTCCAGGATGGCAGGCTTCGGGTGAATGATCAACTAATAGCGGTAAATGGAGAATCATTATTGGGCAAAACAAATCAAGATGCTATGGAAACTTTAAGGAGGTCCATGTCCACTGAAGGAAACAAACGGGGAATGATTCAGCTTATTGTGGCGAGGCGAATAAGTAAATGTAATGAGGTAATACACTTTTGATATCAAAACTCTGAGTTTTTACTTCTAAAGTATTTGTGTTTTAGGAGATGTCATGTTTCCTCTGAGACATGGAAAATAATATTTGAGAAGCTGAAGAGAGAGAGTGTTACAAAATGATCTGAATTTCAGTGTTAGACATGCTAACCTTATTACCGATCAATAAAGTTTTTCTTTTGAGTATTTTCATCAATGAATAACAGGAAACACTGAATAAAACAATATTGATTTTGTAATTGGATCCCACTGTTTACGTGATTTTTGTTCTTTGGAGTTTTTTATGGAGGTCTATTGAGTCTTTCATTTATAGACTTAGTGTTAACTGACTTGCTTCTTTGTCACTTTCAGTTTTTTAATTAAGAGTAGAGCTGTTAAATTTTGTTATTGTATTTTATCTAAGTAATTAAAAGTTCCATGTAAAGATTCTGTAAAACTTCATGCAAATAATTCTGTTATTTTGGATTTTAAATATGTCGTGTCTTGGCCTTCATTGCAGGGAAACATAAAATACTGAATTTAGGGTGACACGGCAATTCTTTTTCTGATATTATTTGCAGCTTCTGTCTCCTCCACTGGAGTGTTAATGTGTTGATGTTTTGAAACATTTTGGTGATTTCTGATAGTTTATAATCTAGCTTAATGTAAACAATACTATAGAGCAGAAATATGTGGGCATATGATGCTGAGAAGGACTGCAGATGCTGTGGAGAACTGAATTAGACTTCAAAATGATTTTGACAAATTGGAGAAATGCACTGAGTTAAATAGAGTGCAGTTGAATGGTGGGTCAGGGAAGCATCTGTTCTTTAAGACATCTAAAAGTCATTCTTTCATTCTTGTTAACACCGGTAAGGTCTTATCAGAGATGTTATTTCTTGAGCATCATGCTTCAAAAATGATGTGCACAAATTGGTTTAGTACTGCTGATCTTGCCTAGGGGGAAAGGGAATGGTTTATTTTTCAATGCATAAAATTGATCTTAAAAAAAAATCCAGTTTATAGCGTATTATAAAATCACATTTGAAAAGACACTAGTCTCTCTAGAAGTATTAAGCTCCCCTTGAATAATTTCTTATACACAGCTTCAATACACATGCACACATTTATGTATACATGCTGCTAGAAAGCCAGCTGGGTTGCACACAGTTTCTTGCTTGGTATTGAAGGAATTCTGACCATTTTGTATTTGGCGATGTCCTGTTCTAGCCATAATTCTGAACGCAGGCTCCAGAGAGCACAGACTGTCCATTGGAGACTGTCTTATTCCTACTCAGTTTCAGATGTATTTTATATGCTACTACATAGAAAGGGTGAAATATTTCAGACTATTCCTGTGTTTAGGTTGGGTTTGGGTTGTTTTTTTTTTTCCCCAAAAAGGATATGGAAGATGTTCAGTTCTCTCTTAGTGAAAGTCTTCTAGAACAAATGTACCAAGACAGTGTTTGTAAATATGATGGAGCAAATCCAGCAATGATGAACCCAAGGCGTTGCTCCTTAAATCCAATAGATTTTTTTTGCTCACTCAAGTTAAAAATAGTTTGGCACCCTACATCTGTTTAACATGCGATAATTTTTTTTTTTGCAGAAATCACATGGCAAAAATGGCACAGCTCAGTCTACATTATATGTGCTCCAAGACGAAAGAACTGATCTTAGAACCAGATTTAGATACACTAAAATGTATCTGTAGAGGGAGCAGTATGGGCGTCCTTTACCATTTTTTTGTGGATTTTCCCAGCTCCTTAATAAGCTAGTGAGATGAGCAATAATAATATGGGAAAGTGATGATATGCAATTATTTGTGTAGTGATCATTTTTGCAAAATAATGTTCGTAACTATTTTTTCTCAGGAATTTTTGCTTTCATCATGTTCATTCAAAGGAAATAACAATGTCAATACTGTTTGCATAATTTAATATGATGAAAGCACAACTTGCGTGGACATAAAGATATTTACCTGCTGAGTTGGCATTATTCAAGAAGCTGGTTTTCTGAAAGTCTTGCAATGTCCATACTTCAATGAAATGAAAAGTGAAGGGAGAATATGTTTTCTTGGCATTTTGCAACTAAACCCCAGTTCTTTGTTCAAGAATTGGATGCATTTAAACTGTAGTTATTATTAATCAGATATGATGTTGATGAGCTGTGATAATATTATTTATGTATTGTGTAGACGTGGTGCTTAGGGACACGGTTTAGTGGCGGACTTGGTAGTGTTAGGTTTATGGTTGGACTTCATGATCTTAAGGGTCTTTTCCAGCCTAAATGATTTTATGATTCTACGAATACCATATATGAGTATGGTTTTCAGTCACCTTAGCCCCTAAGTAATGGATACATGGACTGAGACCCAGCCAGAGAGCCGCACTGCACAACTGAGCATCGCAGTGATGTTCACTTTCCCATGGAGCATCAGATATTGGCCATAACTGGCAGCCTCAGCTATAGTATGCTTAATTTAGCAACTTAGATTACTTAGATGCACTGGCAAAAAAGCTATCCCCTTAGAATATTCCTGTAGCTGCCACCAGCCTAGTATACAGTCTCAGCAAAGATTTTTAGTATTAGAACAAAAAATAAATGACATCTGATTGGCAGAAAATACAGGAGCTTGCAGATTAGAACTAAAAGCATCAGAAGGGCAGAACCTGACTTGGTAAATCACACCTTTTACCATCATGTTCCTCAGAACTAGGGTTTTACTGTTTTTTCTTAAAGACAAAAAGAAATGTTTACCTTTTGAGAAAGTATTTCGCTGGTGTTTTCTATGCTTTTCTTTCTCTTTCGTTTTTCCAAAAGTGTAACCATAAAATAGCAACAGCAACAAAAAAGATCTTGTTCAACTGATTTCTTTCTTGTGTTGATTCAGCATTGTATGTGCCCACTTTATGGATAAAAATATAACTTACGCTCTTGTTAGTTCTGTAGAACTACTTTTAAGCAGAACAAGCTCGATTATATTTACTTTTGTGCATTGCCAACAGCAGTGTTCATTCCGCTCCACCCCAGTGGTGTGGTCAGTCCTGGGATGTGGCGCCCTGGGGTTCGCCACGGAGCCATGGAGAAGCCGCAAGCATCTCGGAAGGGGAATCTGTACAAGGGGTGATAATGCCAGTGCAGAAAAGAATTACGCTCAACAACTGGATCATACAAACACTTGCTATCTGGCTGTTAGAAAAACAACAGCCAAAAGAACAAAAAACCCAAGCCTCTGGGTTTTTTTTTTTTTTCCTGGCTTCAGGTCCAGTAATCGTTTTGCATTTGCAAAGTCAAACTGAGTTCTTTTGAGATAGATAAGCAATCCAGTCTGCTTTTTTCTTCAGTAAAATTGAGTTTGAATTGGACTTTAAGAACGTTAGCAGTATGAATACTGTTCTTTTGTTTTTAATACTCATTTTCATAATCAGCCCTAAGAATTGCAGAGGAGGAGGAAAATCATTTGACGGCATGGTTCTGCAGAGTGCCGTTTCTCTGTGTTTCATTTCAGACCAGACTTTTTCATGTGCATTTTGTATTTTGGTTGCTGTCTAGAAGAGAGGATGACTCAACCCCTGGTGTCCTGGCTTTAGAGAAGCAGGGACAGTTGCCTCCAATCTGCTGCAGAGGAGCTGTTTCTTTGCCAGAAGGCTTTCTTAGGTTTCAAAAGGCAAAGTCTACTTAACTGGAGCATGAAAGGGTTTCAGACCAGAGATGCCAGAGTTATTCTCATACAGCTTCAACAGTTCTCATGTTATAGCCTAAGCCTCCAAAGCAATTATAGTAACGATAAAAATGTACATAAACACCATAAGAGTATTATCTCGTCTTCAGAGAGGTAGTGAGGAGATCATTTACATCATCAGCCCTTACCTAACTGTAAACTCAAAAGAGACCACAAACTTCCCAGAAGATAAAAAGCATTTTTATGCTGTTGTGGTTTTTCTGAACGGAAGAGTAGCCTGTAGAAAGAATCTTCATTGACTCACCAGGAGATAGAATATAATCCATCCAAGTTTTCAAGTGAATTATCTTGTAGTAAATATTGATATAAGCATGGAGTGAGTGGTAGTTATGAATGAACTCAGAGCCAAAACTGCGTATCTGGGTTTTTCTCCTGTTTGCATTATGTCTACACAGAGTACAGTAATATAGTTAATTCTGTAAGCCATGCTATTACAAACCTTGCAAAGCTTTAATATCTCAACCACTCCAGACAAAATCGCACAGGGAATATTTGATGGATGCTGCTAGATTAGTGTAACAAAAATATTTAGTTTGGGATTTGGATATATCTAAGTTTCCCTCCCCTCCTCCCCCCCGTTCAAAAAAGTTAAATATGCTGTTCAATTCTGTGTTTTCAACTTTCAGCCTTGCCCTCTGTGATCAGCATTGTGTGTTGATTCCTCAACTTTCCTTTATAAGCACAAAAAGACTTTTAAGGTATGTTTCCAAGGTTGTGCAGACAGTGGCAAAAATGGGAAGAATAACAATAGTAGTGACTTGATATTCGTATACGGCCAGTATTTAACACCTCAGTTTTCAGAAGACATGACCATCAACTTTTCGGATCTTTAACTAGAGGTTGACATTTTTTTAGTTACCAATGAGGCTAAGATTTAAGGAGAAACACTGGAGCTCCTTGCGCCATGTTCTGCTAATTAGTGGTATTATTATGATTAGCCTGTATGGGCAACCAGCTGCTGGCTGTATGGCCGTAATGCGTGCACAGCGCTGAGGCATGACTGTCAGGCAGATCCGTGCAGCTGGCGGCAGTATGCGCTGATTCAAGAAAATAAAGGTAATTGTTACTTTTGGAATCCTGCTCTTTTCAGTCCTGTAACCTGGACAGCTTAGAGGCACAGATTGCTCATCTTCACTCTGTTCATGTCACGCACAGGCAGCGCTTGTCTGCCATTAAGAGAGAGAGCATCACCGTTTTCCTCAAAATGAGAGATTTCAAGGTTGGGTTTTTTCTTTTCATATCTCCCTTTTTTGAAAGAATTAATGTCCTGCCAAGCCTGCCTGAAAAAACAGGTTTGCAAATGATTTGCAGATCCCCAAATTTCTTTCTACATGCCTGTTATTTTTGCTCCAGTTGCTGAGTTGAAAACGGAGCATACCGTGAAGCGGAGAAAAAGTCATGAAGCCAGACCATATAAGGACCTCATCAGCTGTTTAAATAAATTGACTGGTAGACAGATCAGTGAGAGAGACTGTCCAAATGAGTGGTTTCATTATAAAAGAAAGGAAATAAGCAAATATCTATTTTTTTTTTGGTATGTGTGGAAGTATAAAACATTCAGCATCATTTTTCCCTGCATACATTACCTAGTTACCTACTTTGAAATTGATATGACAGGTTTGTTTTTTGTCTTTTCTTGCTAGATTAGATCTGTGACGACCTTCTGAAGTTCATTTAACTATTGAAAAGTCTTTAGTATCTTCTCCAAACATGGTGATTTCACTGTTTACTCCCTCCTCCCAAGTCATTGATAAAGCTGCTCATCAGCAGTAGGCTGTGCCCAGCCCTGATCTCTGGGGAGACCTACAGCTGACTCTTCTGCACCCTGAAGACTGATCTTTGTTTCTAATCCTTTAGCCAGATTTCAATACAGAGAATGAAAACTTAGTCCAGTCCTATGAAAACAGTTTCTTTAATGCCTTTGATATGAAGCCTTGGTAAAGGCTTTTTGAAAATGCAAATGTGTCATGTCCGATTCATTGCTTGAGAGCTTGGAGAGCTTACTGGCTCTTGGTGCAACTCCAGCATCCCAGTGAGGTGGGATTTCCCTATGGATGTCCGCCTTCCTCATGGACCTATGTCCATCATTCTCGGTGATCTTACTCTTTTTTGTAGATGCCACCATTTTTTCCAGAAGGGAGTTCTGTAGTTCCCAAGATCCTCTCTAGATATATAGGCAACCACCAGTCCTCTGGCACCATCACCATTCGTAACAGTATGTTGAACGTTTTGGCCAGCAGTTATGCAATTTCATGGTTGAGTTCCTTCAGGGCTTTTGGGAGAATGCCATCCAACCTGGGTGACACATTAACTTCTCACCCACCCATTTGGTCTAATCCCCTCAATGTCTTTAGCAGTAAAGACTGAGGCAAAGAAAGAATTGAGCTTCCTTACTGCAGAATTGTCCCTCAGTAACCCTTTCACTCTTGCCATCAAGAGGTAAAACTGATTTCCTGTGCACCTTTCTATGTCTGATGTCCCTAGTGACCATTTTACCATCAGTCTAAGCATCCTCTGAAGGGTGCTGCTTAAATTCTTTCTCTCAATTTCTTGGGCCATATTGGTGTGTTGTTTTTTTTTAATTGTGACACATTTTACGTGAGCTTCTAATACAGGAGTTGTTAATAGCCTCCTTTTAGGCCTCTGCTGGTCTTTTTGGTGCATGATTTTCAGTGTACTTAGGTAAACTTCTAATAGTAAACACCCCAAGAAATATTTTTAAAAGTTAGTTGCTGCGAAAGTATGTGCATGGTGTTCTATTTTGTAGTATCTTGTGTCTTCTCTTCTGCCCTCCTACCTGCCCCAATTTATTTGGGCTTACTTTTTTCGCCTTTATCCATTTTCTATCCTTGGTATCAACTCACAAGCTCAATCTTGGCCCAGGTTCCTCCCCATACCCCATAACCTACCACCTAACTACATTTTGCAGAGCTGTGTGGGTTCCTTCCCACCATTCTGAAAGCATTTTTTGGCTTCTGCTTGCCTTTTAACATTGTCAGAACAAGAAAGCAGTATTTCTTAGAAACACTGTACTAATTTTACATTTACTAGTGCATGATTGTGCATGGATTGACCCATTTACTGGCTATTTGCCTACATTTTCGTGTCTTGCAAAGTCTGTCCCTAAAGCAGGATCCCAGCTTGGGTGGTAACAAAGAAAACCATATTTAATATTGGTAGCGGTATTGTAAAAGTGTCTCTGTTGAAAAAGAAAGCTGAAGCATTTCGGACATCTTAGCCACAGTACACAGATAAGAAAGGAAAAAGAAAGCCTGGAGAATAATTCTGTGTTACAGAAAGAGCTTCAGTACCCTGGATGCAGTGTAATATATAGCACATTTGTATACTGGCTTCTTTAAAATCCATAGTGCTTGCATGCCAGTATTTGGATAATTTTCTGAAGGAAAAAGGGAGTCTGATTATTGTTTCTTTAAAAAAAAAAAAAAACAGAAGATTGTTTATGCTTTGAATATTTTGGCAATGTTCTTGTGCATCAACTTTTTTAATATTTATGTGCATAACTTCAGATAGGATGGATGATGGTGTTTAAGTAAAAAGGACCACATTAGTTGTCCTTTTATCATCTAGATAAGCAGCAGCTGGTCTAGTTAGTACAGACAGTGCTTTAGCAAACAGCTGGTTCTTATCTGAATGACAAAGGGCCAGGGTAGAGACCTTTCTTATTTAAAAAAAAAAATATCTTGTTTCTATTTTTATTTTAAGAGAATGGAGAGAAAAGGAGCTACAGGCAATCTGTAGCATGTGAGGTTTTATTGCATTTTTACGAATATATCATTTATTATAGATCAGTGCTAGGAGCCAGAGAACTCTCTCTTTTCAGCCTGGGGAAGAGAAGGCTCAGGGGGATCTTACCAGGGTCTATAAATACCTGACTGGGGGAACAAAGAAGACCGATCGAGACTCTTCTCAGGGCTCTGCCTAGTGCCAGGACAAGAAGCAAGAGGCACAAACTGAAATACAAGAAATTTCTTTAAATGCAAGAAAAAAATTTTCTTCTGAGAGTGTAGTCAGCCACTGGCACAGGTTGCCCACAGGGTTGTGGAGCCTCTCTCCTCGGACTTATTCAAAGTCCAACTGGGAAAGGCACTGGACAACCTGTGCTTGCTGACCTTGCTTTGAGCAAGAGGTTGGACTAGATAATCTCCAGTGGTTCCGTCCAACATCAACCAGTCCGTGACTCGGAACCATCCCACCAAGAAATTCTTCTGCTAGGGGTAGCTATTCATACAAAGTATAGGGGCCAGTTGCTGCCTAGATTGCTTTTCTTGCCAGGCCTTTAATGAAGGGCAGGAATTTGTACATCTTTGTTTATATTGCCTACTCTTTATCAGTTAATCAAATTAAATTATACCGAGTAGCACTGATATCAGCTAAGAGAAGGAAATGGAATGTGTAATTTAAGCTCTTTATTAGCAATGCATCAGGAAGAACAAGTCTGTATTTGAACTGCAGTCTTGCTTTGGACCTTTGGTCTCTTTGTCTTCCCCACAGCGCAGTTTCCAAATTCAATGTATTTTTTCTTACACAAACTTTCTGTTAACAATGTAAGGAAAATTTTTTTTTGAAAGCCAGTTGTGTAATTCCTGTATAATTTTTGCTATTTTTAAGCGGCATTGTATCTTTTGTAAAATATTTGTGTAGTTGGCTGTCAATGCCTTTGTTTAAAGCTATCTTTTGAGATGCTAATTAGAAATTGAAAGAAGTTTTCCCCATAAAATGATAAAATACGTGATTCTCTTTACAAAACACAGCCATCTAAGCACAGTGCTCTTTTATTTACCCTGTACTTTACTACTTTACCAGGAGTGAATTTCTACATATTTCTCTGATTCAGAGCTTTTTTCTTGTCAGTATCTTTCTGAAAATCTCTTGAGACCTTCCTACAAATGAATTCGAAAGTTGATGGGTTTTCACATAAAGAAGGACTGTGCGATATGGCTCACTAAAAGCTGGACACTTGTTACATAAAGTCATCAATAGAGCACTGGGAGAATAAATCCCAAAGCACTTCGATATTTTCACACCTTATTTAAAGGCAATGGAATAAAGGTTAGTTTATCATTTAATGCCTTTATCATGCAAGTTTAAGCTCTCAAGCAGTTTAATGTTGCTGTGCTTTTTTTTTCTTACAGTGTTTCACAATTTAACATTTCTATTCTTTTTGAATTTGCCTTAGATTCCTTTATAACAGAGGCTACAAATATTGTTTAATTTACTTTTCAGTAAAGCTGTCAGTTGTAATCTGCAATTTAAAAAAACTAATAAAACAAATCCTCATTTCACAATTTAAACCTTATTGAGTCTAATTCACTTGCACTGCAAGTTTATTATTCTCCTGCAGCTTGACGTGCCTCCAATTGTAATTGTGTTGACCCTCCGATGCAGTAAATCTCCCCAGTGCTTATCAAACTGGGAGAGATAAGTCTACAATTTGGAACTTCATTAAATATCTCATTTATATTAAACAGATGATGGCTTTGAACAGAAATAATAATTTTTACAGGCTCTGAGACCTCCTGATTGTGGTCTCCTCGACTTTGTGATGCGGTGTTTTGCAGACCCCCACCCCTCCGTGTACCGGGCGTTACGCCAGCGCCCCAGTGTCAGGAGTCGTTAGCCCAGCGGGCTGACTTCAAAGCCTCTGCTGTGGAGACTGCAGCCGAGTGCTCTGTAGCCCTTGAAGCAGATTTTTAAAAGTCTTTCTTAGCGTACATTTCTTAGTCGTCTGGTGATTGTGGATAGCGTGCTTAATAATGGGCAGCTGTTTAAAGAAGAAAAAACTACCAACAAATATGTTGCTTGCTATTGTAATTCCTGAAACTATGAACTACTCCTCTCGTGCTTATTCCAGTCCTTGGAATAAGCGTTCCCAGTGGCTTCAAAGAGTTTGCAGTGTGCTCAGTATCTTGCAGTATCTGGTCCCTGCTGTATTTCAATACTTATAAAATATGTGCTGTGGGATTTGTGTAAGACATTGCTCTTAAGTTTTAACTATACACTTCAATATGAAGAGGCGTGTTGGTGAAAACAGCTAATGCTTTGATGTCTGAGTTCATACGATTACCCTGCAAAACACATCTATTTTTTAATATTTGTTTATTTTTTAATAGCGCTGGATTCAGTTCACAATGTTTAGATGAACCGGTTTAATGGTCTCAGCGAAGCTCCTTTGGTAGCATCACTGAGTACCAGCAGGGTGCTGGAGCTCAGGTGAACCAAGAGCCTTAGGGGCAGGAAGGCTGGATGGTGCGAGGGCTGGGTGATGGTGTGGGGAGTCTTTATCTCCGCAGTGAGTGGCTGGGTGCTGACACATTCGGCATCCGAGCTGACTGGCGAGTGCCCGGGTGCTCGTTCTCCTCGCTCCTAGGGGCTGCTTTGCCTGGCTAAACCCAGCTAGACAATATCAAGTCACTTGCTTTGCCTCGCACAGGCACTGCTTTCCACTGAGCTCTGATTCTCTGGAGCTCACTGAGGAAAACTCAACTTTTTCCTCTCTTTTTGAAAAATCTGAGAGGCGTACGCAGGAAAACAAGATAACCAGCTTCTGCAAGCAAAGGCTGAGCTGGGAAGTTGCTCAGGGGAGCCTTCTGACAGAGAGCAGCTGGGGTGGAGAGGCAGCCGTACATGTAGTCTTCTCCCCTGTGCATGTGGCCGAGCAGCCCGTCTCCATTCCTTCTTCCACCACCTACTTTGTCTGCGTCTTAATGCCCCGGGGAGGTCTGCCTGGAGTCATGGTGGCAGGAACCCAGCAGCTCCGGGGGGCTGAGGGCTGGGGTGGAGGCGAGGGCGGGGGGGGGACATGACACACCTCAGGTCTTGCCAGCTCTGGCTTTTGTGGCTCTACCTGGATGCTGCAACAGTGCCAGGGATCAAGGCCACTTCCAGACTGAGTGAAGCACATGAGATCCCTGTACCCTGCAGCCAGGAAAGGCAGAGCAAAGAACTCATCATAAATATAAAAAAAATTAAAAATAAAAGTAACTGTGAGGTGTGACTTTTTTTTTTTCTTTCCCTCCTAACAACAAAACCTTTGAGTGTTTGCGTATTGGTTACTAATAGGTGTGGTGGGGTTTCCTGGGGGTTTCCATGATGATTACATTTGAAAGCAAATGGCACCACTTCAAAAAGCGCCAGCAGCCCAATTCCAAATGGAGTTCCTGCTCCGCGCTCCTGACAGGAGCCTTGTTCTGACAGGCTGTCAGTGTGGGAACGATGGCCCAGCTGTCTGCCCGATAATATTGAAAAAAGCTAAAACTGCCTGTTAAAGAAATTGTCTAACAAAGAATGGTTTTTTTCACCAATTTTCTGCTGAAGGATTTGAAATTTGACAGGGCACCATGGGAGGTGCAGTGTAAAGTGGCTTTGAAAGTTGGTCATTAAGCAGAGCTGTCATTGCAAATTATATTTGTCCAGGGTGAGAAGTTCTAGCTCATTTGGTGCCCAGACAGGTCTAGGCCTTAAGCAAGTTGTTACAGTTCCCCCATGCTGCTAAATCGACCCTGAGCGCTAATTTTTCTCTCTCTGTGCAGTTGGAGTCACCTGGGAGCCCCTCTGGGCCAGAGCTGCCCATCGAGACTCTGTTGGATGAGCGGGAACGGAGGATTTCCCACTCCCTCTACGGCGGGATCGAGGGTCTCAGCGAGTCGCCCACGAGGAGCGCGGCGCTGAGTAGGATAATGGGTGAGTCACCAGCTCTGCTGGTCGGGGCGTGTTTTGATTCCTCTCTGTGATTCATCGAAGGGCGATTAATGTGTTATGTGGGAATCAGGGAACACGGAGGTTGCATTGACCAACTTAAAACATGCCTTAAAATCGTTCCATGCAAGCCTTCTGGATAGTTAAAGTGAGAAAGAAAGTAAAAAAAATGGAATTATAAAGTGAATTTTCTATCCCATGGTAGGTAATAGAACAAATAACAGGAGCATTTAACATGGTTTTTTAGTGTCTAATCCGGGACAATAAATTATTGGTTGGTTTAGTCTCCATGTTGAGTCTTCATTCGCATGAAAGTCAGTGACTCATGGAAATTTATAATAAATTTCAGCATTACTTCTCCTCTGTTTCAGTCATACAAAAGTACAAAAATAAATAAGGCAAACTAACATCCATTTATGCTTATTAGGGCATTTCATTAATTTGTTTGAATTTTTGCTTTTCAGGACACCAATTTTAAAACCTTGTAGGTAATTTTAAGCATCCCTTGTGTAGATTCTGTGCCATACCATCTGCATGGCCCCAGTGGATAATGAGGTTATTAGTGGCTGCTCTGCAGCAATTCAGCTTCCAATGTAGAGAGTTAGGTAATAAAGACTTGCCTTGCCACAAGAATGGTTGGATTTACTGAGTAAAGTGGGATTATTTTGAAAGGATTTTCAAATTTAAACACAAAAAGCAGCTTGATGAAAATAGCACCTGACAGAAGATGCGACAATTGCTCACTCGAGTTGCAAGTTTTAAACATAAGATGTGGCCATTAAATCTGGGAGGTTTTTTTAGTGTGCTTGACACACAGAGAATATATTAAAAGATGCTGCTATGAACTTGATATGAAGCAAGGCTGAACTTAATTCTTTAATTCCTTGAGATTAGTTTTCAGACTTAAAAAATGAAAGGCTTTTTTCCAGACAACAGTTTGTGTATGTATTTCACTCTGTTTTGGGGTTGTTTGTTTTTTTAAAAAACCTTTGTATTTTTCAGGTTGCTTTTTCTTTGCAGTAGTAGAATGACACTGTTAATAAACTCTCTGAAAATCAAGAAATTTGCTCTTTAAGATATTTTATCAGTTAAGTCTTTTGTCTCTTTTTTGTGCATTCCGGAAACAACAGTCAGAAACAAATCATATTCTCTTCTATTGCATTACATTTTGTGCAGCTCGGAAGAGAAGTTGTATTCCTGAGAATCAAGGAAGCATGAAATCTTTTCACCCAAAGTCATATGTTGTTAAAGAGAACAATTTAAAAAAATATTTGTTGACAAATCTAAGGAGTGATAAAATAATTTGAAGTGTTTAGCACTACTCTCCTATAGAAGGGACTAGTTCCTGTGGTGTCAAGGCTTTAGATAAAACATTTGCAAAGCACTACCTTCTGCTTTTTCCATCAGTGTTGCAGAGGATTTACACATAGAGCTCATATAAGCATTAACGAGTTATCGCTTAAACACCTTGTCCAGTGATGGGAGAAGAAACCCTGAGAGAGTCTGTGTGCGTGTGTCAGCAGCACAGTTTACTTCCACATCAAAGGAACACGGGACTTGCCATGACAAATCGAACTAGTGGTTCATCAGTTTGGTATCATTCCTTAAGCAGTAGCCAGTAACTGATGTTTCAACAACAAAAAAAAATAATCTTTCCAAAGCTCTTAGAATCCAGTGCTTTTGGATATGTAGCCATGGGGAAAAAAATCCATCCTGCATTTTGTAAGTGTTTTATAACTTGAAGTTGGTGTTTTGATTTCCTCTGAATCATCGTTTTTCTGTATTGTTTTCAGAAGCCAGGAACTATGTAGAAAATTGGTTGGCTGTGACTTAAATCCATTGATGCTTTAGTTGGAAGCACACAGAAAACCAAATTGTGCCTGAACCTCATAGTAAATGTCTATGTAAATAGTAAATGTGATCTAGTCCAGCGTAAGTGAAAACTGGTCTTGCCAGGACTGAATCATTCCCTTCAGCAATCACAGCAGCTTCACAGAGCTGTCATGTTTAAACTCAGTTTTTAGGTAGCAGTGCATTTTCTAATATGCTAATTTTTCTGATATAATCAGTATCACTAAGTTAAAACTGCAGTGTTTATAGTATTTTGTGATATTATTGCATGCCTGTTTTCTTGCAGTGCCATACAACAGAGATGTATTATTACCTGTTGGGAGAGATATGTACAGTTGCTTTTTTCAGAGTAGCTATTGTTTGTAAGACTCCATCATTTGTTATGCAGTGGAATTCCTGTCCTATTAGCATTGATAATGAGAAAAAAACCAGAACTTCTTTTATTTTCTTGAGAATGTATATGTGGTGTTATATGACTCTTCCAGAGTTTTCCTCTTTTCTTGAAAATTGGCATAAAAGCGAGGATTAGTCCTGAAAGCAATCTGGCTGAGAAGGACTGGAGGTCTGTCCCTCCCCATGCTGGTCCTGACCGTGAAAGGAAGCCAAAGGGAGTGCTTTATGTGGTGCTGATTTCCCTCCAGTGCTCTCCCCATTTTGAGAAGCCCTCTGACTTACAGGCTTTCTGAATCACCTGATGTCTTTTTATTTACCCTTCAATGGATTTAACTATGTAAACTTTTAGGGCTCGGTACCTTGTGGTGAGGAGGTCACAGTCTGATTTTATGCGCGAAGGAGTAGGTCTTTCTGCTTCTTTTGCTGTTGGATAAAATTGATGGATTTTGAGTTTTCTTCCTAAGTTAGACTATTCAAAAGTCTATCTCAAGGTCTGGAAAATGCCTGCTCTTTTCAGTCATTGGTTAAAGTTGGAACAAAACTTTTAAGAGAGTTTTGTTTCTTTTAAATACATCTAATGTAATTTTCAGGGAAGGTATTTAAGACAATTTTCCTACTCTCTCAATCCATAATTGACAGCAAGAACTGGTTTTCAGAGCCTTGCTGTGAGAGTGGGAATAAAATACCAATTTTAGAACATGATTTAAATTATGTAAAATAATGTTTGCTTACTGCAAAAAGGCTACATGAGTCTTTTAATGTTTCTGACGATTCTTATGTTGATCTACTTTTCTAGATGATTATTGCTATTATAGATTTCGTTCTGCTTTTTCACTTGATATTTCACTGAAAGTTTCTGATGGAGAGGAGATACCACTTTCTGTATTCAGGGAATGATATTTTTGTTTTTGAAAAGACGTTGTTTTATTTATACAAATTGGGTCTTCTCTTCTAAAATTTAGATTGTTATAATAAGCCCTTTTGTTTATTTATTTATTTATTTTTAATATTTTCAGGTTGCATGTTATTAGTACTTCAAAATAACCACTGTGTTTCCCTGGTTTGCTTGGCTCTATGATTAAAAATTCAAGTCTCTTCTTCTGATACACCATTCTTGTATATCATCCATTACGCTCCTGAGTTTTGCAATACGCAAATATATAGCTGCAGTCTATATAAATTATTCTGATTCAACAAACAGCTTAGTACAAAGTCCTCTTTCATCTCTTTCCTCTAGTTGCTGATATTTTGCTTATGAACACGGTGGGTTTTGTTGCTAACGGTGACTAAACAGAAGTTATTTATCAGGGGGTACACTGAATAACAATAGCTTGCACTGAATCTGCTTTTCATCCTGAACAATCCCCCAGAACTTCATAAAATTTGATAGTTCCTACACAACAGGAAATACTTTGTTCTCTACATAAATAATTGTGATCTTAAGGATAGAATCAGGAGGAAGCACTACTGAAAAAAAATTAGCTGGAGATGTAGCGTGTGTGTGTCAGTGAAATGAAAATAGCCCTTTACAAGCAGAATGCAGTTCCCCAGCCAGGAATCTCATCAGAACGTGGTCGTCTGTTACAATAGTCTTGACAGATCTGAGCACTCTCTTGAGATCTCTTGAGATCCTGGATATAGTGGAGACATTTTTGTCCTTAGATGTTCCCCACACATGTATTCCCAATCCCACCTCTATTTAGCTTGCAAAATGAGATTATGTGACTATCTATGGGAAATTTTGCCAAAACTCAGTATATTGCTGGGGACAAGTATGCTGTTAGTGAAAAATAGAATTTCTCCAGACCTTCATTTATTTAATTTCTCGTTGCACAAGTCGCTGTACCCCTCCTATAGGAAATCTCAGCACCATTATTATCATCATCAACACTATTTTCTTTTATTATTATTTCTCATGTTTATTACTTTGGTTAATACTTCATTATTCATCACAGAGTAGCTGTTGCTGATTTCTTGGTCAGGCAGGTTAGGAATCACTTGCCATGTCAGAGCAAGAATGGCCCTCTGCTTGTGGAAGAGTCTTGAAGTGTACCATTGGTCTGAATCCCACAATAACAAAATGCTCACGAGAGTCACTCACAAAAAAATACTTGGTTTTGAACATATTGTAAGGGTGTTCAACAGATTTCTTAGACCTTCCTTTAAAGAGAAAGCAATAGCAAAAGCACAAGAACCAAGCCAGATACAATAGCGTGACAATGCAGTGTAGGATGGGAGCCAACTTATTGTAGCAACCAGATTAACCAAACTTCAGGGATTTTCAAGATTTAAAAGGCCCTGGAGTAGTTGGGTTCTTAATGAATAAGCCTGTTGTTCACTTTTTATGTACTATGTATGCTCAGGGTTTTTTTGGAGCACCTTTTCTTGGTGGTCTAATTCAGGTCTGAACTATTTTCTGGTCTATTAGAGGTTTGAAGTGTTGCTGTTTGGCATATTTTTCCTTCTAATCTGAAAGTCCTCATAGACCTGGAGACCAGCTATTTGGTACTGGAGCTCTGAGACTTCTTTTGCTGCACAGGCAGATGGGAACCCTTCTTACCCCATAGTTTGGTATGGTCCTCAGGCTACGCTTGTGTAGATTGGTAACTTGTTCAAGAAATTTGAGCCTCATTGTCCTGAGATGAGACACACTTGAAAGGGAGAATGTTTTCCCTTCCTTATTACACGGTGCAAAATGCTACATATTATTACAGGTTACCTTGCTGAAGTTGAATTAATGTATGCAAAACTGGACTTGAAGTGTATTCAGAGTCTAGATTTTATAGCACTTTTCTAGCCCAAGGGAAAATTATTTTCTTGGAGAGGTTTGTAAACAGCTCGAGCAACATCTTAGATTTGTAGATCAGTCAAATACACTGATGATTAGTAGGTTTGAAGTTCCTTTGATGTTTCCTTCTAATGTTTCTCACAACACTTCCAGGGTTGCTTTCTCCAAGGGTATTTTCTGTCCACTTCAGCTGAGCTCTCTACAAAGGACGTATTGAGTCTGTTGCTGAGGTCTGTCTAACCATCTGCTGGAGGTGAAGCCTTTCACCTGTTTTTAGCTTCATCTGCAGTGAAAAGAGTAGACATGTCAGATGGGCTTTCTCCTTAATTCCAAAGCAACTATTAAAATGTCAGTCTTCACCCTTGTCAGATATAAAGAAGGGTAGTGAAAAGTTAAAAATGTTACTGAATTACTGTAGCCTCTCAAATGGGAAGTTCAATCTGCCGAATGCCATAAGGTTATACCTTTTCACAATCAATTCTTTGGAGATGTTATTAACTGCAGAGTTAACAGTCTTGTAGGCATTATGTTTGGAAAGAAGTACATTACCAGGCTAAACATTAGCCTGTCCATCAAAGAAGCTATTGCTGGGCAAAGAATCAGCTGTTATGCAAACTGAACACATTCATTTCAGTTTGACAGTGATGAGATGTTCACTGTGCAGTACCTTTTACTTTCAGCCACTTCTTCAGCCTTCTTCAATGATCTCTCTAGAAGTCAGTTTTCCCCCCTTTGGAAACCTATACAAAATGTATTATCTTGCACAGCGGTGATTTTAGCTAGCTCTTAATGCATAAGGTTTTATTTGTTTCTTTGTTTTTTGATAATTGCATGCAAAGATAGTGATGGTAACTGAAACCTTTCCAGAAAAGAGGAAAAAATTATTTCCCCTAATTCTACACAGTTTTTCCATATTTATAGGAAAAATAAAGTGTGAAAATATTTGATATGTCCATAGAAGCAGTTCATGTTATGAAAATATAAGTTTTGCTGTATATTATTACTGCAGTGCATTCTTGTTTTAGAATAATTTACAGTTTAGATTAACAGTTGATTAAGCTAGTGCTTTTCTTCTCACAAGATGGGACAATTTTACTAATTGTTTTAGTAAAATAATACATTTCCAGGAATAAGAGTCATGTAATGTCATGATCATTCATTAGAAATAATGTTGCGTGTAGTGAGAGTTAGGACCAAACATTTTAAATGATAGATCTTTTTAAGTCAAGCATCAATATATGGGAGAAAAAGTACTTTTAACGATATTATATCACACAAAAAATCATATGTCGCTAATATGGAAGAATCACACTTAATAATTAGCCTTTGGCTCAGATAACTAAACAATTTTCATCCAGATTTGCAAATCTTTTATTTTCCTTAGAACAAGTTTTAGCTTAGTGTTTCTAGATACTGAAATAACCTCTGTTTCTTCCAAGTTAAAATTTTAAATGGTGATCGTTCTATATATCTACTGTCATCCAAATAATATTATATGGCCTTCATCTCCCAGCTCTGTATCTCATGCATGTATCCTGAAAAACATATTTATTCAGTTTAAACCATAGTTGTGTAAAAAGCATTGCAATGAAAATATTCCTTCTGATGTTCTTTTTAGCTTTTTTAGTCTGTTTTGGTGGCATAAAGCTTTCTATAGGTTTAAAAGTTGCTTCTGGTTTTTATACAGCAGTTTGAAAATTGTTATGCAATCTTATACATTGAAATGATTACTGGAAAATATAATTATGTGTATATGTTTATCCCTATAAAAGCAGCAGTGGTACTGGGTTTATAATATTTATATGCACTTTAAAACTGGTTTTTACTTAGAAATGGCATTTTACTAGTTTGTAAAAATCCTCCAAATACCATTTTTTAACTGCTACTCTCACAAATTAACCCAATGAGGTATGCTACTGAACAAAGAATAATGTTGAGTCTTAAATATGTCTCTTTCATGTATGTGATGGCTCTAGTTTAAGCATTTAAACAAGAGTGTTAAAACTTATTTGAATTTGGTGGTAATAGAAGCAGGTAATTTTTCCCAAATTTTGCATGTGCGCCTCTGGATTATTTTTTAAAGGAGAGAATGAAAATTTGGAATTTTTTGGTTTTATCCATGAGTTCTCATCACCATTCACAATTCTTACCTTTGTGGAGGCATCATTTGAGGGTTCCAAGTTCCCAGTAGCAGTCAAACAAGTTTCAAATTTCATGAGGCCAAGACTGATCAAGACAAGTGGTGAGCTCTGTTAGTCTCTGTCGAACTCTTTTCATTTCTACCAAACAATTTGATGCAAGAGAAGATGCTGTTTTCTGGTGCCCAGTGACAGGACCTGAGACAACGGGCACAAACTGAAACACAGGAGGTTCCCTCCGAGCATCAGAAACACTTCTTCACTGTGAGGGTGACGGAACACTGGCACATACTGTCCAGGGAGGTGGTGGAGTAGAAATATTCAAAATCCATTTGGTCAGGGTCCTGGACAGCTGGCTCAGGTGTCCCTGCTTGAGTTGGGGCCCTTGAACCAGACAAGAGATCCTTCCAACCTCAACCTGTCTGTGATTCTGTGATCTTCTTGTAGTAGGCCCCAGAAACAACTGGTGTGTATTACTTTTCAGACCTCTGTATAGGAAGATGCATATAAAGTGAGACATAGTTAATTTTATTATCTGCGTTGTGTCACTCTTCTCAGTAGCATTGCAGTTTGACATGACTTTTTATCAGCTGTGATTGTATATTATTCAAGGCACTCCCTGCCATTACTTAGTTTTGGGTTTTTTTACCCTTTTTATTGTTCAGGTAAATATCAGCTGTCTCCAACAGTGAACATGCCCCAAGATGACACTGTCATTATTGAAGATGATCGGCTGTCGGTACTCCCTCCTCATCTCTCTGACCAGTCGTCATCCAGTTCCCATGATGATGTTGGGTTTGGCACTGTTGATGCTGGTGGATGGGCTAAAGCTGCAATTAATGAGTCAACAGACTGGTAAGAGCGTGATTTAGTGGAAGAAAAAAAAGAGATGACTGCAGTTACATCTTTTTAGTTTAATTTTTGGCTACTGCTAATATTAATCTTTTTTTAAAAAATCACATTTAGGTTTCACTATTTTCAAACTGCTAATTGTCCCTGTTTCAGGAAAGACGTCTGTATGGATAATTTGTTAGACTTTCTACTTCTTGTTGCTGTTTTGGTCTCTGTCAAAGCACATTTGTGGAAATGTTACTAATTGTTATTAAGACCAAATCAGTATATAGCTGTGTTAACTTGATGATTTAATGTTAATTTAGTTTCCAACTGAGCTAGCTTTTGTAAAAAAAACTTCACAAAATTTAAAGACTTGATTTTATGAAGGATGCAAGAATAATTCCAATTGGAAATTTTAATTTAAAAAGATCACTGTAAATATTTCTAAGTCTATAAACCAAAGATTTTATTTTTATATTCCAGTATATATCTAGGAGCTGTTCGATACTTCTGTATACTTTCTTTATTTTCCTATACAGTAATTTTAAAATCTGCTTAGAGGTCAAGGCAGCTCTTTGTTTTGCCCTAGTGTTAATACTTGCACAACAACAACTAGTTAAGATTTCTTTATTATGCATGAAGAAATACCCAGGACCAGGGAAGTGATCGTCCCCCTGTACTCAGCACTGGTGAGGCTGCACCTCGAACATTGTGTTCAGTTTTGGGCCCCTCACTACCAGACAGACGTTGAGGTGCTGGAGCATGTCCAGAGAAGGGTAAGGAAGCTGGTGAAGGTCTGGAGAACAAGTCTTATGAAGAGAGGCTGAGGGAACTGGGGTTGTTCAGCCTGGAGAGAAGGAGGCTGAGGGGAGACCTTATCATTCTCTACAACTACCTCAAAGGAGGTTGTAGCGAGATAGGGGTCAGTCTCTTCTCCCAAGTAACAGGCAATAAGGACGAGAGGAAATGGCCTCAAGTTGCACAAGGGGATGTTTAGATTGGATATAAGGAAAAATTTCTTCACCAAAAGGGTTGTCAAACATTGGAACAGGCTGCCCAGGGAAGTGGTGGAGTCACTGTCCCTGGAGGTTTTTAAAAGACAGATAGTCATGGTGCTGAGGGACATGGTTTAGTGATACCTTGGCAGTGTCAGGTTTATGGTTGGACTGGATGATCTTAAAGGTCTCTTCCAAACAAAACATTCTATGATTCTGTGATTAAATGATTTGTAACTATCATGCAAAGGCAATGTACTGTAATAGTTCCACATTTAAAAATGTGGAAAGCAACTTTAGTTTATATGTTTAATCTATAGTAAAAATAATTTCTGTGGATCTTAGGTTGACTAGTTACTTTTATACATTTTAATATACAAGTCTTAATGATAAATGCTTTGAGCTCCGTTATTCACTTGCTTAGGTTCCTGGCAAAGAAATACTGTTTATTGCTTAGTTAGTACAATTAATACAGATCTAAGATTTAATTTACAAGTCCTGTAATTATCTATAGTAATAGCAAAATAAAAGCCCACCCCTGTACACTGCCACTTCTTGAAGCTAGATAATTACCACAAATAGTGTGAAGTATATGAATTTTCTTATTTTTCTTGTCTCTTGAGCCTGTTATGAATGTGTCAGCAATATCTTAATAAAACAGCAATAGCACCTGCCAGCTGATATGCACCTGTCAGCTTCTTCTTTGCTTTGTATTAGTTTATTTCACCTTATGTCCAGGAATTGAGTTCCGTATTTTAAGCACTGTTTTAATAATTGTATAAAAAGGTAATTTTTATGATCCTCATTTGCATTTTTTAAAATGTTGCAGCTCTTCTCTTGGACAAGTCATACCTGTAATTTGGGCCCTTAAAAAGTCCATCTATCTTTTGTAAAAGCTTTTAAAGCTGAGAATCTGAGACGTTTAAATAGAATAGTACTCAAGGCTGCACATAATAGCTTATTGCTGAGGGAATTTTTTTAGCCGAATATGAGCAAAAACCTACAGTATAAAGTAAGAGCCCATTGAAACCTGCAGATGCTTTTACATTTACTTCTGCAACTTATCTTGCTATTCATATACTTCTTTGAAAATGAAAGTAACAGTAAAGAAAATAGGGATTAGATATTGTGGAATTGATCACGCTCCAAACCTTTAAACGTGTGTCTTTATGAGAAAATGTAAAGGTCTTCAGATACAATTGCACTTAAAAGAGTAGATCAGTGCAGCGCTTTCTTAGATAATGTATTCTATTTGTAAAAAAGTAAATAGCAGTAGAATTAGATTGTTGCATTAATTTCCTGCTGCTAATGGATGAAGGAAGACTTGTAAAACGAAGGTGCATTGTATGATTTGGCTGGAAGGCACAAAGGGTAAAACTAAGAATATGGATGAAGGGTTATCCAAACAAGAATGGCAGCTGTTCTGAATCACAGAAGAAAATGTAAGCTTTTCCAGCCTCACAATATCTCCCTAATCCTTGATGAAAATGTTATGAAAACAAAGGGGCAATAAGACAGGATTAATAAGTGGAATTTTAATAACATTGAGGGTCAGAAGACGGTTACATTCTTTTAAGGATCAGCTGTCATTCCAGAAATCTTATTTGTTAAGTATGCTAGAATATAGTAAATTGCATTTGGCATTGCTTAATGACTTGCACTAAATTCACCTTCTGTCTTTTATTAGTGTAGTTGGAAAATATTAAAATGAGGCATTTTTAGGGGCATTAGTTCCTCCTATGTGCTCACTGGCTTTTCCAGTTATGGATCTTCATGGGTGCTTTTGAATACTTTTAGGCAATTTGCATGTATTCAAACTCCTGTGATCTGCACCTTCCTTAATTACTAAAACACACATGTGACATTAATATAAATAAACCAGGACATGAAAATTGATCACTCTTTATAGGGATCAGATATTTGTACTGTAGAAAGGTATGAGATGTCATGATGTCAGAGAGCAAGTAATTTTTGGTGCGAAGTAGCGCCTTTAGTATGCAGGACACTATGCAAACATGGGGTAATAATCCTCCTAATCGGTGTGTGTGGAAGGTAGGTGTGATAAGGGCAGATAAGGGAAGCAGAGAGAAAGCCCCTAAAGGCAGTATCAGTGGAAACGCTGGGATCCGATCTCCAGAATTCCCAGTTGCTGACGCCATGTCCAGACCCCACTGCTCTCTCCGGGACCTGTGGTGCCCTTTATCAGGTTTTACTTAACTTGGAGTTTTAGTCTGTTCTTAGGAATTCAAGTTTAATATATATGTGCACACTGTATTTACATGAAAATGATATTCAGCTTTATTGAAAGATTTATATATGCAAATCAAAGCAAGCTCAGATGAAAAAAGGAGCATATAGCCAAAACAAATAGTTTTAGAAATTCACCCTTTTTGAAGAAAGTGTCACAGGATACATTTTGTTCGGCAAGATGAAGCCGGTCATCTTTAACTAACATTAGCTGTGTTAACAGATGTTGCGAGAGAAAATTCTCACTTAGTAAAACCACATTTTTCTGGCCTGTAGAGGCAGGGCTGACTAGCAGTGAGCCAGAAACTCCTGTGTGGCCTTGGGAAAGTCATTTATGATCTGATTATGAAAGGCGTTGAAACCCTGTAAGTTCAGTTGAGTCACTCGGAGGACGTTTTCAGACTTACGTGGTTCTTATTCAGCTACATGCTGTAAATTTACAGCTGTAAATGCTAGAAGTGTATATTGACCTTGTCTGTTTTATCTTTCTATCATGTGGAGATAATTTTTTTTCCCTATTTTGTGGGAGTGAATGTGAGGACTAAACAGTTATTTTTGAGTTCAGGCTCTGATTCATCAGAGCTTTTAAGCATATGCTTCAAAAAGTTGCCGAATTGTGCAGACATCTCTGAAATAGTTGAGTAATTAAATGTAAAACTTTATGAGCCTCAGCCAGAAACATTAAAGCCAAAAGGCACTTGACATTGACTTTATTCATAGAAGCTCTGATCCTGCTCTCACTTAAGTACTATATGCTTGTCACGTGCACATATCTTCTTATTTGTAAATCTGCCACTACTAGACTGAATTTCTTCTAGGCTACCTGGTAGTGTGGACAGAGATTTTCATCCTTTATTGTACTTGATTTCCTTACCTCTTTTCACTATTGTGCCTAATACTCAGGTGTTTCTCGATCAAAGATGCTTCTGTAAATTATAGTACATGGCATACATAAACATGTTCACCTTACATAATTTAAAAGTATAAGTTTGTTTCTGCAGAAATTCACTACTTGCCTGTTTCTCACTATGTATGAGATGTGTATTATACCTACCCCTTAAAATAGAAAATAATTCTTTTGAAACATGTTACTGAACAGTAGCATGTATGTATACAATATTTTGAATGGCATTTAGTCTCTTTGGAGATCTCAGACAAAATATTTAGCTTTTTTATCTTGAAGTACAATAACAATCAAAGGGGGGGTTTTGAGGGATCTTTTTCCTATTGGGTAGATAACAATGGTGCAAAATAATAGGTTTTTCAGTATTTTGTACTTTTGACTTCTTTTTTTTGCCTGCTGAAGTGGAAATCTAAATTCTTTGCCTTCTGGCTCTTTTTAATGCTCTCCCTTTGCCAGGAGTAGGAATATCTTTGTGCAAATTTCCTTTCATACTGTTTATTAGCAGTAAGCGATCTTGCGATTTTTTGGTTGTTTTATAATTGTTTTTAACATGCATTGTGGCCATTGTGACACATTGCAAGCCTAGAGTTTAGCTTGCACACCAAATTTTGCCCACATTCCTGCAGTCATGATTCTACCAACATTTGACCAATGTGAATAAATCTGTCTTCAGCATCCTTCTGCTGAAGCGTGGTGAAACGGCGCTCACAGCTCACTGAAGACCTGACTCTCAGGCGAGGTCATGCGAGAAACCCACAGAAGATACCGAAACCGAGCCCCCCGGTTCCCATTTAGTGGTGGAACCACTGTGGCAAATACTTGCTCTGTAGGGAAGTAATGAGTAAAAATGAGTAATGAGTTTGTCTGACATAGCCAGGTTAAAACCAGGAGACACTGTGAAAAATTTGCAAGCCGTTTCATAAGTGGAAAGAAATTTTGATGTAAGGTCTTTAAAGTTTTTTAAAGGTGTGTGGGCTTCAGACAGGACAGACTCTATTTATGCTTTATTAAAAACATTTTGGGATGAAGAAAAATCTGATGATTTGCTATTAACAGAATATATTTGTTTCTTATGAAGAAAACAGAACTGTTTTATTCTCCCTGAAGTTATTGCTGTGTTGGGGCTGTGCATTCTGATAGTATATGTATAGTACACCAAATATATTCTTTCATTAAAATTCATAAGTGAAATTCTTGATACTTTTTAACTGGAATTGCTCAATGCAGTAAAACAAATCCATTGTGTGTGTAACTGACTACTTGCAGTGGTTTATTTTAAAATGTGTACTTTATTGCTGGTAGAAGTCACGTGCTAAATAAATGCTTTTCTCTGCAGAGTGAAAGGTTGCGTGATCTTGATAAATGTTCGCATGATTTTCTTCCCTTCCTACAGCACTCTTAGCCCAGATGTTGATCCAGTGCTTGCCTTCCAGCGAGAGGGTTTTGGACGCCAGAGCATGTCAGAAAAGCGTACAAAGCAATTTTCAGATGCCAGTCAGTTGGAGTTTGTTAAAACACGAAAATCCAAAAGCATGGATCTAGGTAGTGAGTGATATTTTTTCAATTATTTTATTTGAACCTGATTTTCATGTTGTAAGTATATAGATTTTGTAATTCCAAACACATCGTTTATGTGCAGTAGTACTGCACGTAATGTCTGCTGGTGGGAAGTAAAGTATTCTTAATGGGAATGGCCAAGTGGCCTGTGTATTGTTTGTACCACTTGTAAATGTCCATACATTTAAATATTGTAGCCCTCTGGATATATAATTATACATAAACATAAAAGGTACTTATTAAAACAGAGGTGAAAAGTGCATTTACCAATCCGCATAGAATAACTGCATAAAACTATACCACACTGTGGTTCTGGGTAGACAGGATTATTCTCAGTTCATGATTATAATGCAATTAGCCATAAAGATCCTTTGTAGTCTCTCATTTTGTAGATGGATTTTGATTAAGATATTAAAGATGCAAGTATTTTTTTGAAGAGTTCATTCAGAATCAGAAAATGGGGCTAGTCTGACATCTGGTTGAGACCCAAGTTTTAATATTTATATCAGAAGCCGTATAAAGTAGTAGCAGCTAAGACAGACATTCTACTATAATAATTCTAACTGGTAAAACAACTGAGAATAAGTAATTCCTAACAAGCCCATCTATTTTTCTGCCATTGAATTTAGATTCTGAAGTGCAGAATCTAGTAACCTTAAACAGTAAGTTTTGGTTGTTTAAACACACAAAATTCCCTATCCAGAATAATAAAATATAATACAATTTGCTTCTTTATAATAATTGTGAATCTTAACTACAATCCCTGATTCACCAGTTTCCTCAGGGGACAGAGGTTGGTGGTATTGACTTGTCTTGACTAGTCGTGATGTGCTAACGTGTAAATAACATATTGTACCTGCCTGTGATGTGAACATGACTGACATTGCATGAAGGTTACTAGTTTGCTGCCATTTCTACCCAGAATGTTTGCTTACTGTTGCAGTTTATTTGCATGAAGTATGACATTGCTAAGGTCCCCTAACTTGAAAAACAATATGCGAAACAGAAGGAATGTTGGATGCATGTGGGGCATGGGCACTAACTGGGCTAACCGTTATACATTTACCTTTTAACAGTAGCTGACGAGACTAAGCTCAGTACAATGGATGACCAGAAAACAGGTAAGAATTGACAGTAAGGCTGTTGCTATAGAAACCTTGGTCAAAGCAGCTTACCACAATTACAGAACTGCCAGTCAAATTGCATGAAAACATGAATATTCCAGTACTTGCATGGCTGCTTTCTATTGTTGTGAATAATCAAGTCGTACAGAAAAAGAAAATCCTCTATGGAGAGAAGTATCTAGGGTAGGATATTCAAGCAGGTCATACCTGTGACTGTGGGTAGACACCTGTTTCTACACTTTGAACTCATAAATATTCACAGTTGTTTGGATTTTTTTGTCCTTTAAAAAAAATCTTGGAAAATCTCCTCCTAGCTTCAACCTCTAATGTACAGAGATGATGTAGAAGAGTCGAATGTTTGGCAATTACAGTGCTAACACAGCGCTTGAAAATAATTATTTTAATTAGAAAACTGCTACCTTTGCCTTAAGTGGTCATCAGATACGTGTTGTGAGTTAGTTGAAGATTATTAGCACAAGTTGATTTGCCTTTGGAGCTCAAACCCGAGCATTGTAACAGAACAAAAGAATATGTAAATAGAATCTTTTCCACATACCATCAGTTGTAACATTTCACACAATGGTAATGAGAAATAGCTTTCAAAGCATATTTTTTATTAGTAGTTAAAATAATGCACCAGCTGCAATTATGAACCTTTATGATTTATTAATATAAGATAGCTTTTGACCTTTGGAATGCTATTTTAATTAGGATGGATCCAGAGGACACCATAACATTACTTAGCTTTAATTAGGAACAATTCACCTTTTTAACCGGAAAATATTATTTATTTTAGCATGATTTGGGGAGTAGGGCATTCCGTGCAGAATTTACAATTAATAATTCACAACCGCATCTCTGTTTAACCACACTTTACAACATGAGTATGAATACTGAAAAGCTGTAAGTAATCAAGTGATAAAATTATAATTTTTATTTAAACAGATAAAACTTCTAGCTCTTAAAATGTTGCAGAATATGGCCACAGACTTGCAGCTTTACAAATTGAGAATGAGTACACAAAATTAAGATGTATGAATGTTTTGAAGGATTAAAGCCATCAGAGTGTGAATGTATGAATTGTGTTAATGGTTGTGGTAAGAATCAGTGCTTAGGAACTACTTCTACCCCTGAGCATTATTCACATAAAAAGGAGTTACAGATCAAACTCAAAATTATTGTAAATTATTTTTCATTTTCTTATTAGCCTGCCTATTTGAATGGGATGTGATTAGAATGGTGTAAAACCTGTGTGTTTTAGTAAAATATGATGCTTAGGTTTAAAAGTACATAGTGGTTTTGGTGATATTAATAGAGGGTTGTATTAACCAGAGTGTAGTTTTTCGCTCTGTATAACACCTGGTTTAAATTCCAAAAAAGAGACAAGTCGGATAATTTGGGTGAAAGAGCACGACCGTAACCATCTGGACTAAGCAGTTACATATTTTGTGTGCACCAAAATATGCACTTCCAGCCACTAAGCTTAGTGGCTGGAAAAAAAGGAAAAACACCTTTTATTGTGTTTTTATTTTATTTATCTAGTGTGCTTTTAACCAGGTTTTGTATATGAACACTGGATTTCTCCCATTACTGAAGATGGATGTGGTTGCTAAACAAACCACTTACTGTAGTTTGGCTTAAAAATCATCTGGTTCTGAGAAAAAAAATGCTTCAAATGTGTGGTGAACTATGTTTTAATGAACTCTAGAAGCCAGAAAACTTCAGCATATATTTACTTTAGAAAAAATAAAAACAAACTCTACAGTCAAAGTTGTACTTAATAGTATTGGCTGAAAAGGAGAGTGTAGAACTCACCAGTCCTAGTTGCTATAATAGATTTTTAATTATTTTTCTTTCTATAGTTCACTTGAAGTGCCTAATCCTTGCAGTGTTTACAGTTCATCCTAGAGGTTAGAAGTATATTCAGTAGCAATTGAGCATGGCTCATTTATTGAGTCCCAGGCATACTATAGTTCCAGCTGGTTATTTTTCCACATACGCATTGTGAAAATGAAAAAGAAAAAAAAAATCACAGAAAATTTATTTAAATTGTTTATTTGCTTATTTTTGCACAATGCTTTCTAAATAAAATGTTTGATTAAGTGGAACCAAAACTAAACTATTTTTGATGCAGTTGCTTGCTCTATTCCTCCCCTCTCCTCCCCAGTCAAAATGTCACACATTTTTTTTTGTACGAATTGAACTAGAAATAGAAGAATTTATCAAATCTAATGAAGTAGATGTTAGTAAATAAATAGGCTCACAGCTAATGTCCTTTAAGAAAATGTTTAGAAAGTAGACTTTGTACCTTTGCAAAGCTGCTTAAATCAAATAGAGGGAAGGTTTTGACAGAAGCGGTTGGTAGCGTTTAACCTGAGAGTTAATAAAAGTAATGTTTCAGAAAGAAACAAAATCATCATTTAAAAGAAAGTGCTGATGAAAAATTTACTTTGTAGCCTTTAAAAGTAGTCAATGAAGGAAGTACCGAAGGAAACATGCTATATCCTCTGACACCCTGCTTTTTGCCTTTGCAAATCGCCCAAGCGGCTTTGGGGCGCTGCATAAACACTTAAGGTGCGAGAAGCGGGAGCGTAATGAGTTATAAACCAGCCTCAGCACGAGGGAGAAACAAAGGGCTCGGAGCAGGGGGCAGCAAAGGTGTGACCTGTGTGTGTGACCTGTCTCGCTGGATCTGTCTGTGCTGTGAAGTTATGGTGGGGGCTGTCAGTGCCGGGTGAGAGCAGACGCGCACAACGCCGGCACGGTCCTGCATGAGCAGAGGGTGGTTGCATGGCCTGCAGGGCAAGGCTTGGCCGATGTCCCCAAGGGCTGGCCAGCTGGGGACACAGGCAGCGGTGACGCGCGCGTGTGGTGGGCAGGGGCTGAGCTTGGCAGGGTGGTGTGAGTGCCCTACAGAACCCTTGAGAGATGGATGGGGGTGTGTGGCGTGTGGAGCCGAGCCGTACGGCTGAGCGGGGTGGCAGTCGCGGGAGGAGGATGGCTGTGGTACTGAGGGATGGATCTACCTCAAAGGATATTTGCTAAAAAAAATTGTTGGGAAGGAAAATTTTGATAAACGTCAAATTTTAAAAACGATAAAAGAACCCCTTTCATCCCTCAGTCATATAAAGATGCTTTAGGTGGATGTGTCTTTTTCTCTTCCTTTTTTCTACTTTAAATTCTGGTGTCAAAACTGAAGTAGAACTCGTTCTGAGCAGATAACATTTCTGATGATTACCACCAGCGCTGTAAAGGCTGGAAGAAAATGCTGACATTTTTGTATTTAGAAAACAAGGTTTTGATGTGACTCATAAATTTTAAACAGAATCCATTTTAAAGAAAGTTTGCTGTTTCTCACTGGCTTATGGGTAAACAACTTACTTTCTGGCTGGTGAATTCTAGTAATAAATTCTGAACTCACTCAATTTACAGGGAGGCTTAACTATATATTTTGGAAATAGTAGACTTGCTATGAAGTGGCCATAGAAGATAGTGAAGGTATTAAAATATACATAGCTTTATGATCACGGTGCTTAAATTGCTTGCAAAAGGACATTTCCCTCTTTCAAAATTCTGCAACCTGTCCACACTTGTGTTCATGGCCACCCAAGTTCAATAAATATTCCTATCATTTCTGTAATCCATTATTAGTTTTACGGTACTCAAGGAACATTGGGTCATATCCCATCTAGCTTTTCCTTTGGGAAAGCACAACCTACATAAATACAGTTCTCACAAAGTTCTGTACTGGGTGGCTGAAAATGGAATTTTTTTAATGTCCTTTATGAACATAAATGGGTACATAAATGCCTTCTTTATAATCACTGTTTACAAAAAGAGCCACTCAGTAATTAGGAAAAGATATAGGAGTATTTCATTTAGAAGATTGCAAAGCAGAATCTGAAATAAGGAAGTTTACAGTAAGTTACCATGTAAGAGGATACCCTTTCCTTTTGTATATGGAATTGAATCTGTCAAACAGTTGGTTTATATATGATTGTCCTGTTTCCTCTTTTTTCCTTCAAAATGTTGCATTCATTTTTCCTGTCACATGGACTGTTTTTAACAAGATATAATCTCAAAAATTAAAAAACAAAATAAAAAGTAATTTCTTGTGTACTGCAAGAAGTAGTGGAGTAGCAGATTTTGGCATATGCTAGAAAGTGGACAGCTTTATAGGGCACTGTCTAAATTGGATTTCTTTTAGTTGGTAAAGAAAGTGTTATGTAAAAATACTTGCCTTAGACTTCAGCCCACGTTCAGAAGTTTGGTGAACCAGGGCTGCTGTCTGTTTGCACAGCTGGGAAGCCATCAACCCCCCTTGTCCCAGCTGGATCTTCTAATTCACCCCAGCAGCTGCGCTGTGGCCCCAACCGTCCTCATGACCCTCAGCCCTCCAACAAGTACAGGCTCTGAGTGAGGGTGGCTTCTTCTAGGAGATGTGAGTTCACCAAGATAAAATTTCTCACGTGTTGGAGGGGATTTCTTTCTGCCCAAGGGTCCAAACAGCAGGACTCCCGACCACTGGGGGAACCACACCGCAGTGGAACTGGGGGAACACACACTCTTCCACAGTGTAGACCTGTGGAAGAGGATACATTTCTTTTTCATTCTATTTACAAGTTCATCTCATCTGTAGGGCAGCTGAAAGGGAATAGTTTGACAGCTGTTTGAATTTATTTCATCTGAAGGATTTCAGCTTAACTTAATTGCTCAGACTTTTAATAGCTGAGTGGAAAATGAAAGCTTTTCTGCCTTGCTCCATCTCATACCAAGTTAGCAAACAAGAAGACTTGCCATGATGCTATTCTGGATCCCTTCTGTAGGTCCAGCAACCCTCTTCCTCCCCACCCAATTCTGAATAGTACAAGAAACTGGTTTTAGTAGTGTAGTAGCAGTTTTCTCAATGTAAGGTAACTTCACATACCTTTCTTAAAGAACAGTGACAGATACTCTCTTCTCCCTCCTAATATCTGCCAGAATAGGGATCAACTCCAGAGCTTTGTATTATTCTGAGATAAATACTTTAAAAAGATAATTTTCCTTTATTGCATTATTCACACCAGACCTTGCTTACAAATGTATTGCTCATTGGTTGGTATTCCTGAGGGTTCAGTTCTTGGCTCTGTCTCTCAGTGCTGGCTGGCTTTGAAATTTATCTTTCTGTGCCTCTCTCAGATGAGGATAGTGATACCAACGGAGTAAAAACCCACCACCTGGGACTGCTGTGGTGCCACAACACCCTTCTCTGTTCTGCTCCCTTTGGGTAGAGAAAAAGTGGGTTTCCATATTCTGGGCAAGGGCTTTGGATCATAACTTCAAGGAAATGTAGCGATGATGATGATGTCCTACCTCATCTTTCTCTGCAGCTAAAAATCCTATGGAAAATCTGGCCAAGACTATACTGCACTTTTGAATAAAATAACTTCAACTAAATGCAGTGGGTTTTTTTTGCCCCTGAAAGATCTCTCCCAGTTTTAACAATAATATGAGATCTAATTGTGAAATTTTCAGCTGATTTACTGTGTGTGTCTGAAAACAGAGGCTAGACATTTAGTCCACAAACCTGAGAAGAAAAGTCTGGGTGGGGAAAGGCTTTTGCAGAATGCTGTCTGGGGTTTTCTTGGCACACCTCCGGCCATGCTAAGAGCTGCCCTCAGCCCCAGCTGTAGTGCTGCCCAAACGTCAACCCGGTGGCTGCCAGCAATGCCTGTCCTTTCCAGCTGGATAACTGGTATTGCCTGACTAATTGGGTCTTTTCCACATATATTTTTAAGAAACTTACACAAAATCCCAGAAAGTCAACTGATATTTCTCAGAAGCGTTTCATTATGAAATTGTTAGCAATTCGATGCAAGTCTTTAAAACTCAATTAAAAGCAAACAGCATGTTACTTGAAGCCAGAAGTCAGGCTACTTTGCAAGACTGTTACCCTAAACACAATAGGATTCGTGCCCATAATCTCGTCTCTGTTCATCAGTTTCTAGTCCAGATAAAATTTTCTGCTCAAAACAAAAATAATTAATAGCTTTGATGCTGGGAGATATGTATCTCTGCTGGTTTTATGAGCTATATTTTTAAAGCCCCATGATTATTTTATCGTTCAAATTGTTAAAAAATAGTAATGGATGTTGGTCTCTCTTCACTGATTCGAAAAGCCAGACATTGCTAACGTTGTTGGTTTTGTTGACTGTGACTTGACATCCTCATTCACTTCTGAGACCAACAAATCTGCAGAGAATTCCCTACAGATTACTGAGAGATGATGTGAATAATGTGAAGTGTGTCCCCAAAGACTTTCAGGATGGATATGCATAATCAAGCATGCAGTTCTCAATACTAATTCTAATTACTTTTTTTTTTTTCCCCCTGAATTGCTAAGGTTCCCCAACCAGAGATGTGGGGCCTTCATTAGGTCTGAAGAAATCCAGCTCATTAGAAAGCCTGCAGACAGCTGTTGCTGAGGTGACTCTGAATGGTGATATTCCCTTCCACCGCCCGCGCCCGCGAATTATCCGAGGACGAGGCTGCAATGAAAGCTTCAGAGCTGCCATAGACAAATCATATGATAAACCTGTAGCAGATGATGATGATGAAGGCATGGAAACTTGTAAGTAAACTATTACTGTACATAAAAGATGCTAACAACATAGGTTAATTCTTTTAGGAAGTGATTAAAAGTAGTAGAGACTAATTTTAGGATTTTTAAAGAATAGAACTCACTTCTCTTCATCAATTTTTTTTCAGGCTTTTTCCCTTCATATCCCTTCAATACTCTGCAGCTTCCTTCCTTTCTGAAATAAGATTATTAGGCGTGTGTTTACTGAAATTACTATGAAAATTTTCTGTAAGACAGCTAATTAATTTACTAATGTAAATTAGAGAAAAAATTATGCAGAAAGACAAAAAACCCACTGAATTTATGTTACAAAAATATGTGCATCTAACTTTGAAAGAGTACATTTGTAGTGTCTGGGGGAAAAAAGAAATCACTGTCCTTTAATTAGAGTGAGTAAGGCTGGCAGATCTAATAAAATATAAAGTTAATGATCAGCTATTACCCACCCTAATGGGCATTCATTTACATTTTCAGTTCTTTAACCCGAAGTATGACCCAACATGTGGAGAATGTCATTAACATAAAAGAATCACTTCAAAGCTAACCTTATCATTATTGAACTATGTAAGAATGGGCTGGTAAAATGACAACTTGTATTGAATGAAAATAGTATGAATGGTAAATTACCTCAATCAGGGGTTGTATTAAAATCATTGCATTTTTAACCTTCATGTTGCACTACTTTCAACTTGTCACACACCAGCAGAATTTTTTTCAATCAACCTGCAGCTAGTTAGAAGTTTATGAATGAAGATGATGGTGGGAACGTTGAAGTAGTAAAATATTTAGCCGAATGCTAACAGAAAAGGCTTGAAAAGAGATTTTTCACTCTCCGCTCTTTTTAAATTTTTTTAGTTTCAGAAAGTCTGTTTCATAAGCGTCATTCCCTGATATTCTTTTATAAGCTACTTTGCTTTTTTTTATTTTTTTTTTTTTAAATCTACCTGTTTCTGAAAGTGTTCTGAGACTGAAAGGGAGGTCATTTTGCCAGTCACTTTTCTCAAAGGTAGTTATGGACGGAATTAATTCTGCTTCACTTTTCCAGCACCTAGCAATTTCACGCAGCAGTGAGGCTAAGTGCTGGTCTGGTGCTGCTGGCTGTCAATCTGTTTCTGGCCAGTGGAAGAATAGGTATGAGAAAATGTGTAGTGATCCTGATCGTTCTCTCAGACTGTGTTCCTATGGTCTTTTGGGACATAAGACCATGTTTTTCTAGAAGGCCTTGTTTAGTGTGAGCCTATGAGAGGTAATACCCTGTTTTGAGGCATCAGATATCCAAGGCTTATCCAGAAGTTAAGATGGTTTGACTTCATTTGGTCAAAAATACAGCAAAACTGTTGTCATGGAACACTTTCTAGGTGACTATAGATTTATGAGATTACTGTAAAGGGTTTTGAGCTTGTTGATGCAATGCGTAGCGAGTGGCAAGGTAGTATTTGGTGGCCTTTGTGTCCTTTGCATGGGAGTAGCAGAAACCAGACAAAGCCTTCTGGCTGAAATTGAAATGCCATGGGGTGAGTCTTTGCCCTCACCTCTCTGTATGGTTGAAGTCGTCAAGCACTGGTGGACCAAGAGCCACCTCAGTGTTATGGGAGAGCAAGAGTGAGGCTGTTCTCAAATCTCACGTGGTAAAGGGGCTGAGCAAAGTGTGACCAAGTTATGTGCATAGAACTGCACGTTCTGTTGAGTTACTTGTCTTTTAATACCTTCCATATATTATAATAAGACATCTAAGAAGTAATTCAGAAACTTGCAGTGCCAGGTTAATAGAAGTGGATAACTAGCAAAGCAAATGTAGTAAGTTGGTTGGACAGAATTCAGTCCTCACGGTTGTCTCTTTCTCATGGTGGCCATGGGATTTTAAGGGCTGGCCCAGCCATATGTTGCCTGGGAGCAACACAAAATGCTAGGTCCTCAGGTCTGCCTTTCTGAAAACATGTCTGTATCTGTATTAAAACTGAAAGCACTGCAGTCTGTTCCACTTTGTGTAAATTATACGTGCCCTCGGATTCCAGAGAATTTACCAAACGGTGTCTTCAGCTGGACAAAGCCTGGTCACATACAAATATGTAGAAGTTAATTTAACAATCTGGTCCTAACGTAACTAATGCCTCACTGCTGCCATAATGACATTGCCTAAGTTTTTTTTAATTGTATTTAATTATTCCATAATTGTTTGAAATTAAAATGTGGCTTTCTCTCATTATAAGACCCAGGCAAACATGTTGGTGGTCAATTTGCTAGTACCCTTGAGGCTGGATCCATTTGTCTTACTTGAATTTTTCCCCCTTTCTCCTCCAAGTGTTTCAGTGCTGAGAGTGCTTCTTTCTTCCAGACAGTGACCCTTTTTGGAGTAGCAAATAATAGCAGTGCAATTTATTGTATAGAGGAATGCTTAACATGTCATCACCCCATATACAAAAGCTATGAAAATACAGGTAGTGTGTGTGGCCAAGGGGCTGACTCTCTTCTGAATGTACTTGCTATCCTTGGAATACCACGCTATTAAATTACTAAATGTAGGATGAAAATCAGATAGCAGTGACCGGTTCTGGGGTAACATTTTTAAAAGTATTTGGGAAGATGTGTGTGAGTTTTAATGGCTGTAAAGAAGTGACATTTGTGGAAAGGTGTGGGTGTTCAGCTTTTACAGATCATTTTTCCTGCTTTTTTTATAATTTTTTTTTTGTTTCCTTAATACTTGAAGTAGCTGACTGGAAGCAAAATGTTTATCTTTAGCGTCTTGAATGAGAACAAGGCATTTGGATTGGGAGAGATCGACAAAGCTTTCTAATCTTTTGCTGAATCTTAATTGCTAGAATCTAGGGCTGTATTAAATATCACAATAAGAGGCCTAGAAGCTTAGTGGCAAAATAGCTTCACATTAAGGAGCTTTGATTCCTCATGTGCATCTTTTCCATTTTATGGCCTAATTAGGAGAATAGCTTCATAATACCTGTTTGTGTAGTTCTCCATAGTACAGTGTGCTTCATGAATTGACACTAGTTTTCAGGTTTAATTGATGTTTAAAGCATACTCCAATTTATTTTTTTGGCTTCAGCATCCTGAATGGGGAGGCAGGGGTTGCCGGAAAGGGAGGAAATAACAGCACCAAAACAAATACATTCTGTGTTTTGCAGTAACCTAATGTCATTACTGCAACTTAACAAAAATTAGAAGTTTCATTTGAAGGCTGGGCTTGAATTTTAATTGAGCAGCATTTGCATTTGTTCTAAATGCTAGTAATTAGGTGTACGTTAATTGCGGAATAACTGTGCTGCATAAAAGTGAAACAAGTTTCTTCATGTTGAGTCCTTTTAAGAAAAATGGAAATCTCTTTACTGCAGTAGAGACATCAGGGTTTACTGCAGGAGAACAGGCATCCTAGTTCACAGGGCTCAGTCTAAGCTATGGAGTTAATTGCAAGCAAAGGGTGTATGATAGACAAATATTTACTGCAGGACAAGTGTGGAAAGGAGGCAATATTATCTCCACAGAATATGCAAAATAAATAATAAGAGGAAGCATTGTTATGACAAGTTGTTCAGCAACTCAGCATAGCACAGTACACTTAATACATATTTAGGGTTAATTTAATGTATTGTTATATGAACAACCATAAGTCAAAACTGATTAATCTTTAAAATTCTAGCAATGGAGTACCAAGTAAACATTTTACTTCAAAATTTGTCAGAAATTTAATGCAATTTTTTTTACTAATTATATTCATTTGCAAGTACAATCTTTTAAATGTCTAGTTGGTTTTAACTGGAACAGATTGTAGCTATAAATTAACATGCAAAAAATTAGCATTTCTGTTCTAAAGTGACTTTCCACTACTCTTTTAATAATACCTAAATATCATTCCAGACATTGATTAAGAAACACTGTGACCAAAAAAAGTACAAGTACAGCTAGTACAGAGGCATGTACAGGACAGGCCTATTAATTTTCTAAAATACAATTATCCAAATATTAAAACTGTGTCTACAATTGAGAAGCTGTATCGTGCACTTATCTCAGAATGGTCCTGAGGACAAGTTAACATGAAATACTGAGACCTGTTTTGTTTTTCTCCCCCCTTTTTTTCCTGGTGGTTTGTACTTCAGAATAGTTAGGATTCAAAAAGTAGTTATTAATGTTGAGATTTACCTGACATGGTATGTTTTTCTTAAAATAGTGATCTTCCAGGGCAGAATATTTATACAAATTTTGGGATACTCAGTGAATAAGTACCAACCAAGTCTATTGGACAGGTCTGTGTATTGTAATATTAATGAATAAACAGTATTTTGCAGGCAAGTATCTGAGAGAAGAGACAATATCAAATGACTTTCTGTCAGTGATTTGTAGACTTTTCAAGTTCAATGAATTACTTCTAAGGTGAATATGGAAGATGACTAAGAAAAGCAAGTTTATATTTTACGATAGTCTATGTATGAGAAATTTCTAAGGAATTAATACACTTCTATTGGCTGTAGAAGAGTCACTGAGGTCTAGAAACAATAATATTAGTAGGATTAATAATAAGAAGTAGTAAACATACTAAACTAAAAAATGATTCTTTTTTCCTTCTATAAGCTGTGGCCATTTCCAAATCTTACCGAGTACCAAAAAAAATTTCTTTTCCACAGGCTGTGTATATATAAAGCAAAACTGTATTTTTCAACTTCTACTGCCAAAAGTTGTTTGGAGCCTTTGTATTCATTAGAGCTACAAGAGACAGCACAAAGTATGCATCTGTGATGCTAATTGCTGCTTCGTGCTGTCTGTTGGAAAATTGGGAGATGGTGAAGCCCTACTTATAGTGTGATGATATAAAATGTTAGAGCTCCTGGAAGGTCACAGATTCACCAGCCATGCAACATAATTTTTGGAGTTGGCTTTAAGTCAGAATGGTTGCAGGATTCTGACCCATGAGCTTGAAGTGTTTTATCTCTTTCTTACTAAGCTACTGGAGGAGTTTTCAGTTTTTGAATGGATTGATTCTCTTGGTAATTTTTCTTTCAAATTTTCTGAAATACTTGTGTTAAATCAAACCTTGGGTAGGTTTTAGGATTCTTGGAGTCTTGGTCTTGGATTAGAAAGAGAGAAGGAACATGTTATCTGCCCTTAAAGGATTTCACTTGTTCTGCTGCTTGGAATCTCCCCACCTGAATCTCCCAGGCTGCCCCGTCTCAACCAAGAATAAAAATCATGGTGCATGATGTGTTTTAAATTGCTTCAGGAAATGAAGTAGTGTGACAAAACCATTATGTTACTCGCAGCAGAAGAAAAAGTCTGGTAAGGCTTGTATTGAGGGTTAACAGTCCTTAATGACTTTCATATTTTTATGAGAATATTACTAGGAATTTACTGACAGGGCATGCTGCACTGCTGTTTTTCTTTTTGCAGATATTTCTGAAGCTCTCCTCAACTGATTTAGATGAAACAAAACGGACCAATTAACATCACTTTGCTAATCCTCTTCATTAATCCATACATTACTCAGAGTACCTGCCAAGCATGAATTGTGTTTTGCAGAGTGTTCTGCAAAGGTGAATTCCTTCATTTTGGGAGTTTAATAGTACAAACGAACGTTCCAGGAAACCCCAACATGAGGAGATACTGATTTTGGAAAAAAAAAAAAAAGAAAGACTATTTTGTGGTTGTGCATATATTCTACTTCAAAATATGTTATGCCTCTCCTTGTGTTTGTTCTTATCCTACTGATGTTTCTTAACATTTGCTTTCAGTGGAAGAAGACACAGAGGAGAGCTCAAGGTCTGGTAGAGAATCTGTGTCCACAGCAAGTGACCAGCCATCCCACTCATTGGAGAGACAGATGAATGGAAGCCAAGACAAAGGCGAGAGAAAAAAGGCTGGAAAGGAAAAGAAGAAAGATCGAGATAAAGAGAAGGATAAAATTAAGGCAAAGAAAGGAATGCTGAAAGGCTTAGGAGACATGTTCCGGTAGGTGTTTTGCAATCAAATGTATAATGAGTTATCGAAAGAAGCTTCATCTTTTAGTTACTCATTTACATTGTGACTGTTTGCTGACGCCATGTTTTACTATACAAATATACATGATGTGTATAGGCTGATCTCTCAATTTTTGAGCCTATGGGTGGTATCATGAAAGAGAAGCAGCTCAGAATGGAAGAGGAGGTGGTGGCTGGCAGACTACAGGGGCTGCAAAGGAAAAAGTGGTTTTAAACAACAAACTGCTTGGTCTTGGAAAGAGTCTTTGGTGATGTCTAAGTAGTGCACGAATATTCTTTGACAGGTCAAACAATTTGGGGTGGTTTTTTTTTCTTAAACTGTACTGTTCTTATACTGTACCCAAAGCTTATGTGTTACTAAATGAATGTTTTTCTTTGCTTTACTATTAAGATTGTTTGGTATCATGGAGGCATGATGCAAAAGAGATGAATCAGTTTGAGATTGAAAAACAGCACACTCAAGGAAAACAGGGTCTAAATAAGGTTGTGTTCTCTGAGAACCCACAGTTCGGAGAAAGGGTCAGTGAAAGACCTGATTTTTACCAAGCAGTGAGTTTTTTTGAAAGGCGTCATCTCTCCAGCAGGCATAAGTGATCTGAAAGGAGCAGACTGCTGAGGGACACCCTGCTGTTCTGGGTAAATGGTGAAACATGACAAACACCTTTGATCACTTGTGGGAAGGGGTGAGAGAGCAAGAAAATCGGTCTTTCTTTTAGTTAGCTAGAGTAAATAAATATATTTCCAAGAAAAAACAATATTAAGGCAGTGGTTGTTTTCTTTTGTATATGCAGCGATTCATTATTTAATTTAGAAGTGAGATACCAGTATTATTTTAAAGATTTATTAACAGTGTTTCTGCTCTGAAAACATATAAGTGGAGCTTCAGTTAACTTTCATCCTGTTACTTTTTTTATCCTGTAAAACATTAATTGAACCTAGGTTGTAACAACGTAAGTTCTTGAGAGTTATGTATCTAAGTCATATTACAAAATTATTTAATAGAAAAACCAGTTAATTAGAAAATATTAGTTAGTTAATTAGGAAATATTAGTTAGAAAATGCATTTAGAAAACATGAAATAATATCAGGTTGTTAGCATATGCCACAGAACACCAAAAGAGTCATAGGAGACAGCCTCATATGTCAGGAGGAGAGCTCTTCAGCCTGGTCGCCTGCAAGTCCCACAGGGATGCCGTCATCTCCTGGGTGTTTGCATGCCTAAATTCAAGCCAAGAGTGGAGAGGTGCAAACCACGCTGGAGGAGGGTGGAAGGCAGGAGATGAAAAATGCTGGCTGATTCTTTTCTGCAGTCTTGCCATTTTTGTACAGCAGAAATGACAGGTAAAATTGAGGCACATTATACATGATAATCAGCTCTAAGTAGCTTATTGGATACCATGAGTGCTATCTCATGATTCATTCAGAAAGTGCTTCCAGCATCTAGAAAGCATGAGCAACTCCTTGGTCCTCAGTTTCTTCCTGTGTAACATTCCCAGTACCTAGAGGACCTGTGAGGTAGCTGCTTCATCTTGCATGCTTTGGTGTGCAGGCAAAGGGTTGGCTTGCAGAGGGTCCCATCCAAAGAGAGGAGCCTTCACCTTCCAGAGACTCAGCTCAGTGAGGGACTTGTTGGTGCTTCTCTGCCCTCTAGCCTTAGAGCCTAATGCCTGGTGTTTCCATGCAGCTTGGAAAGCTCTAGATGGAAACAAGTGCAAAAGTGGAAATTAATACCATTTTAAATCAGGTGCTCCCAGCTAAATAAGAAGTAACCTTGTCTGTATGCTTGATATAACACTTCTGAAATCTTTAATCTGGAAAGAGCAGTAATTTGACTGATGGGAAGATCTGATGATCACTTTGTTATTTGCTCTTCATAACAGTCAACGTTTCCTTGAGTTATTTTTTTCCCTCACTACCGTTTCTGAGTGAACTTTACTTTTCAGTCTCCTCTTAATTAACGTGGGAGCAGTGCTATCCAGATGCAGTTGACTCCTCCTGGATCTGTAAATTAGCTTGCACCTTGTCAGCCCACCCAAGAGAGATGCTCCTGGCAAGCAGGAAAATGCTGATTGAAGGAATTAAGCATTATGCCTCATTTCCAGTCGGTGCTTGATTTGCTTTGTTGACAGGCTTCTCAATAGTGTTTGAGAGATGGGCTTTATTATGTCTGCAAGATAAGCTACTACTTCTGCCTATAACATGCTTTGTTTTTCTGTACATCTGACATATATCACAGATATCAAGTAATCACTGAAAGAAGTTGTGCGATAGAAACTAATGATGACAGTAACATTTAAAATTCAAGCCCTGATCAAAGCATAATTGGATGTTTTGGTTCTGTGCAACATTGTGATTTCTTTGTAGTTCTTTTTCTTTTCTCCTTTTTCACTTTTTTCTTCCTTTTCAGTGCTCTTATCTTAAAATAATCTTTCTTCATTAGGTTGTATGGCAAGAACACTTGTGGGATGAAATTACTGTTAACTGACACTTTATTCCAAAGTCTGTATTTAGCTGAGGGGCTTTTTATTGCCGATATGCAAACTGGCAGCTCATAAAGTGGAATCTATGTGATGTATAAAAATAAGTCTCTTTGCCTTCAGTTAAAATCTTAGGATTTGCTACTGGGATCTTCATTAAACTGTACTGTGAGATGGAAACTCCTATAGAGAACCCCAGGTTACACTTACCCTTCAGCATCTAGTCATCATTTCCAAGAAATCCCTGGATGATTCAGATAGCAGGTTAAAATCACCAGTAAATCTTTTAAACACTTCCATTATTTTACTGCTCTTCTCAAACACAGTAAATAGGATTGACGTAACCATGAAGCAGAGCTGTAAAATGCAGGGTGCAGCCTGCATGGCACTGACACACACCTCCCCTTATTGCCAGGGGACCTTTGCTGACATTGGTCTTGAAAGTTCACCCTTCTCACTGTGAAATAAATCTGTCTGAGCATGTGTGTATTTCTTTTTTCAAATTGACATTTCAGGGCAGAACAGAATAATTTATTTAAATTTGTCATTTGGCTGAGAAGTCCCTTTCTCTTCACAGATGAATATAGGGCAATAGTTAACCTAGAAAAGTGTTGAACAAAAATACTGGTCTATTGGAGTAGAAACAGATGCTGCAGAGCTTTGCTTACATCTGAATGTATTTGTTTTTCCTGAATAGTTGCATCATTCCTGTCTTTCTTATCCCTTCAACAGGACTGTGTGCCACGTCCCATGGCTGTAATCTCATACTGAATGAGAGTCTGTGCAGTTCCTTGTTCTCCATTGCTGGCATTTAGGGGGTGCCTGGATGGCCACTGCCAGTTGAGCAAATAGATTTTAGGAAGCTGATATGAAGTAATGCTAGTTTTTGTGTTTCACTACTAAGAAGGCTTGAGTGGATATATGTTTTGACATCCGAAGTTTATAAAAACCTGTATGCTTCTCCAAGTGCAATCTAAAATATGTTTACTCAATTCTGAGTCTGATTTTGTTTAAGTAGAGATTTTGTTTCTTGATAAAAATCAGCCTGACAAAACCAATCAGTTGATAAATAAGTTATTGCAGTGTTGCCTTAAAAAAGAGGCTTGCAGTTTCAAGCAGTGCACGTGTAATTAGTGCCAGTAAGGATACGTTAATTTGATGGGCTTCTATGTCATGCAGTTCTTTGACATTCCTCTCCTGAGAGAGAAAAATTGTATATGCCGCCTTCTTTTCCCCTGCTCTTGCCACTGTCTTGTACAGGGTATTTTCATTTATGAAAGTGGGTGCCCTCATGATGTAAGATAGGGAGATTTGAGATTGTTCTTATTTGTGGGTTTTGGGTGGTGATGAAATGAAACTCTGCTGTGTTGCAGCTGATGACTTCAGATCCTTGTACATCATTCATGCATATTCCCGGTGTACAAGCCTGGATATTGTTTCTGGATGGGTGACTGGACTGCTGAACTATTGGGTGATAAGCAAATGAAGTGGTATCTCCACATCTTTCCCCAGCTTCCTCAAGCCAAATACAATTTTCCATTATGATCAGCCCTGAACCATTGTTCCGTGAGACAGTGGCATCACTGTGATTATACCACTTTTTGGGAGAATTTATCTTGTTTGCAAGGAAGTAGACAGCCATGCTCTTACTGAGGAGTCTATATAGGAGAAAATCTAATTGAAGAGTTTTATGATAGAAAAATTATGTCCAGCAAGAGGTCAGTCTTAGGAAAGGATATACCTGAGGAATAACATTTTTAGAAGAAACTGAACTACCTAGATGTTGAGAACAAGGAGGGAAAAAAAGCAGCTTTGGCTTTCCAAAGGGAGGAAGGGATTAGGGGGGCCAAGCTATCTAGCCATGTCTTACTGAAAATAGTGGAGAGACAGTCATTGCCTGGTAATAAAAGCCTGCTGAAACGAGTAGACATCAATATGATCGGATAAAAATGGATTTGCAAATACAAATGGTATGTTTGCATTTACGTGGGGAACTGCTAAGGAGAACAAAAGATGGGGAATAATATACACATTGTGTCTTAACCTTGAGTTCAAGCAAGAAAGTATCTGCATTAGTTTTGGAGGTTGCTTATGAAATGGTTGTAAAGTAGTTTGAAGCAACTGCGGATAAGTATGTTATATGAAATAAGTAAATTTTCTACTGGAGGAATTAATAGCTCAGTCCCACATAAACATGACTTTTCAATGGGGAACGTAAGCACTATGTGTTGAAGATCATGGAATGAGACAGTATACTTAAAAGTAATCATGTGCACAGTTGTTTTTAGTACTGGTGGCTGTGTAATTCAAGATCTGGCCTGTAATGTTGAGGGAAATCTAAAGCCGTAAGATATGGTAACTGATATTTAATTCCTCTCTTAACTATTGTAGCATACAGGTGGGTAAGTCAACACACTGGATAGCCAATGCAAATGTAATATCCCCAGATTACCATTAAAATCTAATCCTAATTAGATTCAATTACATTTAAAATGATTACTGGGAGCTTTGCAGTGTTGTATCTTCCAGTTCTGTGAGAGGAAATAGATAATTTAGTTTGCAACCTTGCTTAGCTGAAATCAGATATAGTGTTGTCTTTTTTTTGTCTTTTTTTTTTCCTCCACACACACAGCTGCTTCCAAGGTGCACTGGACATGTCCAGATTCATAAACATATTATTTGTAGCTTTGAATTACACATTTCAACCACATTAGCCATCTGAGACCTCTGACTGGGCATTTGGGAGAATAGCCTGCATGGATTACTGATGCTTGTTACATGACTTCCTCGTATTGCCTACTCTGGTTTTCATTTGAGTTTTCTCATCATAATGTCTGTGAGGAGATGAAAAGCAAATCACAAGGGTTATACCATTGATTTAGTAATTACCTTCTTTCTCTTTCATCTAATAACAACCTTCAGACTTTTAAGCAGGCACATGACAAAAAGGTATCTGAGTTGTGTAAAATACTGTTGAATTATACCCTAATCAACAGGACTGGTAAATTCCTCAAACTTGATAAAATAAAATCTGTAGTCTGATTTTCATCATTCAGTACCTTAAGAAACAGCAATAATGGCATTTTTCTTGGAAGCACGACTAATAGGAATTCTTATTGGTGAATGACACTTACTGATGTATGGACTTAATAGAAAACATGGGAACGAGCTCTGGAAGTTGGAAATTTTTTTTTTTTTCTTCTTTCGTGCTCTGCTCATGGCACAAAACACCATAAATCTTGAGCCTTAGAACACAGAGCAGGAGGTTATTGCTTAAACACCTGTCGGTTGTATCATTTCAAACTGGGAAGCTCACTGCTCGCGCACTGAATTGCTCCTTGGTTTGCTAATGCTCGTCTGAGAACGTCGCCGACAGCTGGCGGTGCTTGTGCCGAGGCTCTCATCAGAAATGCTGAGCTGGGTCGCTGCTCAGGTAAATGGAATCTGGGGCCATTTGCGCTCCGCTTTTTGCCTGCTGCTACTATGAGCCAGCTGGCACAACTATCATTAAGTCCACATCTGCTTCCCTTCTTCTGCCACCAGCCAGAAAATGTGCGACCCACTACAATCCTAGATGCAGGGTCTAAGCATGATGCCTTTTCAAGATTCAGACGAGCTCAGTCCTCGTCCTGGCTGCAGGTTGAGTTCTGCTAATGGCACCTTCCTGTCCTGCACTGCTCTGGGCTACTTTGTCCTGATCCATGTTCAAAGTTTCAGCCAGCTCCTGGGATGCCCAGAATCAGAAAAGCCTTTCAAATGAAATCAGCCATGCAGCAAATTGTCATCTTTGATGCAGACAATTACCCAGGACTCTTATAAACGTCTTTCAAAGCGTTTTCATATTCTTCACTTCCTTCTTTCCAATTAAAAGTAAATATAAGGGACTGAAAGAGATAAGCTCGATTGGAAATAGCTTTTCTTTTTTCGGAAAGGCAAAGCCATGCTTATTCCTTCCTCTCTGTACTTTTTTGCCTTCCTGTTTTCTGCTGCTTGGTGGAATCAGTTGCTGGGAGGAAATGTGTGTTTCATTGCCTGCAGCCCCAAACACACCGGTTTTTGACTAAGATGTCATTGGGGCGGGGGGCAGCGGAATGGCAAATTCGTGTTTCTAAACCAAACAACTTCACATAATCTGTCAGGGATTTAAGGAATGCGGCTTCATTAAGTGGTTAGTAAACTCTGTGACTTCTAAACGAAAGACAGAAAGCGGCGGTATGCGATTGTGTGAGGGAGATTTGAAGTGAGAGATTAACATAATCGTATGTGGCTTTCTAGTTTGTCATTCTGACGGAAAGCAGGGCTTTGTGCTATGTATTCTTAACACTGGATTTTCCCAGGGTAAATCTTGAACTTGTAAATCTGATAGGGATGTATCGTATGTGGGTTTTTTTTTAAAATTTGAATGGAATTGGGGCTTTTGTTTCTAACACCCAGAAATAAGCGTCAGGATGACCTGTTACTAGAGACGAGTTCATAGTGGCTGCTAACATATTCTCCCAGTATTCTTCCTTTGCTTGTCAGTGAGTTTAAATAGAGAACCTTTGACACCTACAGCACCATCTCTGCCTGCAAAGCAAGTGAGGGAGGCATGCGTGACAGCTGAGCCCTCCGCGATCCTGCCCGGCATTCCGCGGAGCTTCTCCTCCAGGCCTGCCGGATGAATATAGAACGCAAGTGTCAAGGATGACACCTACTTTATAATCTCTGCAAAGCAAGCCTTTTCAGAGAAGAATTTGTTGACAGTTCAGAGATTCAAAGTCAATTTCAGTTTTAGCTCGTATAGAAATAGGATTTTTTCCTCCACCTGATGTGATAATTGAAGACTAACTAGGCAGTGTGCTACTCCCTAAAAAAGTACGGCAAATAAATACTCTCTTGAGACTTGAAGGATCTGTTAGATTAAAAGCTCTGTTAATGACATTTGTTTCATTATCTGCTGGAAATGTTCTTTGGAGATTTAATTTGCTCCTTATAGCACCTGTACATTGGTGTACATTACGGATGCTGTAGATTTTGTTTTTAAAGCAGAGTCTTCTTTGAAAATCCTTTTTAGAAACAGGAGTAGGAATGTTGTCTTAGATGAAAATTAATGCAATTTAATATATTTTTATAGCTGAAGATGACATAGTCTATTAAGTCAGAGTTACTTGAGGTCCTTAAGTTGGCAGCTGCAGGACAGCTGATCCTCTTCTAAAAGGCAAAGCTCCAACTTACTGCTGCTTTTCACTTCTTGGGAGCAACGATCTGTATTTGCGGGGCATTGGCAGGCTGATGCCTCCTGTTAGGATTTCCATGTGTCCTACTGTTGTCCAGAGAAATAGTCATTGAAGACAGAGTTAGAGAACACTTCAGTGAAATGGCAAAATAAGTACAAGCCAGTGTGATTTCTGGAACAGAATATACTGGAATAAAAATAGTCTGTGAGCCCCTGCATTTCCCTCAATGTAGTAAGAAAATAGCATGTATAAGGCATGCCCTTGAGTTTCCCTGAATGAGTGTAAGGCACTCGGGCTGTGTAGGCTTTTAAGTTGTTGTTTCAGGGAAAAATAAGAGGAACAAAAGTTTTGTAGAAAGAATAAAAGAGAAGGAAACAGTAGAAACACAATGACAGTGGGGTATGCAAGTAATATTTCCCCCACTTTGAATCCGTTGATGACTTCTGGAGGGAAAAAAAAGGTAGAATTTGGAGGAACTGAAGAGATATTGAAAATACTACACTCCTAGAGTGATTCAGGCAGGAAGGGATCTCTGTTTGGTTTGACTCCTGCTCACAGCAGTCCAGCTTCAACGTTTCATCAGCTTGCTGACTGTCATGCCCAGTTGAGTTTCAAATATCTCCAAGGATGGAGACTCGGCAGGCTCTCTCGGCAGCCTGTTCCAGCGCTTAATGACTCTTCTGGTGAAAAGTCTTTATCCTCAGTAAGACGAGATAGGAACAAAATACACTGAATAGTCCCTGGTACAAAAAATCTGAATCAATCGTCGTGTACTTATCTTTCTCATGAAGCAAAAGCATGTGGATATACAGTAAGATTGTAATCCAAAAATAGGAACTAACACAGCTAAGCATGCATTTGTGACCGTGAGCCACCCATTGCATGCCACGTGTTAAGAAGAAGTTATCTGTTATTTTTACTGTGCTTTCAAGCATCTTAGTCTGAATTGTCTTGGACTGGCAACTATTAGGGTACCAAACTGGATCAGCCAATATGATACCTGATAGTGTCTGATGCGATCCACGGAGCTAGAAGGGTGATTATTTTCTTTGGAACTGAGGATGAAACAGTCTACAGAAATCTTCCTTTCTACTATGTCATACTAGACCAGAAAATATCACCTGGGTTTTAATTAAAAACATAAAATTTGTGTTGCCTTAATGCTGATACTTTTCATTTTCATGTCAAAGTAAAGATAACAAGTAAAACCTCCGGCATTTGTAGTTTAGCCAGTCACAAAAGAAGAGAGTTTATATTACTTTTGGAGGAGGAGAATTATTTTTTTTTTTAAATTCCTTCCATGTTTGGTAGTTTTCTCTAGAATTTAATGTAAGAACATAAGAATATAGTCACACAGAGTTGTATGATAACCGGTAATTCCCTGTACCCCAAAACTGTGTCTCTGACAGTGGTCAGTAGTAGCTGTCAAGTGGGGGGGTATCAGAGCAGGGTAACAGTATAGTGGTTCTTCCCAGGTCTGTCTTCCAGGCTTTCCATGATCTGCAGCTCAAGGATTGCTTGAGATGGTGCCTTTGTGTTGAAGTGCAAATTAAGGGTGTATATATTCTGTTCTTAGCAATTTGTCCGGTTACTGATGATTTAGTGTATATTTACCTTATTCCAAAATGCTAACAAAATTTGTAGTATATTATATACAAAAATGTCTTTTAGAGATTGTGTCGAATGACTTTTGTATTAAGGAGCTGCTTTTACATTACAAGTGCAAAAACCTGATTGCAATGCACTGCAGTAGATCTGACTCATTATGTCAGTATTTTATGGCACTCAGGTAAGCATGTTTGCAAAGTAGCAGTAAACCTTTTTGATGTGCAATAACATTTCAGTAGTTAATGTAGTGTTCCACTGCATATTAACTTTTACTGCTTCTGTGCCAGCTTACAATAAGCAGGAGTGCAAGAAAAGGCTGTAGATGTTTGTTAAATGGACCCTGCTGGAATGCATTCCCTTCATGAACTGGTTTTATAGTGTATGTTTGGGGTAGCTGATGAGGTGATTAACAGTAAATTTTGAAATGTTTGCTTCTGCAGAAGAGAAGTTCATAATTTCTACAAATGTTAACACTTTTTTTCAGGACTTTTTTGATATTAGTTTTGTAGCTCCTAGTCCTAAAAGGAAAAAGAAGAGAATGGTTTCATGGAACGACTTGGTGGCCTTGACTATTTTCAACAAGTACAATATCATACCTCTGATATGGCTGTTTTAAAGGTTTTGTTTTATATGTTGAAAGTCCGTCGGTAATGCTGTGTTGGAAGAGAAATTCTCTGTTAGAAATAGCTAGTTCAGTGGATATATTAAATTCATCGACCTGGCTTTGTCAACAGAATCTGCAGTTAGTCCTTACGTTGTTTGTGCTTGCAATACAGAAAGCTCTGGGAGTTTGGCACGTTGATTAAGCTTTCAAGAGGAACTGTTTTCTCATTTTAAAAGTGGACAAGCACCTTGTCCATACTAGTGTCTCCAAGGGCTTTGATGTCCTGTGGTGTTTCCTCTGTTGTAGAAATACAAAATATTTGTGTGCTAAAAACATACACTATCTACGGCTTCCAGATGCTGCCGTTGAGTTTAGTTTGATGGTGGATGGATGACTGAAAATGTATGTAGATTTCCTTTTTTCTGCTATGCTGTTATAGGTAGTACTTAGTAAGAAAATGTCTAATCAGAAACAAAGTTTATGGATTAGCTTTAAAAGTTCTGAAAAAAAGGATTTAATGACAAATACTCATCTAGAATCTTAGCTGTATCAGCATTTTTGAGTATCACAATAATGAAAGTAGTATATTTTTATACCAATTGCAAGTGCTTCTAGCATATTCAACACCAGGTGTGCCAGCAGTACTTAGAATGCAAGCTGAATTGCTATTACACATTTCAACAGCAACATACCACAAATAAATCTCAAATATTTCACAGTGTTATTACAGATGCTATCTTTGTCTTTAACCCGTAGTGCTAAAATCCTGAAATTCAGAACGCAACATGCTGCCACAAGCAAGAGTTTCAGGTGTAGTGTTACAGTTAAAGTATTTCTTTTCTCTGATGTTGCTGAGCAGGCAATGATACCAACAGTATTATCTTCTGTTACTGTTAGGAGTCCTGATATAATCTGTGGAGCTCTAAATACTTTGCTAATTCTGTTTGCCTTTTATAACTGCAAAAAGAAAAAACCTGCTTGTGTAAGATAAATAAAATGTGAAGACTCCGTGCCACTGGTATTTTATTTTAGGATTTATTTTAGGCTATGTTATCAGAAGAAGTATTAAGATTGCAATGAAAATTGCTGCATAGTGTGTGCAGCACCAAGCATGAGCAGAGCTGATCTCATTTGGAGAAGAACATCTCAGGAGCTGGATATCTTTGATGCCAAGATGGGTTTATTTTAGACATCATCTCTCTGGGTTTCTAAATAAATATAGGCCCAGTCACTCACTTCTTATAGTGCCTAAGTGTGTACGAAAGAACAAAAATGTCAGTGTGTATGGGGCTGGTCCAGGCCTGAGATCTTCTGTAGGAGCTTATTTGTATGGTGGCTGGAACCAAATAAACCCCCCACACCTCCAAATCTCTTGCCTGTAATTAGTCCCATGCAACTCCTGGTTTGACACCTCTTCAATCTGAAATAAATCTCTGCTCCCAGCTTGGCCCTGAAATAATCAGCGGTGTAAATCATAATTGATAGAGTTATTTCCACTGCAGTTACCGTGAAGACAGCTCCAGCTCTGAGCACTGGCAGCTGTGGGATGCTTGGTGTCTCCAGGGCTCCGGGTAGCTCTGGGCAAGCCCCAGCACCAGCTGCTGCTGGGACCCGCTGACAAACTGACTTCCCAGCGATGATCCACCTGAGTGTTGTTGCCTCCGCTCTGGAGATGGTTTGTTCCAGTGCTGCTGCTGCGGTGCAAAGTCTCGCTCTTCGTTTTCCACCCAGAAGATATTGTGTACGTAAACTAAACTTTTGTGCCACAGGGCAGAGTATCAGCTTGTAGAATAGACAGAGGTATGTGAAGCCAGCAGTGTATGTATACTAATGTATACATACATATACATATAATGTATACTAACCAGAGCCTTGGCTCAGACTGTGTCCTGTACCTTAGCCCTGTCTTTCTAGCAAACTTTCCAAATAGTGTACCTGTTATTTTTTGCCCTTTCTTTTTATGACAATGTAGATTCAAAGCTTTTCAATGCAGCTTCATTTAATTGTGCCCTAGAGCACCTTGTAAAAGATGTTGGCACTATTTTTTATTTTTTGTTAATTGAAGTTAATTTTTTATCCCCAAAGAGACTCAGGTGGCACTGTGGGACCCAGAATGGGACAGGAGACCCTAAACTGAAACCCACAGCCACTAGCACTTGGGTGCTGCAGCTCAGTGAGGGGAATTGCTGTTGGCTGTTGTAGGCATCCTCTGAGAAGGGAATGGCTGCACGCTCGCCTGGGCTTTAAGGATGTTTTGGTTAGTCTTGTCCCACAGATCCTACATCCTTCTCTGGAAAACATCTGTGCCTTCCCTACCTTCTATACCTGTAAATATGTGAATGAAGCTAAAGATATAAAGTCATCACCTATTGCTTAATTTACCTTACAGAGGTTATTTTCTAGGAGATGTGTATCAAAAAAGATTTTCAGTAATTGACAGAAAAAGTGCTGACTGACTTATTAACATTTCTAGGTAATGAGATCTATAGGGAAGTTTTAATCTTTGGAAGGTTCCGGATGAACTGCCAGTAGTTTGATTAACTTTTTGTGAGTCTACGTTAACCTTTGCTGATTTTATACAGTCTAATTGCAAGGCTGCAAGACTAAGTTGTTGGAATAATGTTACTGCAATTTCCTGATCTAACTAGCCGGTGTATTACATTTGAGTCCTCGTTTCTCCGCCTGTTGCATGTGCTTAGTGAGCTGCTTTAGTGATTTTTGTGTTGTAGCTCACATTTACTTAAAGCATGTCACACTCATATATATGCAAGTGAGCGTTCCAGTTGTAAAATGGAGTTATGAAGACTTTTCATATTAGTGAGGGTGGGATTCTTTTCATTTTCTGCCACAAAAGTGTTGAAGCAAATTTCCCTTGCAACTTTTCTTGCTGCTTTTTTTTTTTGCCTTCTCTTGAGTGACAGTAAAATGGGTGGGTTTTTATGTTGCATTAGCATTTCTTATAAGGTCTGCCTTTAGACCAGTACCCATTTTCTAAATTGTACTTCTGTAGGGTTGGAAAAAATCATGGCAACCAGATGCAGTATTTGTCTCTGGCCTGGCAAAGTGTTAGGTTTAACAAAAGAAGCTAATAGAAATGTTCAAATTGACCCTTCTCATCATTTGGACTTCTTGGAGCTCAATCAATCTCTCATTATTATCAGAGTTATTCACGCAGAGGCAGAAGTGCTAGTATTTCTCATAATCAGCCCTTGAGCCAGACGTAATTTGCAATTTTGAAGCATTGTATTTTGAAACAATAATGCATTAAAATGAACAGAGCAGGAATTAGAAGTATAGTTGTGGAGAGAACGTGTTGAAGAGTAGCCGTGGTTTAAATGGTCTTCCTGAGCGCTCTTAGTGGACACTGGTAATTAGAGGCACACAATATAGTATTATTAATACCAAAATTGCTCCCCAATTTTTAAACTAATCTGTGAAGTTTTAAACTAATCTGTGGAGAGAAAAGCAACGACAGAAGTGTTCCCATCTTGGTGCATGGTTGCAGGGCAGCAGTGGTCAGGTGGGAAGTGCTGCGGTGATGTTTTGGGACCTGCTTAGTACAGTGTGAGCAAGAGACTGGACTTGGCACCCAGCTCGCTGGGAAGGAGTGTTTTACCCCTTATAGAAGAATAACTACATTGTACTTCAGACTCAAAAATAGTCAGGCACCTGCTCATAATAGGCTGCTGTTGATGCTTAGAATTTGGGGAAATTTTTTTATCCCTATATCTGGTATTATGTATTGCAAAGTCAAGGGTTGGATGTCTGCTTTGATGTACGTAATCTGGAAAAGGCGAGTTGACATACTGGAGGCCTTCACTCAGACTTTTTCAGGAGCCTGCTCTTTATTTTGTAAGTGAGACTATGTTTTTACAATTTGTATTTACAGTTTAACATCTTACTGCCCAGTACTGAGTTACTGAACAGGGCACTGCAGCCTTGATGGGCAAGCCTCCTGTCTGAGATGGGGGACAGGAGCATTTCTAAGTACACTAAATGACAGTAATGAAAGGATATGTTGCCCATTAAGATTACATTATCTATTAGAAGACTGAATTAGCTTGCCTGTGTCACATGTATGAGCTACTTTCTTCACTGACAAATAGCACACACTGTATCGAATTTAATCTTGGAGCAAGTAACTTTGTGGTCAATAACTGCTCTCTTTTTTGAATATATACACAACATTAAAGAGTTTTTGCCACACAAGCAAACTTTAAAATGCTTAGACTGTTACGAAACGTCCATTAAAATGTCATGTACTGCTTCTGTGGTTGCTCCCATCACTGATGTTTGCTAACACAGTTATATCTAGGCAGAAGCTTTCTTTTTCATTCCTGATTCCTTCAGGGATGCCACAATCCACAGTTTAACAGGTTTTGGCTGACCACCATGGAAATGAGTTATTTATGGTGACTTTTAGTACATTGAGGTATTGCTTACTGAGTTGATTCTGCCATGCAGCAGCAGAATCTCTTGTCTGTTTGCTGTCTTGCTGCTGTCTTTCAAATATTATCATTGTAAAACTATCCCCACTTCCTTTGACATTCTTAGCTTGTTTTTAAACTGAAGTAGCTTGGCTTAGTTGTTAGGTTTTTTCCTTATTTCTTGTTATTTATTTATTTATTTGAGCTGTCAATGGTTCCAGCTAGCTGTAGGCAATCATGAGTAGCAATGCAAGAAGATTATCTTCAATTTAGAAATTTGCAAACAGATGGTCTCTCCGTAAAAGAAATCTGTTTTTAAAAGTTCCACCATTTTATGCTGGAAGTAAATATTACAAATGCTTAAGTTGTGAAAAGAGAGCGACTTGGTGTGAATAATATTCTGCCTGTTGTGTCATGCCTTTCAGGAAATGTTATCAAAACTGTTTATGAAAATAATTGAATGAAACCTCATGACATGTCTCTTGGTTTGGCATCCTACCCATATTCTATGAAGTTGGGCTACTGACTCACAAAGACAGGCAGATTAGGTTTCAGTGGCTGGAAACGGTTACCGATCCCATATGTTTTTTCCACTTCTTTCCGGGAAGTTGTTGTGGGAATCACCAGTGATGTTGCACGTGAAGTGTTGCGATTTGTGTGCCATCCTCACTGTTGTTTCTGAATAGCCGTAGTTTGGTGAGATGTGGTAGAATCCTCACCTGAACAGTGCTGAAAAATGGTTTTTAGTGGTTAGAAAGTGAGGCAGAGGATGTTGGTAGAAAATGTGTAAATGCATCACAGAAGACCTTCACGTGCTTTACAGCACTCATGCGCAGGGTTGGAGCTTCAGAGAGGGCTGATAATTTGGAGTGATAACCACTTTGATTCTCCTGCTTTAAATTTCTACATTCCTGATTGAGCACATGAGTTTCTCTATTGCTTGAAGGCAAGCTTTATTGCTCTGAAGAGGTTCAAGTGTATGTCTCCAGAGGTATTCTCCATTTTCGTAAGTTACTTGTGTCCTTTTGTAATGCCCCTTTCTTGGTTTGCGACAGCAGAGTTCTCCAGGAACACACCTGGCAGGGGTCTTCTGCTGATCATTACACCCGAAGGATTGCTGCTTTATCAATTTTAACATAGGCAAGGAAACCCATGGAAAATGAAAAGTTATAAATGTCCATTTTAACTATGCCCACAAGCCCTCACATCAGGGTTCCTTGCTCCTGCTGCCTGTACATCAATGCTTCTGCATCATCTCAGGACAGTGCTGCTGCTGAGTCACTCCAGCAGTCATTCATTCCACTCCCTCCTAACAAGTAGAATTGGATCTACTAATTTGATTAGATGTGATAACTGGCTATTTCTAGAAATCCATTGCAAATATGTAAATGTTTGCACTTACAAGCTTATTTTTAAAAATAGCAATTGCACAATTTTGCTTTGAAAGGCAGCCTTGTAAACCCTCAAGTCATCACTAAGCAGGGTGATTTTTTGTGTGCTATGTTGAATCCTTGTTTATGCTTATTAAATTTTATTTTAGGAACAGAATGTTTTTCCATGTCACAATAATATTTTGCAACATAAATTTTATGATTTTGCTGATACAGCAAGATGAAAAAGATTACAGAAATCTTTGCAAAATCCTTTGAGTAGTGTAAGGTTGTGTGTGTGTGAATACCATTTGCTACTACAGGGAAAAGACCATGCCGTGAAGACAGAAAGCACTGATAAAATAACTCAAGACACTTACCATTTGTTAATTTTTAATGATGGTCTTTTTTCTATTAAGGAACATAATGCTACTGAACTTCTCCTGTCTCAATCAATTTTTGTGTTTTTTCATTAATCAACTAATGCATGTTTCTTCTATAGCTCTTTATTCTAATGAAATATGTGGATGATTTGGCAGACGACAATGATCTCATCAGTAACGCATCAGAGTAAAATCCACTTAGCAGAATATATGTATATTATTTTTGTTATATCAAGGTTGCTGCTATACATTCTTTTAAACTGAAGCTATTTTTGAGATGAGTTGTAAATGTGAAATTTCTGTTGCTACCACTCATATATCCTCCTTTCTTCATTTGTTCTGTCTATATATTTATGCAAATTCATTTACATGTTCTTTGTGCCTACATATAGTGTATATTTTATATACATTTGTATATAACATAATAATGTATATATTATATACATTTCACATCTTTTATATATGTATGGCATTATGTAGCTTGAGCTTGTTTTTTAAGTGTACTGCTACACTTTCTTCTCTGTTGAGTCTCGCCCTGTTTAGTTGCTCTGATGCATTGGCCCAAAGCCACTGAAGGCACTTGCTAGTCAGTGCCTCTCTGTCGAGCGCGATAGGCTTTGGATTAGGCCACCTCCTAGTTGATGACAGTCATTCAAGCAAGTAAGCTTGAAAGTAAGCCAGCTGGGGACTGCCAGAGAGGTTTGGGTATGCATTTTAGTTTGATTAGATTATCCAGAGTTCATGGGATTTCCTATTTGAGGGTCAAGCTTTGGGCATATAGGTCTGTGTTCTCGTCTTTTTATTAATAATAATGTGACAAACTAGTATCACAGGGTCGGAGGATGGTCCTTTCCTCTGATGTGACTTGGCTGTTATATTCTAGAGATCATACTTTTAAAAAATGGTCCTCTTACATTATTTAATTTCTTCACTTACTGTGATTGCTATTGTTGGCTGAATTTGAGGATTAAGCCTGTGGATCTGAGAATATGACTTTGAGCATTTACACTTATCTTGAAACTTTCTCTAACCCTTAATGTAAAAGGAGAATTAAGAAGCTATAAATTAAGTAGAACCCTGGAGTATCTTGGCAATTAGAGTGAACAAGATTTCAGCTGCTCTATTTCATCAATTTCTCACACTCTTGGATAGACAGGGTATTTTTAATTTACAACCTGTATTTCAATTAGTCACAGAAGTTTTTTCTTGAAGCTTTTGCTTATGGAGTTACAAAATAAAATTAAGCTACTTTTCAGCTATACTTTTTATAACAGGGTTTAGATGAGAGCTACTAAATAAAGTAGCTGTTACATGAGGTAGTGTTCCTGTATTTATAAACGTTGTTACTGTTACAAAGAGATTATTCTATAACCATATAGTCTATGACCTCAAAGAAGTATTAAGCTATGTCTATGAAAGAATACGTCTATGAACAGGAAGGTGGTGGGGTTTTTATTATTATTTGGGGTTTGGAGGAAAATGTGCACTTCCCTTTTGCTTCTTATTTTCCACCATGTGTAATAACATTCTGTGCTCTGCTCCTAAGAATTCAGACTGGGGGAAGTGGTGTCCACGAGTCAGTGTTGTGCTGCTATAGCTGCAGGTGCTCCACAGTGTCTGGTGTAGCTCAAGCTTTAGCATCACAGCTTTTTTCGTCATGAATATGTGTGGCAGTAGTGTACGCAGTTTTTCTGCACATCAAGCGGTAGCTTGTGTCTGTGCTTTGGTATCTACTGCACTGATCGAGGTAGGGCTTTTATAGCTCACTGTCAGGTTGTTGGCACTGAATTTAGCAAATGACAGGGGCTTGGAATTAGATTCCCAGGACCCTCTGAACATCGGTGTCACATATGTTCCTGCTCAGCTTCTGCACTGTTTTGTTTTGTAATTCCAACAGTAGTTCTAACCTTTGTTTTTAAACGCTGTCCTCCTTTTCGCTAATGCAAGAGCATTGATGGTGCACAGATCCTGAGAGCTGGAGTTCTCAGGTTTGCTTCAGAAGGCAAGTTGTCATTTCATTTGCATTTGTAAGAACTGCAACAAGTATCCCAGCAGCCAGCCTCACAGCAATGAGAATGAGACCATCACGGGTTCAGACAAGTGCCTGAAAATCTCCCGGTGCTGCAGGCGCTCGCTAACCAGCTGCGTGTGGCAGAGCAGCTCCTGCCTCTGCCGGGTGAGCAGCGAGGGCTGGCATCAAATCGCTCAGCAGTATCCTCAGGGCCATGTCCTTGCAAAAGTCTAGAGTCTTTCTGACACAGGATAAATGGATGGTGATTGCTATTTTACAAGGGAAATATCGTTAACAATTGCACTTTGGGAGTTTCCAGCCTTAGGTTGTTATCATTAAGTGAGCAGTCTCTTCAGTGGGGGAAGTTATTATGCGGGTGTGCCAGGACATTCAATGGGTGCATTATGGCAGAAATAATATTGGAAGCAGTAAGGTTCCAAAGCTGCTGTGGGTCATGTATGGGACATACATCCTAATTCCATCTTCCCTTCGAGTACCTGAGCAGTACAAAAGTAAGCTTCACAATAATGCGAATGCTGGTGGGTTGCGGGTACGGTGTCACACACTGAATTTCACTGAATTTTTAGAGTTGGAAGGGACCATAAAGATCATCTAGTCCAACTCCCCTGCCGAAGCAGGATTGCCCAGAGCATGTCTGAGCATGTTACTCAGGACTGCATCCAGGCGGGTCTTGAAAATCTCCAAAGAAGGGGACTCCACAACCTCCCTGGGCAGCCTGTCCGAGGGCTCTGTCACCCTCACCGTAAAGAAGTTTCTTCTCATATTTGAGTGGAACCTCCCATGTTCCAGCTTGTGCCCGTTGCCCCTCGTCCTCTCACTGGCAATTAATGTTTGTGGGACACAAACACACATTAATGTTTGTGGGACAAGTCAGGGACTGTACCACTTGCACATTTAAGAAGGTAAAACTTTTACAAAGGTAAGCCAGATCTTTTCCCTGGGCTGGTGCATTCAAATCGGGGTGTTTTAAATACTGGGAGTAATTCTGGGGACCTGCCCCAAACTTGGCTTCTTTTGACTCATGGGCCACTGCAGAGCAGCCCAGAAGGGCTGTGCCACTGGCTGTGAAGATGGTGCAGGGTGGCCGTGGGATGTGCATTTGGTGTTTCGAAAGGATATTGCATAGACTGCTTGAATTTCGGTGCTCTCAACACTCATGTTTTTATTTCTAAGTGTCCTGTTTTACTTGATATTAATGAATCAGAGTAGGAAACATCTACCAGAGGAAATGAGAAGGACCGGTGATTTTGAATAGCTTCGTACCAGTGTAGTCACCACAGTACATGGGCTCGTACAGTGGAGGGAGTGTTAACAGCTCACTTTAATGGTGTGCCTTAATATTGCTGGATGTTGCTCTTCTGTAGTTAAACTTGGCTTGAATATTGATGTTAAATAATTTATAAATGTCTTTTATAAATTTGGTGGAGAGGATGCTGATTTGGGCTGTGGGTTTCATTATGACTATAAATCATAATTCACAGCGCAATCACTTTTAATACAGATAAATAACAACCACACTTACTGTTACTAAGAGTAATCTTACCAAAACCTTTGAATGGTGTTTGAAGTGGGGAGTTTGACTGCTCCTACAGAAATAAAAGGGCACTCTGTGTGTGTGTGTGTGTGTGTACACATACGTATCCCAATCGCATTTCTTTTAAACACCTTTCTCAAGTGCTTGGTGGAGCCTGGAAAGTGTTTTTCCTTTGTTTGTCTGTTACTTCTACTGCTGTAAGCTGAAGCTTAACAGGCTGTTAGACTTGAGATCTCAGTGGAAAAGAAATCTTGAACTTGTAAATATTTTTGTACAGAGGTCTTGCTAAAAGTATGCAGCCTTGTTCAGAGCCAGACTCATTTAGGGCTGTGTTTCCGAAGTGTTCTGCAGCTCCATGACTTAGGAGTATGAGGGAGATTGCTGTCTGTGCAGGTGATGCTGTCAAAAACATGAAGGCCCAATCAGGGAGGGGGGAGGACGGCGTTGATTATTCCAGGTTCAAGTGTAGGGACAGTGCAGTTAATGTTGCTGAACTTGTTACAGGCAGTGGTGATTATGGCAGATATATCACTTCTGCGGGTGACAAAGTCCAGAGAAGGCAACTTTGCAAGACCACCGTGGTTGACACTCTGCCAGGCTGTCCACTGCCGTGATGACCACAGAGCTTGTCAGAGATGGGCACTGGAAAGTCTCCAGTCAGAGTGGGGACAATATGGCCACCCTTTGGGAAAGAACCAGAGATGTCTTCTGGAGACTTTATGAGGACCGTCCCTGAGGGCAGAAGGAATATTCGTTCCCAGATGATCAGAAGAAGAAAATCCCGAAAGAGAAGAAGGGTTGTTGCCACAGATTGCTCCCGAGTCAAAGCAAATGGAGCCCTGCTGCTGCTGCGAGCGCTGCCTGTGCCGGAAACCCGACTCTGCCTCCTGCCCCGCGGCACGAGCCTGGTGTGTTCTGGACTCCAGTGGTTGGATCTGGAAACTCAAGCCGTCGATTTTTGCTAGGTTTGCATTATATGTCAACATTAGAAGTACGCTCCCCACAATCACGCAGCCTGACCAGACATTTACTAGATTGCTTACAAGGATTATTATTAGAAATTTCCTGTGTACTTTATTTTTTTAATAAGGTATTGATTTCAATATATATCTGTTCATACTTGCAATGAATTGATTTATGGTGGTAGAAATTATGTTTTGCTGCCGAAATCTGATGGGTACTAACTAATTCAATTTTATCTTCTTTAATCTTTTTTTTTTTAACCATTAGTTCTTTTTCAAAAATAAGGTAGCTACTCTGGAATTTGGTTCTTTTGCCTTGCCTGACATTTTGAATGGGCCAAGGAAGGGCAGGAGACAGAAGCAAACGTAGGCATCCCAGAGATGCTGTGCTACAGTGCCACATATGTTGTGTGTCTCCTCGCAGCTCTGTGTGTTCTGTCAGTCAGACCCCTGCCACTTCCAGCACTCTCTGTGTATCAGGGTAAAATGGCTCAGTTCCACTGTTTTTTTGCCAAAACTCCTCTCTTGGCTAGAGGATTTAGGGCTATTTTAAATTATCCACTGTCAAAAGTCTGGTGTATGACATCCAGAACTTGATTTGAATCTCTTGTGTCATATATATAAATGTTTTGTATAATGGTTTTGACTACTCTCTAATAAATAGGTGGATGTTTTAGAAGATACATGCTGATGTTTCTAGTCACCGAGTTTAAGTATGTCAGTTTTACATATAACATATTAAAAATCAGAGACTTTAATGTTATGTAGTATTTTGTTTTTCTTAACCCTATCATGTCCTTTGCCTTTCCCTTTTCAGATGATTATTAATGAACAATTTTAGTTTTCATATGCCTAAATTGCTGTGGAAATAAGCAATCTGGGAACTGTGGAGAACAGCCATGCACTCTAAAGTTTGTGTACATGCTCCTACACTGTACTTTTGTGCTGTTGTGTTTTTAAACAGCTGCCCTAAGAGCCATAAACATGATTATGCAGTCTTATAATATTTCTTGACCGAGTGGCCAGAAACTAATCTTTCTGCAGGGTCGCTGTGTGGTACATCTTCAGCCCACACAACGGCTTTGTACTAGAATTGACAGGAACAAAAGGGAAAATATTATAAATGCCTGGTGGACTCTAAATATTTTAAGCAGTTTACATTCATGGGTCAGAAGGAAGTTTTAAGATCTGTCTTTTATTGCATTGTTTGTGAGCATTTGGGGTGTCCTGTTTGCACCGTTGCTGGTGTTTTGCACGTTTCACTGCTTTCATTTCACTTTTGATGTGAACCTGGTTATGGAGTGCCACAAGTGTCAAGTCAGCTCTCATCTGAGCATTTGAATAAAAAAAAGTAAAATTCTTTCTGCTTTGGCATGATAAATGATCCCGGGTTTAAAAGGTACGTATTATAATAAGATACACTTTAATAGATATGTGTTATTCCTTCTGCCGTAAATAGAAAATTATCATCCAAACTTTAGATGTATTAAAGGGCTATATTTATATGATTGTTTAGTTCGCTCTATATAAAAGTCATTCCTTTCAGAGTAGGTCTGAAATATCTCAGAAATACACGCAATTTTGTCCTAATAATAACTGAGTATCTCAAGTGCCAAACTGTGCTCTCCCTGCAAGTCTAAAATAAAACAGTGGAATGTGCAAATATGGAAGAAACCTAAAATACTTGAAATGTAGCTGAGAGGGGAGAAGAGGAGACGTGAGGAGGGCAAACTCTGGGTTGGCAGCATCCTGCTCTGTCTGGGACAGCCCAGCCAGCTCCATCCAACCCTCCACTCACCCTCCTTGCACTGGAACACCCTTGGGGGAAACCAGTCACGAGTAACAAAGTTTTAAAAAAACCTTGGTGCTGAAAAAGAATAAATTTCCATTTTTGGATGGTATCCACTGTGTGGTGAAACTGCTCTTGTGGGGTGGGTGCGGAGGGTGGTACCGCCTGTGGGGCAGTTGTCAGACATACAGCACAATGTCTGTTGCAGTTCATATGTGAAAGACTTCATTTAATGTAAACTTGAGTTGTGTTCTTTGGCAGTGATAGTGTGGAGTAATTTCTAAAACATTGTTTGAATGTGTATTTCAGAATAGTGACCCCAAAATCCTGGCAGAAAAAAGGAATGTCTTCCACTTTTTTTTTGTTTTGTTTTGTTCTGTTCTTTAGTGAGGAATTCTATAAACTTTTAAGAGGAGTGAAATAAAAATAAAATAAAAAAAATCCCTATGCAACGAAAATCCAAAAGCAGCCTGAAAATATTAAAAATTGAGATTCTGAGGTCTTTGTACTTTCTCTTCCTGGTTTCCAAGCAGCCCTTCTTGGAGGACTCTCTTTGTCAATGGAAAAGGAAAATACAATTTTGTTCATTTCACAAGTTAGATTCTTTTTTTGTGTGTTATTAACAGGTTTGGCAAACATCGCAAAGATGACAAGAGTGAGAAAACTGGTAAAATAAAAGTGCAGGAAGCTCTTACTTCAGAAGAGGAGAGAATACGAATGAAGCAAGAACAGGAGAGGTAGACTTCAGTATTTGCTTAAACCTTGATAGAGAGAGTTTGTTTTTTAAGTTAAATAACTGAAGTTCAATTTTCACTGATGAAATTTCCCAAATGTTGATATGTTTATATACTTTAAATAACAAGACAAAGCTGGATTTATTTTGGACATTAGTATCAACAGCTTCTTTGGCTGCACTAAGCATCTTATATAGACCCAGAGCTCCTTTCCTTATTTAGGAGACTGGAGTAATAATACGAAATGTTTTCTCTATACATTCTATAACTGATTTTATTGACATTTTCAGAAAAAAAATATTTATATAGAACGAAATATGTTTTGTATTTTTATTCAAAGTCTTGCATATCTAGTTTTTTCATTGATATATTCAGAAAAAAACCCTAAAAATTATACTTATCAGTATATTTGTCACTGGAGTTCAGTCTATTTATGTGTCATGCAGAATGTTTATGAAATGATATGTATATTAAACTGCTAATTGTAAAAATGAGTGGTGAGTACCTCTATTTTTCCTTGTCAGCTTCCCTTAACATTAAAACCCTAAATAATGTGTATGTCATACGCTCGTCTCAACACTTCCAATCTACTTTTTATCCTGTCTCTTGTAGCCCTAGATATTGGGGCTTACACTCTGGTATCTCTTATATCATTTTAGTCAAAATCTTGGAAAACTTAGGTTGTAAATTAACTAGTACTCGGAGATGCGTGTGGAGAGAAGACCTCTTTGAGTAGACAAACCTTCAGTAATGAGACGAACTTTGAAGGGTTACAAATTTTGAATTCTGAATGGTAAATTTAGCAGTGAAAGTGAACTATAAATTGGGATGATTTATCTAAATATTATGCTGTAGCTTAGCCATAAATTGGGGATTGAAGCAGGAACTACGGAGGGAAATTTTGTTCTCCTTGTACAGGTGGTATGACTAGTTAGTCCTAATGATGCTTTGACCATCATCTCTATACACCTTGGTCTTCTGCGGGTGAGAACAGAAGTTTATAAATGGTGGTTTCATCACTCTGACAGCTCACTGGAATAGCAGAGCCACAGTAACTCTTGTTTAGTCTCCCGAGTTAAACCTGAAATGGCTTGCTTTCAGTTCTTTTAGGGTTGAGTGATTTACGTTACAGTTAAGGCAAGCTAGGAGTATACATTTATTAGTTACTAAAGATCAGCAATAACTTCTTAAACTGCAGAAACTTTATCACCTGTGACCATCTGTTTGGATTACATTATGGGAAATTTTTTACTCTTTAACAGATATACTAGCATAAATTGATATAAAAATGTATTCATGTCTTTCTCCATCCATTCTGACAGTAGAGGGTGGCTGGATCGCAGTGCTTGGTTGTTTTTTACTTGCCTGATTGGTTTTTATTTTCCCTTTTTTTAAACAAAATTCAAGCAGGATCTCTAAATTTGTTCCTGTTTTAAAGAGTTATGTGCTTTCAGATTAAATGGTAAAGGGGAGGGAATACCGGAACTGAAGGAAATAAGTGACTTTGGATATGATGGTGTTTGTGCAGTCAGCTTCCCTTTAGGCATGGGCAGACCAGCCACATTGTGGATAAACTCACGGCAAGGGTGCAGAGACATTGAAAGCTGCCTCCCTGGCTCCAGCCGGCTCAGGGCAAGGGGAAGGTTAGCCACACGTTCACAGTGCTGAACCCATGCTTGCCCAGCATGGAGGGTTTCTTAGTAACCTTACATCCCCAGAAAATCAGTCATATACATTTATTCAAAGAAAGACCTGAGGTTTGAGTTAGTAATGTTTTCTCTCTCTTCATTCTCTCTCTCTGTCTCTCTGTGTCTCTGTCTCTCTCAGTAAGAATGGTGAGAGTATAGACTGTCCATGTGGTGATGTAAGAGAGGTTGCAATAGTCACGCTGGGTACCAAGGTAGAATTATGAAATTATTTGTATAGCCCTCAATGCATGGAGCAAATTCCTAATCCCTGCCCATCAAGTTATGCTAACCAATTTGAATCTTTCCTGGAATCTCACTCCTCGTGTGTCATAAAAGCAATTTTATGTGTTCACTGAAACTGCAGAAAATGCATGTGCCAGAACTTCGTAACAGCTTGATGTTACCGTAACACGGGTCCTCCTCCTCCCGTTACTCTCTTTCCCTAACTGTGTATTTGCTTTCCTTTGTGTTATGTCTATAAGAGAATGCAAGTTCTTTGGGGTAGTGGCATGTACAACTAATAAAAGACAATAAAATAGCAACCAAATGTGTGAGGTGCTTCCTTATGTTTCTGAAAAATTTCAGATGTTGATTTGGTCCATAGAGACTAAATATTTTTGCAGTTAGATTGCAGAGAGTTTCCTTTTGATCCTGTAAAATAATGATGTTAGATACATGCTATTAATGAAGAGTACTCTTGCAAATTAACTGAACAATCCCTCAAAATGCTTACTGGGAGACAGTAAAATATTACTGTCTTAACAAGTGTTGGTTCATAATGGCTGCTATTTTAACTTTGTTCTCTGTGTTTTTTTCCCCCTCGATGTTTTTAGCAGTACAATTCACTTGCTCTGTTTTACTTGGTGTTTCATACTATATACCTCTATAATGATGCAATACTTTGGGGAAATAGGTTGGATTTAATGAATTTACTATGTATGAGAGGCTAGGGGCAAAAATCCTTAGGGGGTCAGAGAACAAGTGAATGGTCCATTAAAAAATCAATCATGCCCACAATTTTATGGAATTATTATGCCTTGACTTGATAATTTTAATAGTACTGTGCTTACAATAGTATTTTCTTTAAAGTCTTAAAAGTAATGTTCATATTGATTATGAGACAAATAAGCAAATTAATGTTCTTCAATTTACCATGATTGAAATGAATAAAATTGCCTTTTATAAACATATTATTAATAATAATTTCTTATTAAGGAGCATATATCAAGCTGTATATGATATGCATTTGCTGACAATCTTAAAGTAATTCTGAACAGAAAATGAAATCATCTAGTTGCAAATACAGGCAGCTTTCAATGAAAACAGTATACTGGAACAATTAGGAGCATTGTCTGAGGAGACCACCCACTAATTTTACCAAAATTGCTGTAAAATGCTTTCTATTTGTAAATTCTCCAAATGTTGGATTAACATTTCATCCAAGGCCATAGGACATTGTCCCCGTGTCACTATTCTTTAACGCTGGTTTACTCAAGAGAAAGAAATCTGCTTGCATTACCCTTGAGTGTCTGCCAAACAATGATCTGAAGATCCACATGGGTTCCAATGTGCTGTTAGGAAAGGTGCTTCTCCCCAGCAATGGCACCAATCAAAACCTTAAGACAAAATTTAGCAGCAGGTTTTTGTGAACTTTGCCTTGTGTCTCCTAAGAAAGAGACTATACTGCAGCATCTTGAGGAAGTCGAATAAGATCTGAATTGAATTAGCTCTACTCCTGTGCCAAATCACAGCTGTTTTATATATATGCTAACTCGGAGCCCCTCTTTGCCATGCTGTCATCGTGTCCATCACTGAACTACTAAAACTGGATACCACTGAGATGCTACATCTGCTCAGATAGACTGCAAAAACAGTCTTGAACCCTTCTTGGTTTTGTTACAGAACATCTTCTACCAATTCCAGACTCTTCCAATGCACCTGTGGTTGGCCCATTCTCCTAAGAGTAATGTCTTGGATTTTACAGATTGGAGATGCATGGGATATCTTGAGCTTTCAGAGACGCTTCAAATTGCTTATAGTTTCATGCAGGCATTGCTCTGTAGGATAGACTTAAAACCAGATTTTGAAACTTCTGTCAGTGACCAAGAGGAATTAGTGTTACAACCGTTAGTTTTCATACAGATGGTCACTTTCTGTTGTGCTATTGGATATAAGTATTTGGAAGCTCACAGACCTGTCCACTTTAGAAACTCTCTACATTTGGTCTTCGAGGGCCTCCCAAGATAGGGTTTTCTTGATAAGTAGCCAGTGTGTCCATTGGTATCCTGCAACCTGGTTGCCTGGAAATGTTTTCTGACTTCTTCAAGACCCTGTAGTATAGGCAATTTCTTAGAAGATGTAAAGACAGAATTGTTCAGAAAACCTACTGCTTTTGCCTTCTGGTTTTTATTGGTGGCCATTGCTGGAGAGAGCCATCACTCTAACAGCAGATCTGTTACCTTCATCTCTTCCTCTTTCACCCTTGGATTTTTCCTTGGATTTCTTTTTTGTTGGGTTTTTTTTGGTTTGTTTTTTTTTTTTTTTTCCTTTTTTTTCCTTGCAGCTCCGTGTTCATAACAAAATAAATCTTTAGCAAGTCAAAAACCTTTGCCTGTGTTCTGCCCTTCTTCCGCTCGGGCACGTGCAGTTCTTGGCACCCACCTGGCAAGGGCATGCATGCCAGCCCTGTCTTCAGCCTTGGACTGACTTCCTCTAGCAAGCCAAGTGCTCCCCAACCCAAACGGCTCTACTCTTTGTACCCGGGTAGTAAATAACAGAGGAATGAAATAAACATACTTCTTTGTAAACTTTTCAACAAATTCAGCTGTATCCAGCGTGGTTCATTGCTAGATAATGCTTAAAAGATGAAAGTTGCAATTCTAATGTAATCTCATGATTCAGAGTACGTGATCCCAGCTATGGGCAAATAGTGCTTATGCTTTAATCTACCTCTAGTGGTATTTCCTCCTCTTAAAAGAAGAGTCTACAGGATATTTTCTCCGTTTGGTTAATACACTGACTTAAGAGCTTTACTAATATTCTATAAATCTCTCGGTTACCATAAAAGTATTAATCTTGGTATTGTATTCTTCCTCAACTTCCACTGAAATGGATGCAAAATCAGGTACTTAAACACCTGTGTTGCGAGGATCAGTCTTGAGGAGATTAGGAGAAACCTTTTGGAAGAGCATTAAAGTGCTGTGACAGAGGCTCCAGAAATGCTGGGAGGATGACGGAGCAGTCAGATGGGGGCTTTTGGAGCCAGGGCCTTCCTTTGCTCTGAAAAAGCAGCTGTCCAATTCCAATCTCTGCTATGCTTGTTGGAGGAAGATGAACGCACAGCAAAGCAATACCACTCTTCGTACCTATGGTTATCATTTGGAAAAGAAACCTGCTTCTTTTGCTCATTCTCCCCCAGTCTGTTTTGGAAAACTTAGCCTTTTGTTCATGTAGGCTACAAAGGGAGTTAAATTTACATAATTCTGCTGTTATTGTTACCCACGCCTGTGCAAATGTCACCAGTGCTGGCACCGGTGGTGCGGTGGGAGCGGCGGCTGCCGGCCGGGGCGGCGGGGCCGGGAGGGGGAGCTGCCGGCACGGCGGTAGCGCGGCCGCCACGGGCACTGGGGAGGGAGGAAGGGATGGCACGTACTGCTGAAACCGTGCTCCAGGCTGGAAACTTCACCAGGGCTTCCCACAGCAGAGCGCATCTCAACGCCTTGCTACCAACTGGGGGAAAACTCTATTTGTAATGGGAACTGGGGAGATGCTTTTAGTGTTGGAGGCAGGAGGCGATGCTGTTGCAGCTGCCAGAGTATGGCAGAAAGAGTGGGAGAGATGACCGAGGGTCCTGGTCTTGCAGAGATACCGTCTGGGGAAGGTGGATCAGGCATTTGTCTCTGTACTGGTAGATTTGGCGTTACTTTTGAAGATCAATCAATAGGCTGACAACATTTTTGGTTCAAACATAAACCAGGCTGCAGTTTCAGTGTGTGCTGTTCACGTAACGATTTTTCCTAAATTTAGAGTGAAACATTCTGTCTGTTCATTAGTAGCTGAAATAACACTGATATTTTTTGCCGAAGGATTTGGTCGTTCCATAAAATGCTTCCTGTATTGTATGTTTCCTAAGGGTATAAGGGTCTTTATCTCCAACATATAATAAACTTCTCTTCATCTTTCTCTAGTGCCATTAAAGCCACAAGCCCTTTGTTGTAAAAGTATACTAATGAATAGAAATGTTACAACAAGAACAGAAGTCTTGTGTTTTCCCTTCATCATGCATCATCCATTTTAATTAGACGAAAGGATGGTGAGTACTGTGACAAGAGTCTGGAATTAAAATCATTAATTGATGTCAAGCTGACGAGAGACTGCTAACATGAATTTACTGACAGCAGGAAAGAAATTAACCTTATTACTTTATTTAGTACATTGGGGCTATTTATTATATTTTCCTGTGCAAGTTCAGTGTGTTGCATTTATGATGATAAAGACAAATAATTAATAAAACCTACATAAAGTTTTATTATCTCCTATCAATGAAGTTTACATCAATTACTTACAAAAAACAAACCCACCACATCCCTTTAATCAACATAACTCATCAAAACAGTTACAGCAATATTTTTGATATTTTAAATGAGTATAATACGCTACGCTTCCAGCCAAGTAGAATTGCAAAAGTGATCTGATTTAAAAGCGTGCCTTGGTTTCTTAATGTCAGTGTTGCAAAAAATGAAACATATTTTCTCCAGCAGTGACATTGATTGGAATAACTGTCTGTTTTGATCATTATTGGAAGGTCAGCCTAACAAAGATGAGTTTTAATGTTAAGCATCTTTATTCTTTAGATGAAAGAGTACAACAGTGTCTTACAGAATGACAGCAGCATCCTATAGATAATTTGTGACCCAAAGGTCATAATAAAAGAATAGAGGGGAGGTCATCCTGTAGTAAAGGCCATCTGGAACTGTTAAAGTATCAGATGGAGCAGGGGGCTGAACAGCAGGACACTCTTGGTGTCTTTCCAGATTTCCCAGAGAGACCATAATATTTTTATTGGAAAACCCCAACTTTCTTCCCCTTAAGCAAAATATTTTCATCAAACAGTTTCATCTTACTTTTAGGAAAAAAAAAGACAACATACTGAGATAGGGAAAGGATTTTTGGTTCTTACATAGCCTAAGCATTATCTATGTCTTTAAAATAACAAAAAGGTTCAGCTTTAGTTTTGCTGCTGCTGTATTTTGATGCCACTTAACAGCTTTCATGAGAAGTATTACCTCTAAATCCATTATTACTGCAAACATTCAGAATGTAAATATTTTCTAAAGTGACTTGTGTAAAATCTTTTGTGAAAAAACTCTTGCCCCCTTCCCAGCCCTTAAGAAAGGAGAGAAAAAAATTCCTCTGTGAATCAGAAAATCGGAGCAATGTGTTTCTCATTCTTACTTATTTTGAGATGGGGTCTGCTTGTCAAGGGGTATTCCAGTTTCACTGAGATTTGTAGCATTGTTTTTGGCAGTGGTTTTTTACATAATGGATGAGGGTGCAGAACGTAAAAACAAATCAATGGCAGTAATTTTTGTACCACAGAACACAGAAATGAAGCATGAGAATATTGAGCTTTGGAAAAACATTTCAGATCAGTTCCACTTCATGAAAATACTGACTCTGGGAGATATGTAAATTGAAGTTTTTGTGGAGTAATAGTTGCTGAGGTAGTTTTTTAAACAAAGCTCCTCGCATTCTCTAGCTACATATTGTAAATGTAGAGATTTTAAGACATGGTGCTAAAAGTATATTTTCTCTATTATACCTCTTCAGTGATTCAAGACACTGTACTGGGCAAGGTCTGGCCAGGTCCCTTGCCATATATTTAAAAACATCATTTATGTGGTCTTTATAATATTCTGAGTTACAAATTTGGTTAAGGCGCCTTGCAGATCATGTGAGTTCAGCACTCTGTTAGAAATTTCAGTTCTAAGTAAGAGCTCTAATACGTTGTTTCACTTTTGAATTTTGAGAACTTTAGGATAAGGCAGCAGCATGTCCTCTGATGTGCCGTAAACTATGCTCTTACGGGTAGACTTGCTGTAACAAATACTAATTTGAGAATTAAAAAAGCTATACCATAATTACTAACTTAATCGAACTTACTGTTGCTGAGTTGAACAGAACTGAAAACCCATCAGATTTTCCAGGCTGCACCACAGGGCTCTAACAGTGAGATAAGGCACTGAAACTGCTCTTTTTTTCTAACTCTTAGATACCGCAGCAAGTATCTGACTAACTAGAAAGACACCTAATAATGTATTCACAACGGGCAGGTAGGTCCCGCCTCTGCACCACACCTGGAACTTTTATTCTGTAACCAGTTACTAGAACGAACATTTTAATGGGTTATAAGAAACCTGGCTCTGTTTCTGGCCATGCTGTAGATTTGTGCTCTCAGTGAAATGAATCCTGAGAGGTATTGTGGGTGCTAATTTGTGGGTCCTGAGCAAAGATACTGACTTAAAAGCTATATTCTCTTTTGGTGGGTCGGTGGCTTTTTTTTTCCATTTTCTTTCAACTTCAGCGCATAAGATTCACATAATCCCTTGCTTTGTTGTGAGGTTTTTCGTTGTATTTTTTTTGTCACTTCAGACTGTTTCATTTTCCAACTTCAGGATTAGGCTACTTCGTACATAGTACTCTAGAAACAGGATAATGGACCTGAAATAGAGCTAGCAGCAGAATTTCATACCTGCTTTTGTTACTTCAGCTAGATGAGCGTAGATGCTGGATAGGCTCAGCTCAACCAACTGATGAGAGTATTGTAATTGGACCTCCAGTTACTGCCTGCAGGATCTGGGAATGGCTGATTTGATATGTGGTGTGATATATAGTACTATTTAATATATCATATGCGTGTGTCATTTGTTTCTTGCACATAAAGGAGCAGCTGCTCCTTACGCATCTAGCTGCAGGATTCAGATGTTACTCACCGGTGCTCCTTGCTGGCATTGTTCTCCAGCGGGAAAAGAAAATGTATTTTAGGGGAAGAAATGGGCTAAGACAAGTGGGTGAGAGGAAACAAGTGCTCTTAAAGTGAGGAGGGATGGAAGCAGGAGCTCTCCCAAGTCATGTTTGAGCAACAGCTGAATCTCATGATCCTCCTCTTTTCTACTTCAGTCCAGCAAAAAAGCTAAATAGGAGATTAGAGCTAAGATATCTTTTGTCATAGATGTAAATATCATCTCTTCTGGCCAGTTTTGTAATGCAAAAGAAAAACTAAATTCTGTTTTGCTTACAGACAGCAATGACGTTCTTTGATGCAATGTGGTTCCCAGCAGGATAACTGTCCTAGTTGCCCATCTGGGTGATCCTCCACTGCTGGGGTCACTGACCCTTGGATCAGACATGAAAATAAGGAAAGAAAATTTCAGTCATGGTAGTGTTTGTTTTGGAGATGGGAGGACCTACACTGCCTGTGTACCTGATACATTTGGCTTTGGTTGAAACATAATCTTTAAACAAACACAGCAGACACAGCCTCCACCCCGAAACACTGCAGACTGTTAACTGGCAAGTAGTCTAAAAAGCACCATTGAAATGTAAGGAAGGTGGTAATTTACAGATTTTTTAAATCAAAATAAGCAAGGATTTTCAGTTGTTTACTTCAAGGTCCAAGAAAGGAGGTTTGAGATACTCTGCTAGGGGGATGTATCTTCACTTTGGAAAGACAAAGGATGAATCGAGAAGGTCAGGGAATAAGCAAAGTTAGGGGTGAAATACACGAGAGATTCCACCAGATTAGAGGAGATGATTCTGGTATCTCCTTTAGTTTCATCAATGTCACTTAGTTTCAAGTTGGTGTTTGCACTTCATCTGGTGATACATGTAATATTTACTTTCTCTCCTGCATTTTTTTCATTTCTTTTCATCTTCATTTGTATTTTACTGCCTTCTTTAATAGCCTTCTTTACAAACTCCTTAAGAGCATGTTGTTCTCTTCTTAATGTATTAGGGCACTTGTAGTAATCACCTTGTCACCTTTGTCACCTTCTTTTTTTTTCTTTAACTACAGCCCTCCTGGGTTGTGGCTCATTAAGGGTTTTTTGAAATTCTCATGCATCTCTTCTGCATATGGGATTTGAGGAGGGGGGGAACTTCAGAGAGACACTAAGTACTATCACATAGTCTAATTGGCAGATAGACTGTGATTGTTGAAGGAGGAAGAAAATTAAGACTGTCTGATTGTGTAGATGCATTTCTTTAATTTCGAGGTGGTGGACAGCTTTTTTTTTTTTTTTCGCTTGTTATATGTAGTCCTTGTTATACTTCTCTGTCGTTGTGGAACCAATATGTAGGAATTATACGTGTGTAAAACTTCTACGTAGGTGTAAAATTAGAGATCTGGAAGAGAGATCATGTCACTTTTCCAAGGTAGGATCTCCTGTGTATGCCATTCCTACAAAATATTTTTTTCTTCCTGGGGTTTGGGGTTTTTTCGGTTTTTAATGACGTAGACTCTACAGCTTCCCATGGCAATCTCTTCTACTACCTTTTCATTAGAAAGTTCCCCTGCCCACAGTATCTAGTTTCAATTGTTTTTGCTGCAGTTTAAATACCTAGTACTTGCATTAGAGGTGGAAAACATTATTCTTTTCCTCCCTATGTAGCTGAAGACTGCTGTTTTGCCCCACTCTGTCTTTTTCTTTCCCCCAACAGCTTGATATTGCTGACTCGTGAGTATCGGTTACCAGTAGAACTTCCAGATCCATTCCTGAAAAAGCAACTCACAGATTTTTCCCCTGCTTTTAATTGGTATGCTTAATTATTCCAACTATGCAAATTACCTTCCAATTGCTGTTACTGAAGTTAATTCTATTTTTGAAGTCTATTCTGTCTATTTTTCAAGAACATTTAAAATGTTAATCCTTTCCTCCAAAGTTCCTTCATTTGGGTTTTCTGCAGATTCAGTAGCGTCCTAATTAATAATGAAAAACCTGAGTAAATTCAGAGAGAGATCCGTGTAGAAAAATATCTCAATCTGTCCATCTAGCGTGACTGTGAATTGCTAAGAGCTACTCTCTAGGTACTGTGTTGGAGCTGCCTGGTTCAATGCACTGCATCCATCCCGTTGCTGCTTTTCTTAGCCTGGGATGTACTGTTTGTCCTCTGTTCACAAGGCCGTTCACTGTGTTGTGGAAGGAAATCCGACTGACTTGACTGCATCTGTTCTTGATAAATCTATGGTGACTACTGCTCGTCCCATTATCTTCTCCGTGCTTACCAATAGTTTGTTTCAAAGCGGATTGAAGTTAAACTAATGAGTCTGTAAATCCCCTCCTCCTCCGAGGGATGTTTGACTTTTTCTAGTCTTTCAATATTTCAGCTGTCCTCAACAGGTTCTCATGGTTATTGAAAAAGGTCTGAGAGTGCCTCAGACAGTTGTGTGTGTGGATGAAGTTCAACTAGCTTAACTAGCTTAACCAGTTTCTAGCTACTTCTTTTGCTGTTAGATTGGAGATCTTTTTGTTATTGGTGGCCGTATCAATTGTGCTGGCCACCTGCTTGAAATCAACCGTTTTAGTGAAGACAGATGCAAAGAAAAAAACCATTAAGCCTTAGGTCTCCTCAGCATCATCTGTCAATATCGTTCCCTCACTACTGAGCAGGGGAGCAACCTTTTCTTTGCTCTTCCTTTTACTGCTAATGCAATTACCCAATGATTTATTGTTATCTTTAAACCTCCCTGCTACTTTTCTTTCACATTGTGCCTTGGCCTTTCTGATTTTGTCCCTGTATGCTTGTGCTTATCCATAGCAAACCGACCATATTTTGTATGTGCTTCTTCATGTGTTTGAGATCAGAGGACAGTCATATTTAACCAGTTGGCCACAAGTGCATGCATAAAGGAAATAAGGCAGAACTGTTAATTTTTTTTCTTTTAATAACTTGAAAAAGGTTGGTCTCAGTCTTTCCAATTTAAAAATTATATTTACCCAGCAGTATTTTCTGACTTTTTTTTTTATAAATATATTAAAGTTTTGAATGAAATGTGTGTGTGTGTGTAAATGAGGAAGAGGAGATGTCTGTCTTGTTTACAAGCTACTGCTTTTTCTGCCCATGATTATCCATTGTGCAGAATGATCCTTTAGAGTGATTTTCCCAGGAAAGCAGATGGCTTTGCTGAGAGGTGGTTATAACTGTGATAACTGACTAGCTCTAATCATGATAAGAAAAGCTAAGTGTCATATGCCGGTTCAGAGGGAAATCACAGTAATGCCTATAATCAAGGTACCCTCATTAGAAGAGTAGTTGTCAGAAAAATTCTACTTGGGTCCAGACAAAGGTCAAAGAAAAATACAGGAGAGGACAAACTCCCATATTGACTTGATTGCCAAAAATTAGAAAAAGGGCCATTAAAGCCCTGAAGGCAGTTGAGAAGGGGAGGAGAAACAGCAAGACCTGGCTTAGTTGCTGGCACACTGTGCCTGCAAGGTATTTTTCACTAGCAAAGGAGGAGGGGACAAATTTGACAAGATTTGGCTACTGGCCAATGCACCTCCTGACCTCTTTATTAGAAACAATATCTGGCAAAAATTGGATCGATTGTGTTCATCCCGTCTGACTAACTAAACAAGCTGATTGTCTTTATAGATGTGTCGTGGTTTTTCTCTGTTTTCAATCCATCATCCCGACGCATGCCAGTCTGATGGCAGAAGAACTGAGAGCTGGCAGTGGTGAATGGCTTGTCATTTAGCTTCTGTCCTTACACAATGCTGTTTCTATCCTTAATAAACATTGTCAGCCATCTCATATGTGAAACTGCAAGCGTTCGATGCTGATTTTGTAAATGAGTGAGCCTCAGTGGAAAAGACGAGGTTGTGGATTATCACTTGGGCAATTGCTGAATCCTGGCAGCAGCAGGAGGATTAATTGAATTGACCAAGCAATTGAACACCAGAAGCAGCAGCCAACTTTGTTTCTGCTCTTAGGGGAGGACATTGCTGCCATTGCAACAGCTAATGTAATGTATTAGCCATGAATATCCTTCCCATGCTGTGTTCATCAATTAAGATAAGTAGGTGATTTTTTGCAAGGATCCAAATCACTAATGTGAAAAAATCCTTTGAAAGGGATTGAAGCTCCCAAGGGATTGGGAATATATTTATAATTTCACTCCTAATACTACATGAAATTAGGGTCAATTTCTCCTCTTTTCCCGCCTTTGCTTATTCACTTTTACTCACAACGGCTCTGCCAACACCACAGATTTGTGTTTTCCATTGCTGGAAAAAAGCTAAAGTTTAGTTCAGACAGAACTGCTGTAAACATTTGGTTTGGGGTGGGATTCAGTTTACAGAGTAATATGATTAATTTGGTATCCATGTGTGAGCTACCTGACTAAATGCCCTTTGTGGTCAAAAGGAGATGTACTTGACACAGTTGGTGGAGCCTGGAGAAGGATTTGGCTTCACCTTAAAATGACCACATTTCTCTGTTCATCTGAACTGCTCTCTGGAGCCTGCCGCTGCCTGATGTGGCTGTGTCCTGACCAACTCTTCTGGAAGCCCAAAACATATGTTGACACCTAAATTTAGGTATCTAAAATGGTAGTTGCCTTCATCTGAAGGCTGAATAGCGCTCACAGAGTTTTGAAGAAGGGAACGAGGTGACAGCTGTTGGCTGGAGATGGCAGCGCGTGAGCTTTTCCCTTACTTTTATGACCACCCTTTCCCGTGCATAGGAATTGCTATACAATGGGTATGTCTATCATTACTGGATTAGCTTGCAGTGAAAAGCTTTTCTAACAATTATAGGAAGTTCTACAGCTAACAATATTGTCATTTGAAGTAGTTATCATTAGCTTTTGAATTGAATGGCAAACAAATGCATGAGGATAGTTTATATTTTACTGAACGTTATAATTTGAGTCTCAAAAGCATGACAATATGTTGTTGTCATTTTCAGTATTAACACTTCAGCGAGAAGGGTTTAGAAACTTCTTGGGATAGCTTTTGTATTTTTAAAAGTTCAGTTTCATTTAAACACTGCAAAATAGATTAGCAGTTTTTGCAAAATTCTTTGAAGATGGAAAGAGCTATGTGAATGTTAAGCATTAATATTATTGTTAAACCCCCACAAAATCCGTAGGAAGGCCATAAATCCTCAAAATTAGCTGATCTGAAATTTCAGACATATGCATTTTTTTTGTGCCACGTCGTGAAGGAATACAATTCAGTGAAGACAGCTTAATACACACATCTACATTGTGCAACCAAAGCACTGTGGTCAAACACTTTTCTAGACACTAGACTTCAGTACCGGGAGTGTTGCTGATTAGGGCTGAAGTACAGAGCAAATTCCAGGTTCTCGTCTGTGCTGCACACTCTGCTTGCATAATCATTTTAATCCTTCCCTCTACAGTCTGCACTGGCATTTCTCATATGTATACTTAATGCGGTATATGCTAACAAATTATTTAGGCCATATATGCGTACACACACACAAGCACAAAGAGGGGGGTCAGCATAAAAAATAGCATTGCATTCAGTTCGGCTTCTTATACAAAAATATATTCAGAATTAAAAACTATTGTAATTGCAATATTGAGCTGATAGCTGTTATTCTTTTCAAGAACATGTCCACGTATTTTGGTTCCTTTAATCTTGGAGACATAATGTTTAAATGCAGTATGTCCTGGAGAAGGCAAAAACAAAGCTGTATTTTAAACACTATTCAAAAATATGTTAAGAAATCAGAATACCTATACTTTAGTCATGTGAAAGTGATAGGACTTGCACAGTGGTTTAAACTTAAAGCACAGAAAACTAATTAAGAGAAAAAAATTAGAACATTTTAGGTGCCAGTGTAGTCGGATATCTGAAAGTTTCACTTTAGGGTTATCCTTTGTTAAATATTACTTACTGCAAATGGTTCTGGATACTTTGGTTATAATTAACAATAAGATCTATAATGCATTTAGACTCTGATTAATACTACGTATTTGTATTAACACATTGTATTAGCAATTGTAGAAAATATTCTAAAAATTTTCCTGGTGGATGTGAACATAATTGCTTGCACAACACTTCAACAATCAGTTCTCTCCCACTTGAACAGGAATAAGTATCCCTCATTGAACCATGCGTGGGAAAATCTTAGTGTTCCTTCTGCAAATGGTGCTGCATCCAAATGCATTAAATAGCCGGTAAGCAGATACACGAGAAAAGTTGGTTGACATGAAATGGAGGGCACTCATATCTGCACCTGTGGAGAGTGATGTGATATTCATGGTCAAAAGTTAGATAAGTTCACCAGCATCTCTCATAGCAGTCAGTGTAACACTAAGGCCAATATGACTGGTTATCACCAAGTAATTCTGTTTTATAAGCACTTCAGATAGCATTGTTTTCTTCTGACTGGGTTATTCTATGCCACATTATTGCTATACTGTCAGATTTCATACACTGAATTTTTGGTTAACTAAAATACATGGATTTTTTTTGCTCAAATTGGTGTTAGCCAGCGTTCCAGTATGTGATAACACATCGTCCATTGAAATCAAAATTAAATCTACCAATGCCTAGGAAATTTCTGATTTCCTTTGCTTCTCCCATTCAGAGAACAAATATCAATAGACAAATGCATTCCTCCACAGGGTAATTAATACAGGAGTACAAATTCGAAGTGAAACCTGCAGAGAGAGGAATCAACAATCAGAGGTCATTTTCAGGCCTGTTTTTCCTTCTGCATAGGTACCTTCCAAGTGATTAAGGTTGTAACATTTCTGAATTACAGCTTTGCAGTATAGGACAATGTAAAAAAATATATTTTTATTTAAAAAATAGGCATGCAGAAACACAGTTTAAATTTTAAATGGATTTTGGATTTAAACCCGAGCCATCTTTCACTGTAAATTAAACAAAAAACAATTCCATTTTGATGTTGCTGAGGTTGCGGAGGAACATGCTTTCAGCTGAATAGTGTTGCCATTTTCATTTCCAATTTCTCTATTAAAATAAAAAGCAACCAGTAAAGAAAATAATTTTGTATTTGCGAAGTTGAAAAATTAAGAATTTATTTGGTTTAAGTTAAACTTTCTCAGGTTTCTTCTATTTGCATTTTTTTTTTTTGTATGGTTGTTTTTCTTTCCACTGTGACTGAATATGAATGAGGGTTGTGGTACACAGATCGGTGGTAGCAGACATAAAAAAAGGAATTATGCTGAGGTATAACTTGGGGCATGTGAATGAACCACTGAACCATCAACGTAGATGGCACTGGCTGTTGAAGGGAGTTCAGCCAATCAGTTGTATCCCAGATCAGTATCCTTGGTCAATATTTGTAGGATCTGGGGGGGAAATAGGTCTGCCTATTCAAGCCATCCTCCTATTTCCTTCTTTTGTTATGGCGGTCTCTGTTAGCGTAGAAAGAACAAGCTACTTGGGACTCAGTCTGATGAAGACACTTAAATTTAGATGTTCACGTACCCGCTCAGGGCTGGATTCACATGCTTGAACACAGACGTCTTGTGTCATTTGAGTTATCGCAGCCTCTGAGCTGTCAGCAAAGGGCTGGCAGATGTGACAAGGACCTACAGGATTCCTTCTTGGCCAGTAGCTGGAGTCCAGCAGGATCACCTGGGGACGTCAAGTGGCCATAGCCACCTATGTTTGAGCAGCTGAGTCAAGGCTGGGTGTCCGAGTTCCCAAGGAAGACCTAAACAACAGCATCACAAGTGTCTATAGAGTGACTGCTTTCAGGCTAGGACACAGCAACTGGCGTGGCAGCTGCATAACTGCAGTCCGTGGACTTACGGCTCCCTGGGCTGTAAAGGGAACCTGCACACCTTGGGGGTGTGACCTCAGCTACTGCAGGCACCGAAATTCTGACATCTTCAACTGCAGCCTGAATCCCGCCCTTTCTGTAGCCCCTTTTCATTTTGCAAAGACTAATCTTGATTGTGTTTAAAATTTCCCCAAATATCAAAGTTACCTCACTTTAAGGCTTTTCTATTTTCAAAAGAGACAAGGCGGGCTTTCAAAAGGGATGGAAGCTTTGAGTAGGCTGCTCCGGTTAAAATTTGGTGGACAAGCTGTCTTTGGAAACGGCACATGACAGAGGTGCCCAGAGCTGTAGTCTGAATGGATGGGTGCTGTCACACTGTGTAGCCGTGGCTGTATTAGATGAAAAAGGAGCACATTTTACTAATGGAAGGGAGGAGACAGCTGAGTGCTTCATTTTGCAATGATGACAGAGCATTAAATTGGTCTGGGGAGACAATGTTGGGGGGGTTGTGGTTTTCTCAATGCGCTCTGCATGTGTGTGTGATACATCACGTTTTCTAAAATGCCAAAGAAACTTTGAAGCCCAGATCACATTTTTGTAATAGCTTTGTGTGCTTTTGAAAATATGACCTGTGCTCAATTTGTGTTTGTCAGATTCCTAAATGTCATCTGGTTTTATCTGTCGCTTTTTATCATACAGCTAAACAAGTGCACCTAGATACAAAACCCTAGTACAGAATCACCTTTCCTTTGTAACTTTAGTATAAGGCACATGTTGTTACTTTCTGAAAAGAAACTGCCTACTTTTGAGAGGTGCCAGATTCCGTTTGTTTACTTTTTAAACAAAACATGCATATTTTAAATGAATCATACAAGAATCTACTTCTGCTGTTTACTACATGCATGCGTACATAAATATATACGTGTGTCTTATCCTTAAGAAATTTGTAAATTCTGAAAGAAGTATGATTTTTGTAGTATTGGGCCAAGAAAATTAAAACTCCTCTCTAAAAGCAGGCATTAGAACCATTAAATCTCTTAGGTTTCGATGGAGTACAGTACAATATGAATGGTGCCAGACCATTTTCAGACAGGTCAGGTAATAGCACAGGCATCCTAATATGCATGAAACAGCAGCTAAATTCTGTTTACCAATAGCTATGGCTAGTCATTATTTAACTTAATAATGAAAAAAAAGCAAGACAGTGGATATCAGACTTCTTTAAAGACTGTTGTTGATTGTAGCACTGCTTCGATCTAGGCTTCAATATCCAAGGTAAACCTGAGACTCTGTGACAAACTGAAACTGGAAACAAACACTTCAGTGGTTTTCATTAAGATGGACTACCTAAGTACCTGCTAACTGCTGCTTTCGAACGACTGGGGAGGGAAAAATCAGTTTCAGCCTTCTTTTAATTTTTCAGAATTCAAGCAAAAACTCGAGAATTTCGAGAGAGACAAGCTCGTGAACGTGACTATGCAGAGATACAGGATTTTAACCGGACGTTTGGCTGTGATGCGGACCCAATGTACGCTGGGATTGCTTCCTATGACTCTTCTTCAAGTAGCGGCACAATAACACTGAACACCCGACCACAGAGCCCAAGGGAAGGGCAGACAGTGGAAGCCTTGTATGCCCAAGTGAAGAAACCACGGAATTCAAAGTCTTCACCTGTAGACAGGTAGGCACCAGGAATCAATCAATACGCTCTTTCAAAATCCACCCTGGTAATGCTTTTGTCATGGGAGATGACTGTACATCAATTGGAAAGTCATAACTGCATTTTTATTAATGGCTTTTTAAAAGCATTTATGTAGAAAAGTATTGAGCTCACACAAATCAAACTAACAGAGTGGGACGTCAGACTTACTTTCTGCGGAGCCGTTGCTTTTCTTCTGGTTCTTCAGATGGCTTGGAATTTTGGAGTCACTGTTTCCTCTAATTCAAATTACATTCAAAGCTGTAACATCATCTGGTTTATTTATCAGGGCTCTAACTGATATGATTGTGGAATGCAACATTTCCAACCTATTCATGGCAGTTACAATATCTCTGGATAATTCTTACTGTTTAAAGCAAAAGTGGATTAAAGCTTACCTGGATTCTAGTCCTACCACGGTCCTGAACTTCAGTCTAACAGATGGAGCTTTTTGATTAAATATAGACCCAAGTGAGTAAACTCGAAGCTTGACTCACGAGTTACTTTCTCTTCTCGGGCTGTAGCTTATGATTTATACTCTTCCTGTGGTTACATTATCTAACTAAGTCATGCTTGGTTTTATACTGAAATTGGGCAAAGTTCCGGTTTCTGTTGATGGAGTTTTGAGTTCATTTGAAAACCTGAAGCTAAAACAGGCATGTAAACTAACAAAAAGTAGAAATAACCAAAGGCAAAATTCACAGCTTTTTTGTACTTTAACAATGAAAATACATCTGTTTTCTTGGCTTACATCTATGATCTTGTAGTTCTGCATTTTCTCAGCTTTACAAAAGCTAACACTAAAATCCTAGCGCAGGAGGTATCGTTATCTCTTTCAGAGCTTATTAATTTAGCTCATAGTAAAACTACATCTTGTGTGGTTTACAACCTCATTCTTTCCAGAAGAAAAATTCTGGACTTTCAGTTAAAACAGCAAAGCAGTGTCTTTGGTTGCAGTGCTGAGATGTAGACAGCTCTACATAAGGAGTTAATCTTGCATATTCTGTTCTAGGTGGTAACAGAGTCATTTGTAGTTGGTCTTAAGGAAAGTGGCTGTCATGCAGAGTTCAGCTAGTTGTCTAAAATTCTTTTGGTATATTTAAGAGACTGGTGTATTTAACCCTCCACTAGATCTATTTTGAAAAGTTCCTTTACATAATATTGGTAAAAATACATCCTCTAACATGACAAATAAGAAAATCATAGATGCATTGTTGAAAGCATAAATTTTTACTAAAATTCAGAAGTGCAACTACCTTTTTATTTTCTCAATCACATTTTTGTCTTCTGTTGCACTGTGTAAAAGGTCTGCTTTTCATATTAAATAAACATAATTTGTATGCTGTGGATATGTACATTATTTCAGTGAAGGAAGCAAAATAATTTTAAAAGATGACAGCTTCATCCGTGCCCTTGAAATTTTATATTCCTTAGCCTTATATTGACTGGCGCTGATACGCCTAGGTGCCTGACATTTCTGCACTTTTGTGCCGTTGGAAATCAAGATAGTTTGGTTGGATATGGCTGCCACATGGTGACTCTCATGGCTGTTTTTGTTAGACCAAAGGCAGTGTTTCATGCTGGAGTTGAATGGCATCAATGTCACATCAACAAAAAAAAAGTTCTTTGATGCAAACCTGGCACGGCGAAATAGAAGACCTGAATGACCTAGCTAACTCTGTGTGATTGCTGATAAAAGAGCCGGGAGAGAGTGAGTAAAACTGAAGATAACGGAGTACCGGGGGATTCTGATGTTAATCGTAAGGGTAGGTCTGAAGAGCAGTGTGGTGGTTCTGCCCATTCAGGCCGTTCCTGGAACAGAGAGGGCCCCGTCTCTCCCAGCTGGATCATGCTGTGACAAAAGGAAAGACCCAGCACACACACTGGGCTTGAGCAGAGGGAGAAAACGCAAGCTGGGGACTAGAACTGGTGCAGGGAAAGCCACCCCCAGTCCCGTGATAAAGGGGTGACACATTCAGCAAGAAACACCTGGAAAGAAACAGGCAATTCAGATGGAAAAAGATTATTATTTGCTATAAATGTGCTCTGAGGTACCTGTTCAAGGGTCTGAGGCATGAAGGTGTCTAGTGTATGGGGTTTTCTTTCCTTTCTCCCCACACCTTTATTAACAGCCAAACTGCGGAGCTGGTGAATCCCACCTGGCCCCAGGAGACCTTTTGAGGAATATTGCAGCAACTTGCGCAATCTCAGGCTCAAATTTAACCCTCCCAGAATTTGGGTCCATACCTCAGGCCCACTGCTGGGAGAGCGTCACCTGCTTTGGGCACGGAGAAGGTGTAAGAGCCATGAGGGGGCAGCTCTCAGCCTTCCTCGAGGTGTGTGAAGGACGTCTGGGAGCTTGACCCTGTGTAATGTTCAGCAGGAGAGCGTGGATCGCTGCTGAGCTATCTTTCCATGGCTGCTCTGTGTTTTACAGGCTTTATCTTAGAGGTATTAAGAAAGTATCATCTGAGCATCATTTTAAGAAATAATTGTGGCCATGTGGGCCTGAGGTGCTTGTTAACTGTATTGTCTCCCTGTCTGTGGGATGCCTGGCTCCTCATCCCATGTGCGTTGCAACTTGTTTCCTGCCGTCCCTTTCCAGCAGTGAGACTTTCCCCTTTCACTTGGCATCTCTTGTGATGCCCCTTTCCACACCAAACATCCAAATGCCTCTTCACGAGACTCTTCTCCAGGGAGCTCTCTTCTCTGCAGTCTGATTTACCCTGGTAACGCTACAAGAAATTCATGGAGAAATAGTTGGTTGCAGTTCTGCATCCTTAAAATATTGTTTACATTAGTGTTCACCTGTGGTGAGCATTATTTTCAGTGTGTTTTACCCCTTTGCCCTGCCATCCTTTCCTTTCCTCTGGATGTTTCAGAGGTTACCTAAATAGAAACAGTCACTTCCAGCCTTTGTGGACGGGAAGGGAAATCACTCGCAGCGCGATACCCTTGCGCTGAACCGCCAGGAGCTGGTAACGGCCAGGCTGTCTCAAATCTTTAGCACGTTCATATTAAAAGCAGCATTGTTTATATGGGGAATGTTATTTCTATTACAGTTTGGTGCTTAGTGCCAAACAAAATTTGACATTTAAGTATGTCCAAAAGGTTATTTAAAAGTCTCTTACAAAGAAGCCTATAACAAAATGTCCCATAATAGTTTGCATACCATTGCTGAACATTTATGACTAATTTTTCCTTAACTTGCAAGAGAATTATTGCGCTTGTGTGTGAGGCCTTGTCAGGGTTTGTTTTTCTTTAATATTCCTTCAACTTCTCTCTTCTTTTCATCAACACATGCCACCAACTGATGCAAGTTTAACTGTGTCATGGCATATGAATGATAACAAAGTGGAGGACAAGTATGTAAACTGCTCATCAGAATAAGGGACTATTTTATTTTATTTTTTGAAAGTTTAAGGATATTATGAGAACGACTATTATAGTGCTTCAACGAATGATGGTACTGTCAAGCTGTCAGGCAGAGGTCCCCCAAGTTATTTCATAACCTAACTTGAAACCAGTGTTACAAACAGGTCCATTTCTTCATTCTCCTTCTTGGATGTATTTTATATTTGCATGTATCCCAAACACTGCAACCGTAGACAGACAGTACAAAACAGTAAGAAGAACATGGTTATTCCTTAAATAGTTTGTACATCAATTTCTCTAAATTAGAAAGCGGGTTGTGTAATGCCAAAATACAGCAAAGGACAGAGATGTTAACTTACTCATTGGAGATGTGCACATCTGTATTTCTGTATGTGTGTAAGAGACATTGCTTTACCCATCTTACCAACAATGGCTAGTAAAAAAATCCCATATAAATGGTAAATTTTACTCTGAAATATCCTTACAGGACTTGAAGCTGGTTTAGAATTTCTTTAATGCAGATTTATTTTGCATCAGAGTTAAATCACTGATAGATATTGGTGGGATTTTTTTTTTTTTTTGGGGGGGGGGGGATGTTTTTTGTTGGTTTGATTTGGTTTTTCAGTGATAGTTATCATCTGTTAAATATGCAGTTGAAATAGGGGAGGTTCTTTATTTTTGGCTTCTTACGTAATCCATGCATATGGGTAGCTCCTGTGACTCTTGAAACACTTTCAATTCCAGTTACGCTAGTCGTAGCAAATCTTTCCAGTAGCACTAAAAAAAGTTGATTTCTCTTCTTGATCCTAGAGAACTAAAGCAGATTCTCTTTCTATGTTTATTTCACAGTTCTTGAGAACTGTGTTCTTGTGGATAAAGCTTTTAGCTTAGCTGAAAAATGTCTCTCGTATGTTTTGCATCATACAGGAGAGAAGCTGCACGACTGATCAATAGTGTTTTTCATATAGATGACAATGATGCTATACAATGGGGTTTTATAGAGCTCACCTGACATCCATAGCTGAGCAGTATGTAGAAAGACAACTCCTAATGGACATTTACTGCCTGTCACTCTGTAATCATTTCCCACCAAAAGTGCATTGTCCTGAAATATAATTGAAATAAAATAGGCACTGTGCTGCTGTAAATCTAAATAGCTCGAAAATAGTAGGCTAGACTCCTCCAGCTTGCTGACGACATTTTAATGGAAACATAAATACCATAATCATATGCTTTTTGCATGCATTTTGCCATTAAAAAGAAAAAATGTTCATTTTAGAAGGGAGACCTTTATGAACTGGTTTCTTTTCTATCAGAAGTGGAATCAAGTTATGTCAAAGGAATATTTGGGAACTATTTTCAGTTATTTTCAATACTACTTGTTTCAACTGTCATCTGGTGCGACTCGGCAAGATGCTGTTTTTAAGGGCAGGCCATATACTTTGCTTGCTGCTTTTCCAAAAAAGAAAGGGAGAACATTTTATTAAGATGTTAACTTTTATTTGCTCAGTAGTATCTTTGTGCTTAAATTGGTATGAGAGTAATGAATCCTAGAAACTGGAAAGAAACACTCTAACATAATACAGGAACATGTGAAAATTGAAATAAGCAGACTCTATCTTTCTAGTGTGTGTAAAATAACTCTTAGCAATAGCAGAATGGATCATGAAAGCTATGAAATACTATATTACCATGCCTAGATAAATATTTGTTAAAAAACCAGGGCGTTTGTGCAGCTATATTAAACTTCTTTATTAGTTGTGTCAGTCACAGGAGTGTTCTTAAGTCTGTGGGATCATTTATGCATAGGAATCTGAGCTTACTGCCAGGCCCACCAGAGATGGAGATAGGAGTTATTACTCAGGGTGATGCATCCTGTATGTGCTGGGGTATTTCTTATTATTTCTTAAATTAAGACATTTTTTGACGGTTCTGGAAGTTGGCTTGAAGAGGGCTTTCACGAAGGGAAAGGCCCATAGCACTGTAAACCATCTCGCCAATGACATTTAAAACCTGCAGACCTGTGCTAACAACCTAGATTAAATAAGATTATGACTAAGCTCTTCCCTCCTTCCTCTGTTTACTTCTCTTCTGTGATATGGAAGTGTTGTCCTACGCCTGGATCTCTTGTTCTTCGTTGTTTATCACCCTCTGCCGTCAGAGCTGTACAGATGACGTGCTACCAGGGGAAGGTTCCACTCATATGAGTAAATAGGCTGTAAATACTCGATTAGGTTGCAAGCATTTCAGAGCAGGGACCTGTTTGTTTTCTAAGCTCCCTAAATAATCAGTAATGTTTCAGAAATTAATAGTAATCGGTTTTAAATCCTTATTTTCCAATGAGTGTCACCCCTTTGTGGCATAATGAAACCTCATTCCTGTGAGAATCTGGCTTCTGCAAAGACTTTCCTGGCCTAGAAAATGGTACATATGCCATTATGGGATAATCAAACAGACTTTCCAAGACAACCTGCTGGAGAGCAGTGGGTTAATGAACTATTTGCAGTTCTCTAACATGTAAAACTGAAAATAATACTTGGAAGTCATTGTGGTATTTTTCCTCCTCTGTCTGTGATAACCCGGAGAAGGATTAAGTTAGAGCCTCTGTGAGACTCTTCATGGGGTTTAATTTCACTTTAGCACTAACACATTGGGGTTTTTTGTTCCTCTACCCTTCATCCTATAAGCCAGTAATCCTTGCCCCCAGGACTGCCTAAAAATTAGCTTGGTCTCTCATAGACCCGTATATTTAGAACCCAATAGACACTATTAGCATTGGCATTTTATTATCTTAGGTTGGTTGTTTTCTTTTGTTCTTCCATCTTGATAGAATATAAGACAAGTTTTAATATAAATTCATGAGGATTTATGTAGGCTCCCTATTGTGAAAGTATGCAATTGCAGTCCCTGTTTGGGTTACCACTTTGGTGGAATAAATGGCAGACTTACAGTGAACTCTATTCAGCTCTCCCATTTTAATTACTTGAAAGTCCTGGTTTCTTTCTGAATAGATACCAAGCCCTGATACTGTTGTGAGAACCACGTCTTTCTCCATTTACCACAGCCGCAGCCTCACTTAAACCCTGGTGGTTTTGCTTCCTCTCTCCTCCAGTTGGCTTGCCGTGTAATCATCTGAAGTGTGACAGCTATTTGTTTGTTTTTACAAAAGCAGCCCGAGTTAGTACCTCTACAAATGGTTGCAGTGGGAAAATGCACAGAAAGATAAGAGAGAGATGAACTTCCCCCTCCGGGTTAAGAAACAAGGGGGTGAAATGGGGCCCAGCCGAACGTGCCCGAACGTGCCCCTTATCCTGAGCGACTGCTAACGAGCTCCCTGTGCTGGAAATTAGGAGTATCCCTTTAGGTTTGCGATTTTCAGTTCTTTAAGTGCAGCGACTGCTTTTGATGAGAGACTGTGCTTATAAAGTGTGGATCAAAACCTGTCACTTTTCATCCACTTAAGTGTATAATATGTATTAGGATTTTAAATACATTCTAGCTGAAGTATATATAATATTTTTCATTGTTATAGTAGTGCAGTTTGCACACAGATGTAGATCAGTTGGGCGTTTTCTTGCTTGTAGGAAAAAAGAGAACCACCTTTACGTTTTTCAGATGGTAGAAGGCAGCATTTAATTAAAAAAAAACAAAAAACAACAACAACCCAAAATTTAACTTACATATATCCTAGCATGAAACAAAATATGATGTAAAAACTAGAAAGGGCAATGTCTTGGGCATCAAATGTTGTTGTATGGCTTGAGATTGCAGTCCAGAAAACCAGCTGCATGTGTAACATGCACATTTTTATTTCCCACTAATGCCATCAATACAATTTGAAGTTCTTCATCCTGAGAAAATTATGGGGAATATTTGAATACACAGAGCTGAAAAAGCAAAGGCTCTCCCATTCATTAAATGAAGTGCTTTGATCCTACCAGTGTAAACTGTTAAAATCTGTTCTTTGCTAGTCCTGCTAACCAAAATTTGGATTGCAAACTGATGTTATGCAGCACTTGAACACCATAATTTAATCAGTTTAATTTGTTGTTGCTGTTGAATGTGGCCCTTCCTAAATAGAATACAAATTTATGATTCTTCTATCTTTTATGTCCCTCCAGTCAACCCATCTGTTCCTCTTCGGTGAATGATTCAGGCTTCTCCTCTCCAAACATTTAAAGAGCCAGGGGTTTTGCATGTTAGAGTTTATAGAGATTATAGGAGAGGGGTGCACAGGCAGAGCTTGGAGGGAGTGCTGTGTGTTCACTGAATCCTGTCTCTCCACTTGCTAAAACTAAATAAACAATTTGAAGTTAGATCTTTAAATTAATGAAGGTTAATGGGTGAAAAGTAAAATAACAATTTTTTTTTATTTGTGTTCTTCTAACATTGGAGGGTTTGGGAGGGGTTTTTGTTCTCTTCTTTTTTTATGAATGGTATCTCTTTCACAGATGAGACAAAGTATATTTAACTACATTGTTTATCCTTATGGCCAGTCTTGTTTGTTTATGCATCCTGCTTATGGTCAAAGTAGTTCGTCACTGGCGGAAGTGACGGAGTCTAATTGTGGGGAGGAATCCCCTGCAATAAATTTTAGGAAGAGAAATAACATCGCTACATATACATTGTGGGGTGGTGGTTAATTCCTTTTAACATCTTGTAAACTCATTGAATGAGTGCTTATGAAACATACCACATTGGCAACCCTGGAAACTGAGAAATTGCTGAAAGATCTCATTTCAATTTGTTCTTGGTTGGAAAGTTGAAAACCAATGCTTTTCCACTCGTCACTCAGAAAACAGTGCATATAACTGCAGCCTTATACCATATACCGTATTGTTAGAGAATTGGTTTATAAGGTGTTTGAAATCTTGTTCCTTAAGGCTCAAACATTGTGATATGAGACAATAAAAAGTTTCTTGCATGACCTATTTTATATGATTATGTATTTCTGAAAAATGTTGTTCTAACATCAGACTTATTTACTTGCCACGAATTTTTTTGTTGTTCCTTAAAATAGTAGTGACATTTAAATAGCTTTTCAATCCGATGCGTTCATAGAAGTCTTTCTTACATGACGGATATATTAAATGTTATTACAGTAAATAGATCATGTATTTGTAATGGATAGGTAATTTCATCTGCCTGCAATTTAGACAGTGGTATAACATATAAGACTTAATTTATGAAAGAAAAATCAAAGGAGCAGATTTTGCTTCATTTTAATTTTTGTGTATAGTTTTGTAACAATAATGCACAGCATGCCTGAGTTGTATCGCATTCTGTAATGAAATGTCTTGTGTATGCAACAATTCAGTCTCGATTACAGCCTTCCCTCATTCCTAGGTTTCCCTTTAAAAGGAAGCGCAAACTTGGTGAAAAGAGAACACAGAATTTCTACTACCAGCATTTTAAAAAGCAGTTAGAATCCATACGACTTCAAGGGCTGTGAGAACTAACGTCCCTCAGACTTCTCATTTCCATTTATCTTTGGGAAGGAAATTTGTTTGCAGAAGACCGCAGTACCCGCAGTAACAGGCTTCCTAGGTAGTAGGAGTAATTGTCCTAAAAGTGCTCTGACCTGGCAAAAAAAGGAGACAGAAAACAGTAGCATCGGTCTTTATTTTCCCAAGACATACTTCATGGCTCATTAGTAGTTGTAGTATATATTGCTGGGTATTGTATGCTGCAGAGGAAACAAGCAGAAACTGCCTGTAATTGCGTTAGTAGATATAGTGGGGAAAAAAAGAAAGAGAAAAAGGAATAGAAGGTTAGCTATGTATTATTTTGCACATCATCTTAAGCTGTGCTGTGTCTGCTTGCTTAAGATAAACTCTATGCATATTTGCTAAAATGTTGTCAAATTAACCCACCCATTTCTAAGGATTGCTAAATGCCCATCAAGGAATGGAGCCATGCATTGAAGCTATTTTAATTAGCAAAGTGTGATTTAAAGGTTGCTAAAATCAAAAAGAGCTTATTCATTTTTCATCAATAATCATTTTCCTTAATATTTCATCAAAACCTGCTGATTTGGAGACCACCTTCTGGGCTTTGATTCATTATGACTGCAGACATAATTTAATTTTTCCCCCTTCCTCATTCTGTGATATGCTCTTTCATCTTTGAGACATTGTTAAGATGTTTCTAACATTCACAGATTGCTAATTGATCCAAGTTTTTTAAAACTGTACTTAAGACAGAGTCTTCTTTTCTGTGGAAGCAATTTTTCATGCATTTGCTTTTACTAATGTTTTTTTTTCAATCTCTGTATCTGATAAAGTATAAATTCTCAAATTGATATATTAAAAATTGAGGGCATGTATGGTTTTATAGATGGGATGTGAGGCAAAAATATGAGAGATGAGAGAGGGAAATTAGGAGAGTTGGTACAGTCAGTAAGATAGCATAGTCACTAAGTTAGGCCTTTGTAGTTCATCTAAAACTAACTTGGAATTAAAACAGTGCTGTAAGTAATGGTTTTTTTTTATCTAAATCTTTGGGGGATCATGAAGAATAGCAATTATGGGAATTTATGCAAAGCCATTTTGTGAAAGCATGTACAATTAAAAGAAATGGCTCCTTTCACTTTAGTAGGGCTGTTCATCTAAGTTTTGTCTACATTATCATACTCTTGTAATTTCTAGTCCCAAAATGCACTTGTGTTACTATTTTAAGTTGAGATTCATAGCCTGTTTCTTCTTGGAAGGTCTCCCTTTAGAGTAGTATCCAGGAAACTTTCCATTCAGGTACTGTGTTAAAATACCCAATGGTTGGTTACTCGGCATCAGCAGAACATAGTGGGTTGAAGCAACCCAAGTGCCGTGGACTGTGCCCTGATCCTTTTCTGTGGGTGGCTAGAAAACAGTCACAATCTTCACAATCTTTTCCTTTGCTCATCTCTCACTCATGAAAAGCATGTCTCAGTTGATGTCTGTTCCGTGTATGCACTGTGATTTAGGGCAGGGCAAGCTGTTTCCTTTCTTTTTTTGTAGCCATTTTCCTCAATCCAGTCTAAAAAAAAAGTCCTCTATGTCTTGCTTAGGTGGTCAGAGCTAAGTTGTTGTTTGTCCTCTTAAGCCACATCGAACAGTTCACGCAGACTGAATTTCATTACTTTTCATTAGTTGCACTATTCTGATGTAGTTAAAATGCTGCAGCTTAAGATGTCAGAATTAAACAGGAAAATAGGTAAAACCGAGATTCACTGTCAGGAATAATCCTACTTTATTGGAGCTCAGGCTTATGTTTTTTAATATTCCTTCTCAGACTCAGATGCCTCCGGTATCTATGTAGCATGTCATATGTGACTGTGTGTCCACAATCAGTAGAGCACATACACATGTGCAGACTGAGATGCAGATGCATGAATGTGTTTAGCTGTGGCAGAATTTTTACGTGTGCGTGTTTATGTCTGTCTATATGTATTTGTGTAAAAGATCTACTCTAAAATTCCTCTGCTCTGGAGGAAGTGACTTCCAGAGCTCATCTAGTCCAACTTTCTGCTCAGAGCAGCTTTGATCAGGTCAGGTTGCTCAGGGCTGTGGTTGTATCCTGAATATCTCTGAGGATGGAGATTTCATCCAGCTCCCTGGATGCCTGTTCCACTATTTGACCAGCTTTGTGCTATATAAAAAAGCCAAAAGGAAAAAGAAAAAGCTTTTCATATCAGAATTTCCCATGCTCCAGTTTGTGTCCATTTTCTGTCATCATATTGCTGTTCAACACTGAGAAGTCTGGTGTGTGTGTAAAAATAATCCCCAAATTAATTAATTAATTAATCACTTTCTGTAAGATTTGGAATATGAAAAAACAGATTTTAATTTTTCAGGCATAAAAAGGAATTTCTGAAATAATAAGGATCACCTTACAAAATAATATTTCATGGTTATCATTGAACTTTTCCTAGATTGATTGCCAAAGTTGGCTTTTTTCTTAAAACACCTATTGTATTTCCATTTTTCAGAGTTACACTTAGGTACGTGCTTTGTTTCTAACAAATTATTTTGAATACATACGTTGTCTTTTTCTCCACTACACTATTCAAAACTTGAAGAAAAAGTTTGAGGACAAAGCATAACCCTTCATTCCTCTTGAAATACAGGGAGCTGCCTTTTCTCCTCTTTTCACAGGTTTTGTGCATGCAACATTCAGCTCCACCAAAACCAGGGCATCTGAAAGTGCCTTTAAAAAATGACTCAGAGTGGTGTGTGCTTTTGGGCTGCATATGCTCCTGATATGTACTTAGTTCTTGCTTTTCAGTTGGTCTGATTCTGCAGGTGGAGAATTGTGTTGCTCTCCGGCACAGGCAGGATTGCTGCCGTGTGGGACCTGCTGCTCTGACAGCTTCTCTGCTGCGCCCTAAAGGATTCTCAAGCTCATCTGCACAATTTCCTGGACCAAAAAAAAAAAAGATCATAACTCCCAGAGAAATGATACTGTGTTGGCAGGGAATTGTGAAACAAAGGCTTCCAAGCGTTTCTCAAGGCCCTGCTCACCTACGTTTGTTCATGAGCTACAAATTGCGGATGGCGAGGTCTGTGGCATTGCAGGAGCGGAGCCTCAGGAGAGGCGGGTGCCTCCTGCTGAGCTGAAGGGCTGCACCAGAGGAGAGGGAGGGGGAAATGAAGCAACTCTCCTGTGGAGATCAGGAGCGGTGATCAGGGAGAGAAAGCTGCCTGCTGTGACAAAGGGGAGCCAACTATCCTCTCACCCTCAAAAAAAAAAGGAAAAAAAGTCAACCGCCCTCCTCATAAGCACAGATGAGGCATAAGGTGGTTTACACAGGGTTGTCTTTCATCTAGACAGTGTATTTTCAAGGACCCTAAAGAACTTCATAACCTTTAATGGGGACTTGTAGTCAATATAAGGACCGTTTCACTCCATGGCTGATCCCCTCGCCACTCCCTGCACTGACAAGCCACCACCTGCACGGTGAAACACTGCTGCTGCTTAATTGCATATAAATCAGGGCCAGGGAGTGGAGACAAGCCATGAGAGTCTGGAAGAAGAATTTAAGTGAAAAAGGTAATTACCTGAGCTGGAACATGGCCAGGGCACCAAGGTTAACACCTGTACGCTTGTGAGAAGTGCCTGGTGATATTCTTCCAGAAACCATTTTCTACTGAGTTATAGAAAAGACCTTGTTAGTCTCTTGGTCTGACTCCCTCCGTACGTGGAATTGATTCCTACTGTGGTTTATTCCATCACTCGTGTAGTGCATATTCAGTCACTTTGAAATGGGGTTTGTCCACCGGCTTTATGTGGAGCGATAGCCTACTCTCTTTTATAGCTCTTGTTTGAGAAGACAATTGCCTGGTATTTAACCTAAATTTTTATTTTATTACCTCCATATTCTCTTGAACATACTTGCGTCTAGGGCAGAAAGACATAAGGTATCTGAAATTCCCAGTACCTATCTGAGGGTGTCGCTTAAGATCCTAAGGAAAGAGGAAAAAATTATTTTGATATGTGTTCCTCAATCATAAAACAGGACAAATTAGCTCTTGCTGAGACCTCTGTTGTGCTGTTTAGACTGCTGCAAGGAGAAAACCTAGCTCAGAGATCACCACATCACACCATCGAAGAGACAAACCCTTACCATCTTTCTTTCCTTCTCTGTTTGGAGGCAAATACAACACTTCTTTTGTGAGCTTATTGTAATCATATTTTTCATAATTCACCCTCTTAGTTCATTACTTCATCTTCAGTCAATTTATGTTCTCTGTGCAGAGCACAGGAGTACGATTTGAAGCAACTCAACAGCCGCATCCTCCAGTGTTCTGCCTGAGCTACTCAAACCTGCTCATCACTGAGGAGATATGGAGAGCAGAGCTGCATGCTCCCTCCAGTCATACAAGAGTTCTGAAAAGTATTTTTCAATTTATTTTTCAGTAAGATATTTATTTCATCTTACAATCCCCCATACTTTCATCTGAAGATGGATAGCTCTTGAATCCCTATCTCTAGTAGAAGGAGAAATAAATTTTGTTTTGCTCTTGACCATCTTCTTGATGGGTGTTTTTCATTTGTAAGAAATCTACAGCATTTCACAAGGTAATTTCATATAATGCCTGTCAGCATTACCCGAACAGCTCTTCAGAGGAGGTACGGAGGACATTGTGTCTGTTTGCTCATGTGAGACCCAATGTGGACATCTAGAAGGAAAACTTCCTTTCTTACTGGTTGAGCCAAGTCTCGGTGGCCATGGCTGCAATATTTGTATTCCTTACAGATGGACACTGAAAAGGACTTGTGCACATTCAGCAGTTGGTTACACAATCTCTACTCATTTAAGTTAGGCGATTTAAGATCTGATTTTTATTTTTTGTTGTTATTAGTTTTTACAGTTGATACTATAGCGATCATTAATATTTCACTGTTGTTATAAAAGAGAATTATATTGCAATATTAGAGGGAGATGTTGAAACTTGCATGTGATTTTAAACTGCTGTATACCCAGAGTGACAAATTGTGCTAGAGTACAGGAAATAAAAGGAGCTAAGAGATCACATGAACAGAGGAAGACAATTTTATACAGTAAATAAATAAGATATTAGGAAGAATGACATGAGGGAAGTGGTTGATGTGAGAGGAACATGTCAAAATAGGAAGAAATGAAAGTTAGAAGCATCAGGCTGAGGACTAAAGAGCAAGAATGAGATTGTGTGTCCATGGCAAAAAAAAGCTCTCAGACTGGGACTTGGAGATGACAAGAAGTGGGCATGAAGATAGTTATAGAGGGAAAAGAAAGGTAATTACATTTCAGCAGTCCTTAATCTATGTCAGTAAGCTCCTTGGCTATGATATAATTCACACACAATTCACCAGAATACAACCAATTAAGTTCTGCTGTAATACTTTTTTCCCTGTATGAGCTTTCCTCCAGGATTCACCTGAGATTAGGCAAAGACATCTGAGCTCATTCATTCCCTCCCTGCAACTTCAGCAGTGCTGCAGATACAAAAATGAAGCCTTGACTGCTGCATCCTGTCATCTAAATTCAGCTGCTCTTCCCTTTGGTATCACATTGGAACAGTTTAAAGAGGCATGAAACAGCAGGAGCTGCAATGTAGGTGTTTAGGTTCTCGCTGCTCGGTCACATTACTATCTTGCTGTATTTGCAAGGGTGTGTTGCAAACTTGATTAAAAAAATTAATGATGAGAAACAAAGGGATGAGCAAAGAGAACAAAAGAAAAAAGTGAAGACAGCGTGGAGGAAGTTTATTGCATGCAAGTCATCCAATTATCCCTCAGAGCCCAAATCCCTTGTCTAATTGCCTAAGTTGATCCTTCAGGACTGAACGGATTAAATGAAATAGCAGGGCTGGTGGAAAGCAGCCTATGGGACGCATTTTATGAACAAGCTTGCATGAACAGCAGAATGGAGTTTCTATTTGCTTCTGTTTGTCTGGGCCTTCTGCTATCAAACGAGTAACAAAGAATGAAAAATATGAGGGCTTTTGATTAGAAAATAGTCCTTTCGGCTCAGAGTTGAGGCACTGGGGGGTGCTGGAAAACCTATCCTGATGGCTTTTATGCTGTGATAGTCTGTATGGTATATCTCTCTCCGGGATCATAAACTCTCACTTTACACTATATTAAGTTCATTTGAAAAACTGAGGGAAAAGAAAAACTTCTTTAAAATATCTCACTATGAAATCACTAGACGCTGGAGAATGTCAAGATTGAGCTGGCGTTAAAACGAGAGCAAGCTGCAGCCCACATCGTTGTCTCACAGCAATCGCGTGTGCCAAACTCGCAACGGAGGAAAGAAGACTGTCAAACTTAATGTACCTTAAAGGACTTCTGTTTAATACATTCCTCTGCATACACACCAGATAAGGAAGAGTCTCATCTAATAGTCTAGTATCTCATCCTGTCAAGCAAAATATCTCCTGCAATTATGCCCTTCTAGACAACATCAACACACCCCCCGAACATTAGAGGGGGGGAAGTATCAGGATGGGAAAGAAGACAAGAATCTCCTGTAAAAGCGTGGAAAGCAGAGGAAATCAATCTTCTTCCAGACTTGTTTCCTGTTGGCCAAAACCTTCAGTTTTGCCCAGTACACTGCACTGAGAGAAGATTTTCAGAACACAAACAAATCCTCAAGCATTGATGCTATCTTACTTTTATTTATATAATGCCATAGAGTGTGGTGCAGCACTTTGTAGCATTTATAATGAGATCAAGTCAACTCCCATAAAAATCTTGCAGTTGTTATGTGAAATGTTAAGATGTAAGACAGCATTAGAAGGAAAAGAGGCTACAGAAATGTTAGGTGGTTCATTTGGACGTCCTCAGGTGACATCCAGCTAAGAAATTAATTTCCTGAGAGAAACTTCCAGCAGAATGGAAACATTGTCTGAATTGGAAAGAGCTTAGCAGGGCGAACAGAAAAAGAAATGCTTTCTAAGCAGTCCTAAACCTGACTTTATACCTATTTATGCCTTCTCTACTTACGCCTCAAATTTTAGTTAAGAATAATAGTTTTTAAAATTCCTACTCAGTTATCTCATCAAAACCTTTTTCCAAGCCTGCTCTGTGGTGAACACTGAAATGATTCATGCAGTCATACCATCCTGACTGAATAATTGATACATTTTGACAGGCTGAATGTACAATGCATTACATTTGCTTCTCAGTATATATATGATGATTAACGTAACTAGGTCTTACGTGTGCTCATCAAGGGGAGAAAATGCCCCAAAGAGGATATTATTTGATGGTTCGATGAACTGAACTTTGATACTGCACTTAGACTGTTGATAGCATTAAGATAGGTGTGATGGTTTATGGATCTCGCTGTCAAATTGGAAAATTTCCTGAGTTAGAGAGAAAACCTGGTGAAATGTAGAGAATTTAAAGAAATGCCGTTGACATGTTTAGATCCAAAATTTCTCTTTCTAAATTCTAGTCTTACCTCCTGGAGGATGAATGGATATCTCTGAAATAGTCTGATTTAATAGTCTAATTTTAGGTCTATTGGACCTAAATCTGTCAGGATGTGTCCTAGCCAAAGCCACAGAGGTTCCAGAAAAAATAATACAAAGCTTTAAAAAGGAGCTTATTCATGCCTAAATTAGAAAGCCAAGCTATCTATATAGTCAAAGGAGAGAACTAGTATCCTCAGGAGGGCAATTCAGAGCATCCAAGTGAGATAGCTTTAGGCAGAGTTGTAAATGCTCCCTGCCCATACATATTAATCCTGCCCTGAGGTCATTTAGTTACCAAGTTGATACGAACTCATTAAGTCCGAAGTCAACCAAGCTTTCTTTCTGTGCATGGTGCAAATGGAAGTCCATTCATGAAGGCCAGGCCATCCATAGCTCTCCTGGGATTGTCTGGTATACATCTTATGATGTATACCCAGATGTCATAATGAATGAGCATCACTTTGGCATCTAGCTTTACAATATCAGAATGAGGTGTGGAAATGCTGAGATTCTCATAAAATGGAGGCACTGAGGATGTTCACACACAGTTAGTATAGGTATTAAGAGAGAGAAATCCATATATAGTGCATAGAGATATCTCCACAGGGTAAATCAAAGCACTCCAGGAACATGCTTTTCTCTAATGTCTGTGCAGGAAATCTGGTTTTCATAATGTACAGACTGAAAATTAGACATGTGAATATCTCGTGAAAGGCAAATGCAGTCCCTAAATGTGAATGTTAAGAGCAACTTTGGATGTCCTAAAGCACATAAACCCAGTCTATAGCTCCAGTCAAGAAGGATGTGGGGCTGCTGTGGGTTCTTTTTGTATCTGCCGTTCCTATGGAAGTAAGTCTTTGGGTAACTAAAATGACGGTTAGATTTCAGTGTTTAAACATCTGAGTTGCTGATGCTCACTGGGTGACTTTTAGCTACAATTAGAGTAGCCTGCAGTGGAAACTTAAACCTGATTTGTCTACATGTAAAATCAGGATTAAAACCACTGCGCCTGCCTGTCCTTTCCTGTTGGTTAGATCACTCTCTGTCCTCATTCCTGAGCATAAGGAGGTAAAGTACTACCTCTGAGTATGGCAGTGTCTGGATGGCTACAGTGTACTCTCAAATACTCAATTGCACTGAAACTTTAGAGCATTTAAATACCAGTAAATGCTAAATGTTTATATGTCAAACAAATACTATCTAAAGGATTTCATTTAGTGGATTTTAATCATCAAGTATTTGGACCTTTCATTTGCCTTTCTCTCTCTTTATTATTTGGAAAGGGAACTTAGATTCATAACTGTCCTCACAAACTGTTTTCTGGGGCAGGAATACATGCAAGAAGAAAAGCAGTGAAGATTCAGCTCATTGAATCTGGCCAGTTTTAGAATGTTTCTGGGCTTATATTCTTCTAGAGGCTCAAAAATTTTTAACTAAACACTACCTGTTTCACTAGATTCAAAGCTTATTTTTGCTTTTAAGGTGACTTAAATGCATAAATGTCTGTTATATCTTACTAGCTACTTCTTTTTGATGGCTATTTAAATATCACAGAGCCATAGATCCAATTACCAAATTGGTAATTAGCTGGTTTTGGTTTTAAGAAAGATATTGCTTCCATATTATACTATAAAAGTTGATATGCTTCAGTGAAAATAATGCCTTAATTGTTAAATAATGTCTATTTGTAGCTTGTCAGTAAACTATGCTATGCAGTATCTACCTACTCAAACTTGAGTTTGAAAAACAAAATGTTGTTCACAAACATTTCCTCAGTAATTTCAATTGCGTGTGGGAGCTCTAATTTGTGGCTGAACCTCTGAATGGCAGCTAGAGATGAATTTGCCTTTCAAGGGCGAAATAGCAATTGTATGTAGTCATCTACTTCTAAACGTTCCATTAACACCATTTACTCAAGCAAGATGAGAATGTGTTTTATAAAGACCATACAAATTTTTACTTTATGTAGATAATATAGTATATGATAGATTGGGGGAGACATTGTTCAGAGAATAATCTGAAACAGCGTATGAGAACTCTGATATCTCAGCAACTGTAATATTGCTAAAGAAGTCGTGGTATAATGTAGTCGATCCCTTAAATGCAACAAGAGTTTATTTTAAGATTTGTAATGGATTTTTTCTCCCTTGATTATTTAATTGGCTCTATAAGTAACACATTTTAAATATTTTGTGTTGGCAATGCCAGCATAACAAAGAACTTAAGATGAAAGAAATGCAAATAGACTTTGTTTTACTTCGTATGCAATAATTATTAATGCAAAATTGGTTCATAAATGATTTTCAAAAGGATACGCATTTTTTCAAAAGCTGGTCTTTGCTACTATCAGGCTCTGAGAGCCACCCTGATATGATGTAATAGGTTTCTCAAAAGAAGGAAATTCTCCCTATTACTATTGAATGAGGCAAAAATATTAGATTTACAGTGAAAGTTAAAAAGGCATTTTTATCTCGTGATAAGGAGGACGAAGCACTGGAACTAGATTGCCTGTAGAGGTTACAGATTTCTTCAAGATTAGACCTCTTTACTCTCCGGTGAGGTTGGCATAACCAGGTATAGCTGATTTTCCTCAGACTTTCAGGTACCTTCCAGCTCTTCAGCCAGGGAGAAACATTGGAATTCATTGAGCATTTTTGTGTTGACTGTTGTATGGTATTGTATAGGCTCCCTGATGGAAAGTTACTGATTTGACCTTTTTGGGTTTTTTTTGTAAACACATTATTATTTTTCTGCTAGTCATGTAGGACTAGGTGATTTTTTTAGGAATATTCATCCCAGTAAAATAACTTTTTGTGTTATGCTAACATACTTACATGCTAAGTTTTGGAGAAAGTTTTTCTAGGACTAAGAGGACAGGAAAAGAAAAGGAGAGCTTTTCGAGGTGATAGCATTTATTGCAAGGACTAAATAGTGCTAAATAGTTCAAAATGGAGTAAATTGTCTTGCACTTAACATAAACTCAATATGTTATAGGAAGTTGCAACTTCAGAGCTAATGCTCTGAAAATTTGTAAAGAAGTAGCTTTCCCAGAGAGGCAAATGTTTAGTTTTTGTATGTCTGAAAAATAAAAGCTGTAACAACTGTGTTTAAGCTGCTGTTGTAATAAATATTTTTAAATAAGTATATTGCTTTGGGTTCTTTGAGAAACACCTCATTATTACTGCAGTGGTCTTCAGGGTGCTTTTAATCAGAAAATCATGTAAATTGGTAGACTGGTTGGCAGCTAATAGACTTCAAGCTTTGGATGAATTATTTTTTGCTCATACAAGTAATAGGCATATTAAATCTGAGGATTTCATCATCAAATCTCTAATACAAGTGAAACACATTGAATAGTGATACTTAACACTTGTAAAGCATTTTACTGCTCTGAAGCATTGCACAGACAGTTGTTATTGGAACACTGTGAGGGCTAAGCTGTTACCTTTGCTTCAAGACAAACTATCAACCCAGCTAAAGATGTCTGTAATGCAAATTGCATTGAGTGGAAGTGTGTATCAGAGAGGTTTCTTTATATGCTTATACTCTTCCCTGGGTATTTGCTGTTGGTCACTGTTAGAAGATATGGAGCAGATGGACCTTTTCTGTGATCCAGTCCAACTGTTTTTGTTTATTTTAAGGTAAAAAAATTAAGTCAAAAAAAAAAAAGCGTAAATAAGAAGTCTATAGTTTTGTGAACTTAATTACATATACAATTTACTGGCTTCTTGAATCCATTTGCAGGCACTTTGCAAAGCAAATAGGAATCATTCGTTAAATGTAAATATACACTGAGTAAGTCACCTGAGCTTTGCTTATAGAAAATCAAAATCTAATGAATACATTCAAAGGGATCTACAGTATAATTTGCCTCATCCTAAAGCAAACGTCTAAGTAGGTCAACTAAATATGTCCTAACAGTCTTCTTTATGTTAACTGACTAAGATGAGTAACATAGAAAACGGATATGTTTATTTTATTAGGTGAATCCCACTCTCTGGTTCCAGATACTCATGAAGTTGCCCTTTAAATCTGTGACAATATGCCCTTTACTAACAGTAGTGAAGAACATTAAAGCTGCATGTAGTTATCATGCAAGTACCGAAATTTTATTCTGGGGGTGTGTGTTGGGTGGTTTTGTTTTAGCATTTCAACCGCTAATGAAGACAGGTGGTAGAAGATGAAGGTGGACTTCGGGGTCGGCTCTGAGAACTACAACTTCCAGCAGCCATAGTAAAAGATACTACCACTCACAAGCTGTCTGCTATTTTTTAGCACCTCACCTGCTGCATAGCGTAGCACAGCTTAAGGCTGTGGAGGGAAATGGGAATTATGCAAGTGCATACTAAATTTTTCTGGCCAAATATTGTTTGCCACAGTTTTCTAACTACTCTGTGTTAAACTTCTCTGGGCTCATTTTCAACTGCTTGCAGCCCTTGACTGTGTACTATCCTGTATCAGAGAAATGTTCTTGAGTCAAACATGCAAAAAGCAGGGCATTCAAAGATATAAACCACATTTGAAACTTTTTTTCCCTAAATTAGCTGTCAGAATGTTGCGTGGAAGCTGTGTTGGGAACCCAGTGCTGTACAGCACGTGCAAAGTGTAGCTTTGAGCTGGGTGTGTTGCTGTTCCTACTTCCAGATTGCACTGACAGATCAGGCCTTATGTCACGCACATATTTTGAGAGTGGTTTGTGCTGGTTTAGATTAAATTACATTCCATCAGTGCTCTAGATTTTATTATCACCAAAAGAAACATTCAATTCACCTGCCATTTAATATCCCCTCTTCCTCCTCTCCTATTCAAGACTGAGAACAAATGTTGAATGAAATTATTTTAAACCCACACATTTGAGACATATTAAACTTAATCTTTCTTGTCCTAGGATGTTTGAAGTTGTCTGCTTTGTCAATTATCAACACACTGGTTTCTGCTGGACTTTATTCAGCACTCTTCTGTTTCATTATAGAAAAGTAAATTAGAATTGTGGATTTAGCAGATATTTTCTCTCTTTTTATGATGTCTTTCTGAGAAATGTGTTACATTTTTAAGTATTCAGATTTTTAATCTTCAACCTAAAATTTGTCTTTAGAACATGGTAGCAAGATACATTTGCTTATGGAGCTCCGCAATGTCTCTTCAATAAAATGCAGCCGATACCCTAATTACTTTCTCTCAATATCTATCTATTAGATTTATCATATATTTATTTACTGCTTAGGAATCATTTTAGCATTCACTTTGTTTTTTAAATAATGCATCTGACAGCAGGCAATGTTATTTTTCTTTTTCTTTCATGAGCTTTGCGCATCCATCCACTTCCTTTTTGCCATGATGAATTTCCTTTGTAGTTGATTATAGTGATTTTCTGGTTTGACATCCCTCAGGCTCTGCCTACTAAATCAATATCATCTTTTAGTGAATGTTGCTGTTGTGATGAGCTTTTTTCCCCCCATTTAAAGACTACTTTAGAATAAACCCAAGTGAAGATTTTTTATGATGTGTCAATTTACTTCTTCTTTGTATGACTGTTTCTCAGTCAAATCTAAATCAATTGTTGTCTAAAGGTTTCTCATTTTCTACTCTTATAAATTGCTACAGTCCAGTTTTTTGTTTCCCAGGCTGGCATTTATCTTTGTCATGTAGCTGTCCACATTTTGAAGTATACAAATACCATAGACCTCTGTCGTTCCTTCATTAAATGTATTTGAGGTGTTGACCAGATTATGGAACTCATCAATTCCTTCTTAAGACACAAAATGCATCTCAAGTTCTGTGGAAGAAGGGAAAAAAAATCTTTGTTTGCTTATTCATCTGAGAAACTACAATCTGTTGCCAAAGCCAGTTATCAGGAGCTTTGATTAGAAATCAGCAAAGACAGCTGCTGAAAACCATAGTGAGAAAGATTGTATCCGGTTAGAGAAGAGTTCCTTTGACTTTGGAAGAGCAGAGGGACATCGCCTAGGGAATATGAATATGCATTTCTTTTAATATGTAGATGGGTATGGATGTAGATATTCTAGCTTGCAGTGCTTCTTGTTGTTGTTGTTATTACAGTGTCACTATCTCTCTCAGGACTTATTTATGACCTGAGGGTGCTTTTTTCTTTAAATTTCATTTTAATTATTTGTGTTGCATCCATATGTGTAGGCTTTTAGTTTACCAAATTTTGTAAAATGTGCCCATGAATGCATTTGGCTTTAGCTGAGTGGTGGCCAATTTGCCAGTGTAAAGTCTTCCCAGCAAAAGGAGGGGGGAGTTCTGTACTGTTTCAGAAGTGCATAGTTAGTTGCTACACTTCTGAGTGGGTTTGTCCTTGCTATTCCATTTATCTGGTGGCTTCCCCTTCTCAAAACAAACTTACAACAATAAATTGTTAATTCAGAGTCTTAGAAACTTTTCTGAAAGAGCTTATTATCCCATAAAGCTTCTTGACTGCAGCAATTTTGGAGGTTTCCTTGGTTTTGCAGTTTTTCCAGCTTACTGAAGGATTTTGTATACAGAGACATCAGTGTTGCTGAGAAAGTGAACCTGAGGACATCACTACTCATGTTAATATCTCCGTATAGAACCAGTTCCTATTCCCAGAGCTCTAATGCTCTGCTTCTCTAAACAATTGAGCTGGTGGGGTGTTTCACAGCCACCAAACAAGAGGAATGTTTTGTTGCCCTGCCAGCTTCCTCCATTTCTGATGGTCTGACCTTCTCCCAGTGCCAGCTCAGGAATCACAGGGCCATTTGCTGAGCCAGGTCCTCTCACAGACTGCACAGAAAACTGTCTTTTCTACCCAGCTGAGCCAGTGGCGTCACTAGTCTCATGAAGTGCCTGGTGGTTGCTGGAGTTAGGTGAAAATGGTGTTAGGTTATGAGAATGGAGGTGGGAGAGGCAAGACCTGGCCATGAAAGGGGCATGACTAGGTAATTCTGAACACCTGGATTGTGTCACCCTTTGTTGTGAACTGGCAGCCTAGTGTGAATTCGTGTCATGCTGTGCCTTTCCCACTTGCACCTAGAATGATGTAAAGAGCTTCAAAGTTGGGAGTCAGACCTGGCTTCTTTCTGTCCTATTTCCATGATATTTGTATTTATTTTATGTTAACAGCTGGCCATTAAGTAAAATACAGGGTAATACTGTTTCAAATCCTGTAAATTTCTCTTATATTAAGGGGTTTATAGGTTTTTGGTAGGATTTTCATTCTCTGTCATTACTGTAATTGACAAAATAGCTGTTCTATAAGACTTACTTCAGTATTTCAATTTAAGAAGTCCATACTTAAGGCAACATTTTCCAATTTAGATGCTTAAATTTGGTCTGCCATCCATTTTCTGTAAGACAGTAAGACTTATTTTCAATGACTTAATATCCATGATTTTCAAACATGTATTTGGGGTTTTCTGCACTGAATTAACCCTTTTTGATTTTGTTACCTAAGAGGAGGTCTCAGCATTGGAAAATGTTGGCCATATGGTAAGCAAATATTGCTAGACAGACCAAGATTAATAGATATAGACATGTGTTTATCCTAGGAAGCAACATTAGGTGTTTTTAACATTTGTGAAAGTGGATGACCTGAAAAGAGAAAATGAAGATGGCATGAGGAGAAATGCTGTAGTAACTAATCACAGATCTTCTGATATTACAAGTACCTGATACAGTGTGACAGCAGTACAATGAAAATATGAGGACCAGCTTTGACAGAATGACTAGAAGAAAGCTGTGAGCAGGATAAAGTGGTTATTGATGCTCCAGACCGAGAAAGGCAGCCCAAACAATGGCAGTGACCCCAATGGGAGAAGATATGAAGGGAAGCTTTTGGGCTCCTGAAGCCGAATTGTTCAGGCAGAGCAGATGCTTTTAGTTCCTCAGCTGGCTTCTGCTCAGGATTTGCAGTGTCCATGGTGTAGATGCACAAAACCAATACTAAGTGGATGTACTTGACATGTTTTTCTTCTTTTATTGTAATCGCTCCATGTCATTTTCTGTTTGAAGCTTCGTTGTTTAGAGCAGAGCAGCAGTAGCTCAAATTCCATTTTTAATTTGAAAGTAATGGGATTAAGTTACCTGGCAAGAATTCAGTGGTCAGTCTCAACACTTACGATAGTTTATTTTACAGGATTAGACAGATCTCTTTTTCATCTCTAGTGGTTGAAACAATTACTCATTTTAATTAATTAATTAAATTAATTAATTATGCACATTCTTTGCATTAACAGAAAAAACACTTAGTATTGAAAGTGTTTAAGTAACTTGCAGTCTTTTTCATATTATCCTTTAGTTTTGTAGTTAGGAGGTTATGATCCATTTTATAAAGAAATAATTTTTTCAAAAATTGTAACAATTTCTTATAAAATTGTTTTTCGATTCCAAATAATTTATGCTCTGCCTTGCAATTTCATTGGCAAGAGCAAACATAAAATACATTTCTTATATGGTAGTGAACAGAGTTGTTGCAACACAGACGTGAATGCAATGCCAATGTGTTTTGAAGGGGAGACAGTGTATCAGCTACCACTGTGAGTCAGGGGGTCCCATGCTCCTGATAATAAGTTTGTCAAAAAAATACCAAGAGCTTTAGGGAGGAAAAGATGCTGAGAAATGGAGCGGTATATGTACCACGTTGGGTCCCCACATCCTGCTATTTTAACTTCTCTGTGTTCAGGGAATGCTCAGTCAGAGCTGAATTAGCCTTTTTTCAAATGCCTTTGCCTAGACATTACTAGTGTTTGGTCTTTGCGTATTGGAGAAGCATCATGTAGGTCAGACCCCAGTGTGCTGGGTGGAACTGTATAGCAAGTAACTAATCTTGACCTCTTGCTGCCTGTAGTTGCAGTACAGATACTGCCAATGGATGAGACAAGCAGAAGCAAGAGTAGAGCCAGAATAAGAGAGATGGAAAAATATCAGTTACAATTTTTAGCAATGTTCGCTTAACAGAAGATTATAATAGCATATTTTGTACTGAAATATGTGCATATATAAATGTGGATTATATGTATTTTGTAATTATGGAGTGTGATTATGTGATGCAATTTGTTCCTTACAAGGACATATTAGGCATTAGATAATTATACAGCAATGATACCAAATCTGACATTAAAATTAGTGCTTTGAAATTTAAAAAGACCTTAAACAGTTAGGCCTTCAGGTATGCGCAGTGTTTACTGACTTGGTAAGCATTAAGATGTTACTGTCCCCCTTCCTGAATCTGCTCATTTTAAAAGCTTAACCCTTTAAAATATTCTGTTCAGCTCATTACTGTAGCAAGCTGTGACACTTAAACAAAACAAAGATAACATTGTCATATGAACAACAGATCACAAAAAATGCTTTCTTTCATCCTTGCTTCTGACCATCTGTTTAAAAAAGTTACAGGAAGCCAGTCTGTAATCTGTGGTTAAGAGTTTAAAATCACTTGCATTTTTTGTGACACATACGTGTTGAGTGCTGTAATAGTTTGTATTAGCTCTAAAGGTTGGGTGATTTGACCTTGACATCTGTCAGATATACCCAATCCTCTCACAGAAAGAAAAAAAAAAGCAGAGGGGGGTATGTGAGGGTCGTGTGTTCCTGTTTGAAGCTCACATATGTGTATATGATTTTACTTCCCTTAAAACTATCTTCCCCTGGTGTACTATGTGTTTTAACTGCTGTTTTTTTAAACCATTCACATATATTTTAGTGTTCTTTTCCTATGTGATAAAACTGTTGCATATAATGTATATGCATATTCTTTTCTTTTTGAATAATTTTGCTCTAAGAAGTAGTATTTTTGCACTGCTTCCTGAATGCCTTCGGCGGGTAGTCTTCAAATCTAGAGCTATGCTTTAACTGTTAGCTTCTAGATGGAGGCTGATCAGATCTCATGCAAACATTTCTCATCAAATCCTGAAGCATGCAGCAAGGAGGAGAGAAAATTGTTATGTAAAACTAGGCTGCAATACCTATATATATTAAAAAAAAAAGCGAGAGGCTTGTATTATTTTTGACTGAGATGAATGTTGTCTCTGTAGCATTGTTCTCCATAGCATCATCACCAGAGTGACTTTAACCAACCTCACATTAAATGCCTCAAATCATGGAATATCCATTCTCATCCTCAGAAAATTTTTCCATACTAAAATGCAGGTGAACCACCTGATTTTTTTCTGAAGGTGAGTGTATCTGGATGATTTTGTAAGTCAGGATAAATACCTCGCAACACTACACCAAGCCCAGCAAAGTTATTTGAGGGTTCAGTACTTTCTGTACGTTCTGTTCAGTTTAGCCTTTTACTGTTTGGGGAGCATTGTTTTCAACTTACTTTGTAGAGACAGAGGGAGAGAGAAAGATGTCCATAAATACTCTAGGCATATTTCAAACAGTCTGAAGACAGCGTCTTGACCCTGGAGAATGAACTTAAAATCTAGACTTTTTAACTGTTCCTTTAGCCACTTCTATTTAAGGAATATTTGGCTTCTCTGATTTAGTTGTTTCTGTAAATTTTATTGATGGACTGCGGTGATGCAGAAATCATCAGGTAGTTGTTGGCTTTTTTATATACAAGCATAGATAAAATAAGTACATTAAATCTTAGGACAAATCTAAGAAATGTCAAGAAGCAAACGTGTTAAAAGAAAGAAACTGATTCAAGGGTGCTGTGATTTATATATCACCAGTGGGAGGTGGCATGTTTAATAGTGTGTAGAAGCATAAGGCTCTTATTGTCAGTGGTAGTATTTGAAGTGTATTTTTCCTTTCTAAATTTGCAATCCATATCTATAGCAACAAATAAATATAGCAGTCACATTTACAACATGGTTATTGTGTTTTGCATTTGCTAAAAAAGGTGTATTTTAAAATAATTCTCAGAAGATAGATTATATCAGGTTTACATTAGGGTTAGCTTCCTAATAGGTCCTTAGAGTGAGAATATCCAACATTTGCTGTACACTAAAATGAACCACTAAGTTTTCTAGACCTGGCGTTAGTGCTGTGAATTGCATTAGGAATTAGATTTTCAATGTATGCATGGGATTATATTTCAAAATACTTCATTCTTTTTTTATATCAGTTATCTCAGGAATTCCATGGTTAACTACAGTTTGCCACAGTTATAAAGTAGGAGCTCCTATTTATTGGTCAAGTACTATTTTTGTGTTTGAACAAAACACCTATTGTTTTGCTTTGCTTATCAACAAGCACTACTGTTTTCAGCTAAGGTTACATTTAATAATTAGGTTTTCTAGGGCCAAGAAGTCAACTATATCTTTAATGAGTTCAGTGACATCACTAGGGCTGCTTATGCTCCTTGGCAATAGTCTGCTTTGTGTGAGCAGATCACATTAGCTTTAAGAGGAGTAGTGCAGATGCCAAGGTCAGGTCATTGGTAAGTAAGAGATCTTTGAGTAAAATAAAGACCTAAAGCTAAAACTACCCAAGGCAAGGGAACAATGAACTGCTGTTTAGCAATATGGTAGCAGCTCTCTTAAGAAGTTATTTTGTTCCATGTTTAAGTGTTTCCTATGTACCCTCTCCATGTGAAAGTTGGATGAGGAGCAGGGAGGATCCTGACGATCTGGGCTATGAGTGGTAAAAAGAAAAAAATATGCCGATGCAATGGTGGTACTCTCCTTCCTGCCATTTTTTATGTTGGAGCACATTAAACACAATGGCACCTTTAATCTATAGAGTGACCCTCAAATTATTGGAAATTTGCAAGAGGAGAATTGGGGGTAGAGTTCTTTTTTTTAATACCTGGTTGAGAAGGCCTACTTTTTGTAGTTGATCTGTGGTTTGGCATTGATATATGGAAGTACAATACAAAAAGGATATTGCTTTATCTCTGTTCAAAAAGTGAAATTGGCAAATTCTCACCCATTCCTACTTCAGAATATTCCTTTAAATTGTGTATAGAAAAAGAACAGGACCTGCTTTTTTCCTTGAGTCAGACAGAAGACCAGGAGAGGACAGAATTAGTACAAAGAAAATGGACAGGATGGCAGTGAAACAAGTCACTGAAGAGAGTGAGAGCCAGTAATGAATGTTACAGCAGGTAGAAAAGATGGGAGAAAATGCTGAAGGAAAATAGTTTGAACTGGAAATAGCCTTCAACCAAAACCATAGAGTGTTCAGGGAGAAGTGGTGGAATAATACGCAGACATTTGTATGAGATTTAAAAATTGTGCATCCTGTCAGGCTGAGGAACATTCATCCATGTGTTGCCTACTGTTGGAAATGCTAATTTTTTTCACGTTACTTGCCAGCTTGCTCTCGTACATTCAAAATGCAGCCTCTACTGGTTGTGTTAGAAGTAGCTGAGGAATAAACGTGCCCAATTACTGAAATATGTCAGACAAAAAAGATTCCATACGTAGAACGAGTGGAAGGGGAAGATTGCTTTTCCCTCGAGGGGATTGGCAGCAATAACAGTATAAAGTTAACTGCATGCATGTATTTCGAGTGATCTGAAAACTTAAAACGTCATATCACATTTTCATGGGATGGCTTTATCTCGTTGCCAGGGCAAGGTACCTTTACTGCTGGGATGTAGAGCTATGAAGGCTCCTAAACCCACAGCAAGACCTTGCAGCTTGGAAGCTCCTTAATGACTAAAGCCTAAAAAACAAGGTGCCTAAACTGGCGAGCATGCTTCGTGTTTAATTTAGGATTCCTCGGGTGCCCTGAGCTTGGTTTCTGTGCGTGACCAAAACCGAGCTAATCCAAGTAGCTTGACATTTCTCTGCCTACTCCCATCTGTGTATGCCGAGCACAGCGAGCGTGTACTGACTCAGCTGGAGGCCTCGCACAGCGTGTCGTGTCGTGGTGGCTGCTGAAACAAAGAGGAGCCAAACTCATCATCACACACCAGAACGGGTATGGCAGCTTTTAGCAAACGGAAGGCGGGAAGTCGCTTCTCACCTTTTTGCGCCGCATTTCTCCCTTTGTCGCAAGGGTGCCACTGTAGAGTAAAAAACTCCCTGGGCCAGAGGAAGACACTATGAATCTTTCCCTGAAGGTTATGGCATCTGGCTGAGGATTCCTGGCTGTTTATGCCCTTGCCTTTCTTTATTCTGTCCAGAGATTCTTTTAATGCATATTGTATAAACAGATCTCCAAATCGCTTAAACTGTATCTTTTATTACCCAAGTCCCAATTCCACAAAGCAAAGGGATGGCAGAACTGAAATGATTTCTCCTGTCATGTAATGTCATACTCACTTTTTCAGATGCTGCTGCCTTGTATATTTAGAGAAACAGCTGCTTTCTAGGGAATGGGTTGGAGGGCTGAGAAGGAAAATGTTTTCCTCTAAGCAAGTTTATAGGAGCTACTTTGCTGTGATTGATTGTGAGAGTTGAAGTGTCTGAGCACCAAAACAAAGGCAGGAAGAAAAAGGTGGGGGAAAAGGAAGACAAAGTGAGATCTGAGAAAACAAATTGTTCAATAAATAGAAGCCATAAGAGTTCCTTCATTCTGTATGCAGCTTGCTCAGGTTTCCATGAGAAAATCTTGCCACTTCACTTTCCAGTAGGAAATGGCAATACAGATTTTAACTCTGCAGGGAAAAGTGAGAGTGCTAAATCAAATACAGCACAAATACTGACAGGTTGCTCTCTTCTGGCTAAGAGCTTTGATCATCCCAGTCACTGTCTTCAGCCACTGCTCCCAGGTTAGTGCCCTCTGCATGGGAAGGCATGAGGTTTCGTGATGGACAAAGTTTGCCATCCATGCTTTCCACTCCTGTTGAGATGATGCTTTTCTTCTTTATGAAACATAATGTATAACCGGTACCTTAAATGGTAATTAAAGGAAAACAAACATCTTTGAGACTCTCTCCTCATAAAGAAATCTCTCTTGATTAGCATTATTGATGCAAATACGGTAACTCAGGTAGTCACTTCAGTCATTCTCCGTGAGCTCTTGGGATGCGTTCCTGATGTTTGCCATGCATGAAGGTTTTCCTGCTGGGCATCCTTTCCAGCCAGCCAGAGCTCTCAGTGCTCTGTCACTGACCTTGCTCCCGAGAGAAGCACTGAGCACATCACGTGCCATGGGGTTAGGAATGAGCTGTTTCTGTGCTTTTGGCTCTTAATGTATTATCCCACATATTCGGTTTAGAACTGTCACGATCAGCTTACAGGACACCTTGTTGATGCTGTTGTGTTCAAATAATATGTCAATGGAATAAATGAGGATCTGGCCCAGCAGACAATGCTGGTTTTTAATGAGGGCTCAGTCCTTTGCTGTAATTTCGTATCTCCATAATGAACGTGTTATCAGACATTTGATGTGTTATCAGACATTGATATGTTATCAGGTGTTAAATAGTGTAGTATTATCACCACAGGCTTTCTTCACGGCCTGCTCATGACTCAGGCTGATGTTTTAACTCCAGTCCAGGAATTCCACTGCTGGAGAAACAAACCTCTTACCGCTGTGGCATATGTGCAGTAACTTTGTGCCAACCTAGCAGACCGTAAATGTGCAGCAGCTACGAAATCCAATGAAAACTGAAATGCAGCAGTTTGCTTGGTTTATTCTGTTTTGGAGTATCAGGAGCTCAGATCTTGAAAACTTGGTGATGGATCATCCTATACTCTGCTGCTGAAAAGCAGCATTAAGAAAGTTGTTGTTTGCCAACTTTTCAGAAATATGCTGTCAAATAAACCCTTATCTTAGATAAGATAAGCATTGCATTATAAACCTCACAAAAATGTAAATTAGTGTTGGGCTTCCTTCTAGATAGAGTTCATTCCTTAGAGGTATATCCTTTTCCTCAGAAGTATTCACTATAGGTTTTTATTAGACCCCTTGATCATGTTTTACCACATCTTCTCTTTATCTTTCCAACTGCCCAGATAGTGTGGGCTCTTTGGTGAATGATCCGGTCCTGAGTCTGATGGATAATCTCCGCACCTGTGAACTGTACAGGTTGAGCTGGGAGAGGTTCAAATTTGTCCATGCTAGCTGTGTGTCACGACACTTTATGCCTGCATATAATGCACCAAATGCAGTTATGCAATGGAAAAGAATATCAAAGATGTTTTGAAGGTTGCAAATGGGTTTTATGAGTGAGAATCATCATTTTTGTTTCTTCCAAAGATGAAAGTGCTCAATTTTCGCACACATGAAAAAAAAGACTGTCAGATGTTTTAAATGTAAAAACTGCATAATGTGGCTTCTTGTCATATCTGTGGTTCCCTTGTGGATGAAAATTTTAATCAGATGGTTTTGTACTTTAAAGATTTTTCATTTGATTTACAACTTGTAGGAGTGGAGTAGCAGTAAGCAATCAGGGAGAATGCCATGAAGAGGACAAAAGGAAGGTGAAACATAGCGTTAATAATTTAGTTTCAATAACCTTAAAAGGTTTACCACTCACTTTTAACCTTGTATCAGAAAAGAGAAAAGCACAAAAAAGCAAGCTACTGCAGTGAATCATAAAAACGTTTCTTTTAATTTGTTACTCATTTATCTAAGTCCAGATAGAAAGCAACTGATGCATTTGTTAAACAAAAGGGTCAAAAAGACAACTACCCATCAATTTGACTTAGTCCTTTTGGAAAGACTGGCTGCAGCTTTTCCCATGTCAGTAAAGTCATGCAGTAATGGCAATTGTAGCTGTGAAAATGTAGAAGTGTTATTAGTATTTCAGACTAGCCAAAGCAACATTTTAAGCATGCAATAGGGTTTTCAGAAGTGCTTAAGGCTAGGCATCTGAATGTTATTGGTCTCACTAGGAATTAGATACCAGCTCAAAGCCTCACACACTTTAAAAGTAAGCACCTCTGTTCAGGTTTCTTGCCTTCTGGCTTCCAGGGCCTGAATCTGTATCTGGTCTCCTATGAGCCAGGGCAACACAAAAAGTGACATCTTCAAGATGGTGGTGTGGGAGTTTTTAAAAAGGAGTCTAGTTTTGTTTTTTGTTAGGAAGGATCAGGACATCATAAAAATTCATGTGGCGTTTGTATACATAACTCCTCAGCTGAACAGTTGTGCTTCCATATTTTGAACATGTACATTTTAAATTTTGCCACAAATGAGCTACATGTATTTCAATTTTTGGCACAGTACTTTGAAACCATCTTTGTAACTCTCTGTCTTCATGGTATTAGGTAGTTCGTACAACACTTGAAAATGAAAGTGTTCCTAAGTGAAGGAATTAAATGCCTGAGATTTGAGGTAGGGAACCCAAACTTTGGGATCTTCTATGATCTAGTTTCATAAAAATGGTTTAACACTTAAATGTTCAGATACCTGGACTATATGATGGATTATGGAGTATTTTTGTATGCGTGTGCCTAATATGGCATAATAATATTTTGTCAATTATTAGGTTCTCCATAATTTTTATACAACAAACCTTAAATATCCATTTGTATATCTTCCGTGCAACTCTTCTTTATACAGCCAAATTTTTAAAACTTAGAGCATTAATTACTCCACTCAAAGCTGCAAGATATGTGCTTTTTTTAAGTAGACTTGTTACCCTTTGACAGCAAGATTCTGTACTTGCCTTTTGTTTAGCAGTTTTATCTTAGAGTTGGAAAGATTTTGAGCTCCCAGTATACTTTTTTTTGTTACAGATCAGAGGGAGAAATCATTTATTTGCACTGCAGAACTGATCAATGATTTCACTTGTAGGTATAAAACAAATGCATGTGAAAACAGAGTCCCTCCTCCAAAGAGATTACTTCTTCATTTAGATTGAGAAGCATCATGTAAGTGTGGAAAATAGTAAGGGGCATGTGCATGATGATTATATAATTTTTGCTGTTGCCCAACCTGATGATTGTAAAGAATCAGCTTTTAAAAAAAAAATATATATATATGAGCTGGTAAAATGGATTTCCAGCTTGTGGCATTGTTGATTGGTTAATTACTGTTTACCAGTATACCAGAATTATTTCTCTGAGAAACAACTGAATGAAAAGGCTGAAAATTCACAGTTTAATCCAGAGGATGGGCAGGTTGCATTAAAATGAAGTTGAAATTACAAGCACTAAGACCTCCTCAAATGAAGATGTCCATGAGTGGGTCACTAGGCTTAGAAATGTGTTCATGTTCTTAGCTGCTCTTTCATATGAGTATTTTGCTGAGGTAGGTAATATACTTGTTCTAATAGTGGTTTATGAAGGATTAAAGTAAGGTCTTTCTGATTTGTTTGCATTTTAATGAAAATGTAATTGCTTAGTCTTACATCCATGTAAAACCCCCACACTGTCAGATTTGTAGGGATATACATAAGTTTAAAAGGAATGGTAGTTAATTAACATTTGGAATATACTACGTCTTTGAAAATGTGGACTGGGGGTGGGACAAGTCTGAAACCAAAATAGACTGGCACGCCATAAGTTTCTATTTGAAGTGAACTAATTGAACTAAATTAGTGCTTTTTGTATTCATGGATAGTCTGTCTCCTCTGATTTTTATTATTTTTACTAAATTGCTCCTTATTAGAAATGGCTGTAGCAGAGTCCATGAATTGTTGACAAAAGAATCTCTTCAGCTCTGCCTTTGATTATTTGTGGTATGCTGTTGATCTTTGGAATAATGTTCTATAGTTTCAGCTTTTAGACCAAAAGAGTAAAACTTTTATAAACAGAAAGAAAGGAAGTTTGAAGAGATTTTAGGCCAGCTATGCAAAATCCTTCCATTTAAGTCTTTGTCCAAGAGAGTTTTGTTCACAGTAAATGAACAAATAAGACCATAGATATCAAGTTGATTTTTATTTTCACTTTACTCTGTTTATCTGTGGATATTTTTTTTTTGCAAAATTTCCTCATCTGAGGTATGCAGTGTGTTGTAAGACTTCCAGTAGCAAGCAACTTGCTTGTTAAGTAATGCAAAAGTTTCTAAATTATAATCGTGTCTTTACTATTTCTTAATCTTAGCCTCCGCTGTATTGTTCCTGGAATTTTTGCTAAATTTATTTCCAAGGCACTAACTCATGGGAGAAGTCCCATGATTTTAAGCTGAAGGTTTGAACTGGACTTTTGTAACATTTTATTTATGGAGTTCATTTATTGACTTTTCCGTAACGCTCAGCACTGTAGTGTCTGAACACCTCACGGACAGTGATGCATCGAGCATCTCAGCACTCCAGTGCACTTAGGGAAGTTGTATTTTATGGATAGGGAGCAGAAGCACTGAAAAACTGGCTGGCACAAGTGCATTGGTGCTTTGTGGCAAAGTGGAGGAAAGAACCTGCGTCGTTTAATTCCCACTCTAGTACTGTGAGTGAAACGCCATCTTTCCTCTCTAAACAAGTTTGCACTTGTTTTCCAGTGACAAATAGACTGTCAAAGTAGTTTAAAGGTCTGTCATGGTTGGAAGCCATCAACTGTGATTCCAAAGTTAACCAGGAGCTTAAATTTCCTCTCTGCTGGCAGTGGCCATTGCCCCTTGAATTGCAGAGCACCATAAAACCCCTGGGGATGCACCATGACTTCATTGTAGTTCAGATGAAATTGAAAACTCTGAGAATTTTGGGACATGCAACAGACAGCAGTGAACTGTGAGTTTTATATATATAGGTATGTCTATATTTTTGCTGTGAAATCACTGATAACGCGTGCCTGGAGGGGGCTCACGGGACGATGTGGAGCCCAGCCCGTTATACGGCTGTGACAGGAACATTGCCACCTGCCCAGGCGCTTTGCTGAGGCTTCCCCATGGCTGGCTCTGACATGTGGGGCAAAGCTCTGCATTTCTGGGTGTTTTTTCCTTCAAAAGGAAACATAGGTGTGCTGTCAGTGCAGTAGGAAGATGAGAAACGTCATCAGTTTATTTTCTTCCCTCTTGCTTTCTGAAGGAGAGCCTATGTCAGGGTTTCATATTACCTGATCTAATTTATTGTCAGAGATTGTATTATAGCAGCCTAGATACTGAAGTTACTTGCAAAGAAACATGTAATTTTCATGTGCGTAAAAAAAAAAAAAGAAAAAAAAAGAGGATGGAGCAGCATAATTGCCAAAAAAGAAGTGTTTCCATGTGGGAATATCATCAGAGTGGAGGAGGGGATGTTGGAAAAATTATTCTGATCTTCAAAGTTTATTTTAGTTTGGTACATCTGTACAAATGCAATTTACCTTTAAGCGTAATTGGCTGTCGTGTTAAGCTCCCTGTCCACTGTGAGGAAATCACCGTTATAGCTTTCATATGGGAAGGAATTCAGGAGCACCTTGTTTACATTGCTACCATTTATAAAACATTTAAAGCAGCTATTCTGCTGAATAAACATTGGAGAGCCTGAAGGATAAGCATATCGCTTAAACTTCTTAAGACTAAACTTTCCAAACCATTTCCTGCCAGAGGGACCTAGCAGTAAAATTGCAAACTCTGTGCTCCAAGATGAGATAGGCAGAATTAGATTAAGCAGCTTACTGTTGACATGTCTATTGATCTGGGTTCAGCGCCGTTTCCTGTCTCTGCTAGCAGTTAGATTGCTGTATACAATAACACAGTGGCCTGGTTTATGTGAAATTGGGGGACTCCGAGCATCAATTACTCCAGGAAGGCAGTGGCAGTGGGAGATAAGGTTAAGCCGCTCACAGTGTTTAAGACTGCTGAAACCCAAGCAACATATTTGCTGTCTAAATTGCTGCTTATAAATTTGACAGCGTTCCATTTATGTTGTTGGGTTTTTTTTCCCCCTCTCCAAAGAGAGATCATCCTGTATTATTCCCTGCAGGTAGCAGTTCGGTTCTCATTATAAACATGCATTGTTCGTTAGTCTTCCCTTCCATCAGCCCTTTGTTAAAAGTTCCTAAGCATCACCTGGAAATTTGAATAGAAAATAGTTAGACAGGAGTGAGAAAGGCATAAAATGTTACAGAAACTACCCACAATAAACTAACAAAATTTTCACGGTTGTATTGATTCTGGTACTGCACTAAAGGAATTCTTTCATATTTTTTTTCCTTGCTGTCTGGGAACACGGCATTGAACAACAGTGGCAAAGAGGAAAGAAATCTCGTACCCTTGAATTTCTCAGTTAGTCTTCTGTTTTCTTCATAAGCAGTTCTCTCTTATACCATGTTACTTTTTATCTTTCTCAGAGACTGTTAACAGAATCAGTTGAAAGCAAAATGATGCCTTTCACATTTAAAGAAGCCCGGAGAGAATTGTTTCAGGGGTCTGCTTGTGCTGAACTCAACCTCTTTACTTTTTTTTTTTTTTTTTCCTCCTGGAAGAGGGTCACGCAGAAGAGTTTTACTCCAGGGGGTACCTTTTAAGCCACTTTACAGGTGGCTATCTCAGTTTTACACCACACACGTTGCCATTGTCTTAAATTCAACCTTCAAAAAGAAATTCAGTATTCCCATAGAAGTATTAGCAAAGTTGAATCAGTTCTGGCATTGCAATGGGAGTTCTGTGCTGTGAAACTGATGAAAGGAAATATTTTAATAGTGACATTTGAGTTCGTTTATCATGACATTTTAGGGACTTGGTGGTACATATTTTTATCTTTGAACAATCTCTCAGCAGTCTACTGCTGTTAAAGTGGGGGAGGGCACTCCTTCCACACAGAGCACAATGCTATAGAAGTCCAAAAGGATACAGCAGCCGGCTGTGATGAACAGAAGTAGGAGATCTAACTGGTATGCGACAAAAATTAAACCTAGTCTCCTTTTATTAATTTAATTTTTAAATAGCTTGACATGCTGTAATTAACATTGCCCTGTGCTAAAATTACAGCAACATCTGAGGTTCTGTACATTGGCTCATACCTTGGTGCTATAACTGAATATAGGAATATTGGAAAGCTAACAGAACATATTTCAAATATGTTCTAGAATTTCACTGGCATGGTTTTGAGTTTTATTTTAATGAATTGCTGATTGATGTTATTGTTGCCTTTTGTATAAGGGGCATTAAAGTATTACCAGCAGGTGGGCACTACTTTATACTACTTTATATACTTTATATATAAAATACTTTATATCGCTTAAGATTTTAACTATCAATACAAAACCTATTCCAATTATTGCAAGGAGGCTGAACCCACGAAGTCCAATGTCACTGAGATTTATAATTCCATCCTCATCTAATGCTATTGTGCAGGTACATGTGTGATCTTTATGGGGAGTATCCACTTTCAGACATTGCACTGCCTCATCACAATAGGATTCTGTCATTTAGTGATTTAAATTACATCCTTTTATTTTGTTAACTCCTTTAATAAGTGTTTTAAACTGCCACCTTCTGCTCTTTCTTTCTTGCACCTTCTCCCTCCTGCAGAGTCTCCTTGCTGGCTTGCTAATTCTTCAGGGTTTTCCTGACACCTTCCTGTCCGTCGGTCCTGTACAGTCAATCAAGGGAACCAGGGAGCATGCAGGGGCTAGCCTGGAGCAGGATTAATCGGGTTTGCTTTGACTTAATTGTGCCTATTGTTATAGGGGAAATAAGCACACAGTGCAGGAGGCCGGCACTGCTGATTGCTTGAGAGGCTTCAGTGACATACAGTATGGTGTACAACCCCGGAGTGGCTTCTAGTCGTTAAGAAACAGTTCTAACATTTTTAGCCTAGAAAGACATGAAAATAATCACTTTAAAGTAGCTAACTTTCTACCCTGGGAAGAAATATAAATAGCAAATGAATAATACCCAGAGCAGATATTGGTTTGGACTGCTAAAATTGTATTAGAAGTGAATCAGTTGCAGCACATACATAGTTAACTATGAGCACTCTGTAGCATATTTGTACATCCTCTGGCGTAGCCATATTCTAAGAAAGGGCTATAGGAAAGTGATGAGGAGCTGCACAAATCACTGTCTGAAGACATTAGAACCCAATGTGTTTTTAAGGACCAGCACAACTTTATCACAGAGTACTACTGATTGAAATTTGGCTCTTTTTCCACAAAAGTTCAGAAAAGTGTATACCATATTTAAATGCTAAATTCCCACTGAAAGCAAACTCTTGTTACATGCAAAATAGCTGCATTATTTTTTGCTTTGTTTAAAAAGCAAGCTAAGAATAAGGAGATTTGGACAAAATGAATCTTTTCGTTGTTGACTTGTATGTGCTTAAGTGTCTGCAGACCTCACTCTAGCTCTGCAGTTGTGTCTCTGATGGTGTTGATATTACAAAATGAAATCTTACAAAATAAAACATAAAATAAGACATATCAAATTATTAAAATCAAGCAAAAAGTAGTATAAATCCCACACAGGTTATAAAAGAATAGAAATGGTTCTGCAAGTGCTATCCGATGAGCTGGTACGCAGTTGTGTATCAACAGAAAACTCCCAGTTCAGCCTTATAGACCACATTTTTATGCCATGTTTTTTTCATAGTTCCTAAGTTCCCTGTTGTCTGTGTAAGATCCAGAAGCCACAACATCTTCAGCTTTATGTGAAGTACCTCTAATAGTGTGATAAATAGCTCACAGATGCCATGGGGTTGATGCACTTTCTCTTTTCAGATCAGAAGTATACATTGGTATAATTTCAAGATAATAGTCAGGAAAAAAAAATCCCATGACATTATTATTTTCTGTTATTTAACATTGTTTTCCTAACTCAGTGTGAAAGGAATGAAATCTTTTTGAGCTTTTCCAGATGACAAACTCCCAAATGGCATCAGGGCTCTCAGCATTCGAAGGAATGTATTGTAAAAAGGTAAACACTACTTTATTTTTTATCTAATTCATTCTCAAATGAATTTATGATTTCCTAAATAATGAAAAGAAACACCCCTAAAATTATTTACATTTCTTCTTGTTGGTTTCATGTGACCACAGCTTTAAATTAAAATAAAACCTCTGTCTTTCTCCTCAGTTAGGATCTCTCCCGTATGTTTTGATAGATCAGTGTTTTATTATATATGAGATATAAAATCCAGTGGCCATTTTCCCAGTCTTCAATAAATATTTTATTTTCTTTTATTTAATCAATTTGATTTTAAACCTGTACTCAGGACATTTCACAGCTTTTAAGCGGTATCAAAATAATTTTTAGCTCTTTTTTTGCCAGTTGAAATTGAGGTGTTTCTCAAGAGGACAATTTGCTGTTTTTGAAGTGTTCTGACATACATGGAAGAACAGCACATATGACTTGTCTTGTTCATGCTAACTTTGCACCTGGAGCTTTCATGATGGAGTCACTTACAAATTTACTTCTTCATTTATAAGCCATTATCTGTACAGTTTTTTATAACTGCAGGGTGTTGCACTTTGCCACAGAAGAGTGGCACTAAGTTCACTGCAGCCTATTTCCCTAATTTCTCCATAATGCACCGTGACCTTTCCCAGGATGATGTTTCTTTGTAGCGAGTTGAAGAGGAAGAAAAATAAGAGTTTGCCCTTTCCAACTAATTGGCCGATGTTTTATTTTAAAGGCAGTGTTACTTTTTTAAATGCAGTTGTTAAAGACATAAGTTCTTCATTCCTTTGTTTTACTGAATTCTCCAGTACTCTGGAACATACCATAGCTGCAGTCTCAAGGTTATAATGCAGAAATTACAACTAGAGTTATATGCAGTCTGTGAGCATGTCACTGTCCTTGCAAGTAATACCATTGGTAATGTTCATTACAATTCAGTAATAGCAATTACAGCAATTGTTTATTAATTCCTAAATGTATTTCAACATTTTCATCTTTAAAGGATGACGTAGAGGAGGAGGAGGAGTTTTTCAAGCCATATACTAAGAATGAAAAAAATATTTTATTTATAGGTAATTCCTTTTATCCTTAACAGTTAAATAAAATTCTATAAATAAAAATGAGATAAGCAATAAGAAAACTTTTTGGTTCTTGTGTTTTCCTGAGGAAGACTTATTTTTGTAAATGTTCTCAGGAAGATCTGTGAGCTGGATTGCACAAGCAGTTACAAAGTGAGACTCAATGAGGAAATAAAAGAGCTTTGCATTTACTGATTCCTCACCCAAGCCATATGTTTTAACATGCATGGGGTTTGTTTTGCTATTTCAGGGCGGAGAAGCAGTAAAAGCAAATATTCACATATACACGCACAGCAGACTCTAAATTCAACTCTTTCTGAACATAAATTTGCTATCTTCCAAGTAGGAACGGAAGGTTCCCCGTGATGTGGCAGAAGCCGCAGCACATAAGGCACCATCATACGCTGGATAGACAGACATTCTCAGTACGTCAGACTTCTCCATGCTCAATTGGAAAAGCTATTAAGCAGTGACTGCAGGGCAGTGTTTTTACTTTTTCCATGTCTTGGCTTGTTTATGTTAAATCAGTCTGCAGGAGGTCTGTTGCGTTTCTCTGGCAGTTATTGCAAGGCTTGCTGTGGCAAATTCTATTTATGACACTTTCTGTATCCTAGGTGCAGTGAATCTTGGCAGACAATCTGGAAAATTTCCCATCTTTGTACTTGCAGAATATAATATCTCAGTAATAGTGTGACTGTGGTGACTCACTGTGAAGGTCCTAAGTTCAACTACCACAGTAGCCAAAAAATCTAGACACGCTTTAATTGCTGGCATGACATTTGAAGTATTTGCTTGACCACTGGACGTAAAATATTAATTTGAAACTCCTCCTGTTTTGGCTAGAGTATATTAAAATTGAAGATAAAATCCAAGAGCGGCATTTCAGAGGTAGGATAATGGCTTCTGGCCAGCATTTTGTTACCAATGCAATGATTATGTCTACTAAGAGGAAATAATCTTACACGTGTGTATTTTGGTACTGCAGCTATTCTTGCTGATGTGTGCACTGTCAATCATGTGATTATCCTACACAAATAACATATTGGCGACTATGGAGATCTAGAATTCTGTTATGGTTCTGCATGAGTGTAAACATGTTGTCAAAAATCATTTATCCCTACACTAAATGCTGTTGTTAAGTCTTGCTTTAAAATTGGTGACCAACTTTTGTTTATGCGAAGGTATATCTTCCTTATAAAAACCAGAGACTGTTACAAACTTTTGGGGATTCTATTTCATATTCACTTACAGAATCTTAGCTTCTAAGAACAAATGCAGTTTATTTACAGAGTAAATAAAACAAAGTGACAGTAAATGGTGGAGCTCGGCTGAATAACTTTCTTGTGGGTGGTTTAGAGTCTTCTGCTCCTTTTGTTTTTAAAATCTGTATTTCATAGTTAGGCAGGGGAAAATTAGTCTGCCTAGTTATAAAACAAACCAAGTTTGGGCCTAAGGACCCTACAATCTAAGTGAGAATTTTGATTATATAGATGGCCATCCAAAGGTCAGTGCTCATATGACTGCTGGGTGAATAATAAGACTTCTGTGGGGGTTTTGGTGTCTTGGCTTTATGCTAGGCTTCTGATGTGGTTTGATAAATGTGTAGAGCTAGAGGATCCATGGGATAATTGGCGTAACACCCCCAGATCTCTGGGAGGTTGCCCGGAGCATCTGCCCATAAGGCATGGCCCTCAAGCTGAGAGCCCCAGCTCTGGCAACACCACGAACTTATTTGCCATCTTGCTATTAGCTTCAACATAATGACAGAGCACACAGGTCTGCTCGGTTGCCCTGTGAGGCTGCAGCAACATGGACTAACCTTTTCCTGACATCTCTCTTTTTTCGTGCCATATCGTGTTTCCAAATTCTCATGCAGTTTCACGTGTCTGTCATTGGCATGGAAGAGTTGACAGCTGCTGCATGATGGCAAGGCAAATGTATCCTTGCCTTCTTGCAGTCCTCCTACTTGTGACTCACATAGTTTTTGTAAAGGAGAGTAAAAGGACTTTAAGGACAAAAAATTTCTTTCAGCACCTTGGGAGGCTTTTTGTTTCTCATGATAAGAACCACCAGAATAATACATCTTGCAGTAGGGGACATACCTGCTTTTTAAGACCAATACCTGTGGAGTACCATAATTAACGAGTGAATCTGAAAGTGGTAAGACAAAAGAAGTGAAAAAGAGCTCGGTCTTGTACTTCCCAGCTGCTGACGCTGATGAGTTCAGTAACGAATGCCTATCATGCCAGAAATGCGAACAGCGTGTGGACGGGTTTGTTTCCATTGTAAAGAGATAGCATACTTAATTAATTTCATGAGGCCTCTAGGCTGCTGTTGACAAAATGTGCTTACACCACAAAGTTGGGTTGTGGGTTAAGGCCAGGGTTAGGGAAGGTTTGAGGCGCTGATCCCTAGACTCAAATTACTTTTAACGTTTTCTTTAATGATACAGATACAATAGTTTCGCTTAATTACACTTTGCTGTCTCAAGCAATCTTTCCCTTGAGTCACTGAAAGTTTTATTACAACGTCTTAATCTGATTATGAAAATTAATGGACTTGTGCTATCTTTTAATTTGCAAGAGTAAAATCTCCTTTTTTAAAATTTCAAACAGATTAAAAGTATATCGTACAGGAGAGTTGTGAGTTTGAAAGCCTAAAAACTTGCAGTTTGAGGTGTTATAATATAAAGATAATGTATTAAAAAGCATATAATATATATTATATATATATTTAATGTTGCTGACAAATCAGCACAAAATTCTTTTTCAAAATATTTAGCAGCTGAAAACATGTAAGGAAAATTTACGAAATGCACATCTTGAATCCCATGGGACCTTGGAAGATGTAAAAGCAGGAACATGAGAAAAAAGGTAGGAAAAAACCCATAAAATGATCATGAAAGCCTGAAAATAGACATTTTCTTTCCTACCACTGGTATATTTTGATTTGGTCGAAGCAGAATGTTTGTGTCTTCCCTTTCGCCGTTAAGGCAGGGCACCCCTGCTTTTAGGGCACTGGGCTGCATCCACAGTAACCCTGAGCTTTCATCTCTGTCGAGTGTGACCTGCAGAGACAGGGTGTCCCCAGTCCCACTGCAGATGTGGGAGCTGTGGTTCAGAGGTCTCACCCTCGCCTGGCCATCACAAGGGTGGGATCACTGGGGGCCGCACCAAGCATAGGTTCTGCTGGCCTTGCCTGAGTTGTGTTGAAGTCCTTCAGGCTCAAGCTATCCCTGATACCACACTGAGTTACTGACACCAAGGATACGATGAAAGCCAGATAAAATTATCACCGTGGCAGACGGTAGGAATTGGTGCATGTTTTAGCAAAACACATCCACGATTATTTCCTGAGACCATTTCTGCACTGCAGAATTTCCTAATGTGCTTTCTTAGAAAGCTCAACTGTAGCACAGCATCTGTTCCACTTTTTTTATCTCTCTTTGCCTTTTCTAGCAAGTTCCTGATTTTGCATGTTATGGAGGCATGGGGATGTAATGGGAGACGGGATGGATGCGATGAAGAAATAAACTAAGAGAGTTAAACTATGTGCAGTCTCTAAGGAATGAGAGGCCATTGGCCATCTTAATTCTGAGGCTAGGTATGATTTAGTACCAGCTAATTAGAGATACAGCTGGTGGCCAGGAGTGTGGCTACATAGGAAAATCATAGCTTAAAAAGACTAAGAAAATATGCTGATTGTAGGTGTGAAATTACCGAGAATTTGTCTGAACACATTTTAACATTGTTTGAGTAATAATCCACAGATAGCACAGGACCTAAAAATGGTAGCAGAAACATTTAAATTTGTACATGCGTTTTACACCATTTTTTCCTTAATGGTCCATCCTAACCCCCCTAACCTGACAAGGATTGGGGCCTATAAAATATAAATTCAGAGAAGAGCCAGAACGTACCAGAGTGGTGATTCACCTTGACTGGAAATTAAATTCGCTTTAGGGAAAAAAAAACAAAAAGTTGTATTTTACATCTGTATACCTAAAAAATATTGCTGGATTTTTTTTTAAACCTACTGGGTGAAAAAAATTGCCATTTCTGAGAAGTGCCATTTGATACTTATGAAGATACTAAAAGCAGTTTCCTAAGTAAAATAAAAAAATAAACATTCAAGATGATTTTTACAGAAATAATATTTTCATTTAAAGTCAAAATGATGGATTTCCTTACTACCTTTTTTCAGCTTTTCCTGCAAATTGTATGTAAATGAATGCAAATAAGCAGTCCTCACTACTAAGTTGCTTAGAAGTGTAAAAATGCATAAAATTAACAGACAGAGCTGTGCATCTCATTTATGTAAAGAATGTTTAAATTTAAGTCAGATATTTCAGCTAAAAGTGTTATTGTTTCATTTCATAAAATGTTTTTTTGTGCATTACAGAGAAAGTGCACAGGAATTTTGTTATCTTCTGCAGACCTTGTAGTCTATGTGTGAGTTGGTCCTGTGTCAGCCAACCTAAAAAAAAAAAAAAAACAAACCACAAAATCTAGGAAATAACTAAAAGGTCAGTGCTGCCATTTTGAACACCTTCCACCAACGTGTGGGCTAAGTTCCACCAGATTACATGACCTGTTGTCTGTCTGTCTGTCTATTCAACACTTCTGTAGTGAATAAACCTAAAACCTAGTGGGAAAAAAAAAACCACCTTAAAAACCAGAACCACAGATATGTTCTTTTTAGTTCAGACCTGCTTGAAACCTGGTGCTGCAGCCAGCAGAGACTCCCCACCTGACTCTAATGGTGCTATACATCACAAGAAAGGAAAATTCTCTTTGATTTTCAATAAGATACCAGTCTTGAGTAATGCCTGTGGTGCCGTAAGAGATTAGCGATCTCCATGCTATTTATAACCATGCAAACTAAATTGTAATTTTTGTAGAATTACCAGAGTTTTATTGTGCTGCCCAGACAAATTCAGTGAGTAGGACTCATTAGTGTGTAAAACGGAGTTAATTTATACTGAGTATCCCCCATCTTTGGATAGGTGGCTCTATGTAAATCATCTATTCTGGTCATTAGTTTAGGCTGTTTGCATTTCCTTTGCTGCATGAGCATAAGTATGAAATATTAACTAAACTTCCTTGGAGAAAGTGCCCCCTCATGCCTCATACTTGATGTGGAAAACATTTGCTTTTCTTGCAGACCTCCCGTGTAATTGGAGGGTGAGAGCTGTATTATGTAGTTGAAATGCCTAGTGGTAATTGGTATTTAAAACAAATTTCCGCAGCTCTAGAAACAGGAAACCAAGGTATCTCTAGAAAGCCATTTGATGAGCACTTCTGAAATGTTGGGAAAATTGTAGTGAATATTTCAACAGTTGATTCCATCATGATTGATCTTACCGATTTTTGAAGTAATTGATGGTATTGCTTTAGTTCAGTCCGTTAGTGCAAATAATTATTAATCAATATGCACTCAGCTCTTACTTTAGAAGATAATTTTAACGCATGATTTATTCTGAACATTTCAATTGAGCTACCTTTACAAGGAGAAAATCAATTGGCTAGTGGTCTAAAGCACTTTAATTATCTGAAGAGCTATGTTCTTTTTTAGGTTTTTTTTAATACATTGTCCCATTGTAATAAAGCTCTTCTGCTGGGCACTACTTTGCTATCCTCAGAAATATACTAATTCCCTATTTCAAGTTATTTTGTCCTAGAAGTCTTCAGTTCAATACTGCAAACATACTAGGACTAAACCCCAGCTTTGGAAATTAAGTAATATACAAAATGGAGAAAAAATAGAGTTTTTCTACATGAGAAAACAGTTGGGGGGTTGTTGTGAATGTGTCAGCACATTTGTAATTTCTTTGGATATTTGCTCATTCATAGCAAGCGTAGCAGTGGAAAATTACAGTTAATTTGAAAGGATAACGTGATGCCAGAATGTAGACAGAGGTTTGAAATGTTATAGGACAAAAGGTGAAATCATTAATTCATTTGCAGTGGATATTAAATTCCTGAAATATGCATTACTCTCTCATTATATTTATATTTACGTGTTTTAATATGCCTGTAAATATTATTGTGAGTCTGAAGCAGCGTTTGTGCAGTGTCCATGAACATGTCAATACATCCTTTCAAAGTAATTTGCACTTGGACTGAGGCATAAGGTTATGGAGCCATCTGTCATCATGAAAAATCATTAGAATAAAGAGTGTGATATAATTTCACTCATGTTCATGATATGTTTTGTTTCAACTACACCAGTACAAACTCTTCTCTCAGATGCCCTTGATAGGCTTGACAGGGAAACTTGAAAAGATTTCTGTCCCTAAATAAATCAAATGCCTGTGGATTCATACCAAAATAAGACTTCAGCCTGCAGAGAGTCCTGTGGCTATTCTTCAGGATGTAGGGTGGGATGCCCTGGAAGTACACGGGTAAGAGTTTCTGTCCATAATTAACAAAAGGACCTCACATTCTTTAAATGGCCTGGATTTAATGTTTGGCTTAATATACATTCTTTATTGTATTTCTTGTATTTCTCCCAAATTAGACAATGAATGTATAATCATAAACATCCAGGTTTCTGTTTAATGAGATTATAGTCATTATTATGTCTGAGTTCTCAGGGGTTTCCACAATACTACAAGAGATGAATCAGTTTTTCCTTTGGAATAGTACAGGAAATATTTATGAATTTTCATCTGCCAAAGAAGCTGTGTATCTTCAAGGTGGGAAAGTTCAGATTTTAGGGCTGTATTTTGCTGGAAACATTCCTTAAGAAAATTCCTTAGAGGATGTTAGTAATGTAAGATTTTTAAAGAGTCAAATAATAAAGAGACAGCACTACAGTCTGAGGACCCAATTACAGAAACACTTGTACATATGTTTATTTTTAAGTCATTAAGTACTGTGCATATGGAAAATGTCATGTCCTTAATTTCTGAGCCTTGATCTTCAAATGTAAGTGTTGTAGAAACAGGGCTTTTGAACCTTATCCTATTAGGTGCCAAGTGCCTTATTTGCTGTCTGAGCTAGTGGGAGATCTGCCTGCTTGAGAGCTTGTAGCTGGTAACTCTGTTATCCAGACAATTAGAAAGAAAGGAGGGATTTTTCTTTATGTTGTAAAAATATATTTTACTTGATGTTAATTCCTACAACTGACTAAAAGACTGGCTCTGAATGGCCTCCCAGAGGATGACTTGGAAGGAAGTGTTATGGTGGTGTGTATTTTCCTGCTAGGAGGCTGTGACTGATGACCATACTTTAAATTCTGTTTTAGATGAGACAGATAGCAGCAATAACAATGTGAATATTAGAATAAATCTTTGTTCTTTTCAAGTGGGTGATTAAGGTTTGTCAGTGGTATGATTTGTGATCAAGGTTTTTATAGGAGCATGAGAGGGGTCAGTCTTTAGGTATATTTGCTGCTCTTGCTTGGTGTCTGAGAGTCTGTGTGCTATCGCCCCTCCTTCTGCAGAAATAACAGCTCTTTTGTTTTCCTCTGTAATGATGCTTGTAATCTGAACTTTTGCCTTAGTATATCTAGCTAAAGTTATTAGCGAGAATCCTGACCTGGTTTAAATCAACTGGATTTTTGCATTCAATTCAGTTAATGGACTTTCTATTTTTACTCAATATCCCTTTTGAAAAACAGCTTTTAAAAACCTGGAATTGGAAACAGTGCTGTATCCTCTACTTTATGAGAAAACATAGATATGTGTTCATATAGTCAATCAATAGTTTTTTAACTTGACTGTTTTAACTACATCTATTTTTGGAGGTGATTCTCTCCATCACCGGATAGTCTGTCTAACGAGTATAGTAGAGGTGATCTCTCTTAGCTTATTTAGTTCAACTTCCAACAGAAGTGAACTGTTCAGGGAGTGTATTTAGAAAAGTCTATTTTTAAAAAGTTCTAACGCTAGAACAAAGGACAGGAGCTCATGATGATATGCTGGTACGACTGCCACATGCAGAAGTACAATAGCGAGCACCTCTGACTGCGGAGGAACTGTCGAAGCACTGTAAAATCTAGTTGGTATGTGTGAAAGATCAAGCAGGTTAACTCCTGGGATTTTTTTCTATCAAGATACTTTCTTCCTTCCATTCTGTTGCCTGCTGTCTTCAGAGCGCAGTGGTATTGCAGCTCTGCAGATTTAAAACATCTGTCTTTCCATCTCCAGTGTACTACAGAAGGATAGCTCTCAAATTTAGCAGTCATAAAAGTTTTAGCTGACATGGTAGGCTGCCTTTGTTTTTAGGAATTTTTATCCTTGTTGAGGCTACAGGCTAAGTAGATATGCCAATATTTTCTATGATGTGACCTTGTTAATTTTTTTAAAAGAATCTTTGTAGCCATTATTACAGAATTCAGATTATTTTGTATTGCCCAATTTAGTGTTTTCGTCAGTGTTTGAATTCTGTTCTTGAGATGGATGAAAACAATCGCAGGCTTGGTATTGTTGTAAGAAAAGAGATCATAGTTTTATCTTAAAAAGAAGTTGGAAATATATTAATTTTACTCATTTTAAATAGCTTATAATGTACTTCTAGAAACCGTTGGGAAACACACCATATGAAAAGAGTGCATTAAAACCAGGTCTTGAGAATAAATGATAAAGTTTATGTTTTCAGGTTATACAAGGCAAATATAATTATAATGTCTTTATTGGTACTTGCCACAGGCTTAAGCTTTCAGGTTTGAACTCACATAAAACTGCCTTAATTTATGAGCTATATCATGTTAGTGTTGGATAACTAGCTAGAAGATAAATCTGTACTTAATACAAATCTGTCTGAGTTGATGACGCTGGATATAATTTATATAGAAATTCTAGTTTTGTTGTGAGAAAAAGAGCAGTTTTATGTGACAGCTTTAGAAGTGGGCAGGGCTATTAATCTTTGATCATTGTGTATATTCTCGGGAATATTGTTGTATTTTGCACCATATTTGAGGATTTCCTTTCTTCTTTTTTTCATTTTATGCTTAGTCACAGCAAAAGTGTGGTGTTGTGCTAAAGTTCGGAGGTTTCGATTGCTTATAGCTATTTTCCATAATCTCTGCTGAGAACTAATTCTGCCTTATTCAATAAAAGAAGTTTCAAGGTAACAGGTGTCAGATCTTTGTTTAGATCTGATATGTTGTCTGGTGGTATTGAAAAAGGAAAAAGGAGCTCACTATGGCTGGTGATCATATAGTATAAAGGCAGTTACAGATGACTCCTTCGTGTTGTGTTTTGGGAGTACAGGACCAGAGACTCAGGACTTATTTCAGAAGAGGTCTCCTTTTCCTTTATTAACTGGATGTAACGTGGAGCAGTCTCATAACTGATTAGCATGGTATGCTATTCATAAATAACATGCAATTAGCATATGCTAATAATAAGCAATATTCAGCTGAAATGTCAGCATCCAAACAGCTTAGACAACATCTGTTTGAGCATGACATGCAATACACGTTACATCCCTATTTTACAGAACACCACTTAACCAAAATTCTTGGTTAACCAAAGTTTGCTTCTATTTCCCAGGGCTGTACAGCATACAGACACTAGTCAGCTTAGCTGAGTATAGTCCCTGTAAAGCTGGCATTTTGGAAGCCAGCTGGCATCTTTCTGCTGTATTCTGGGACTGAGAGCATGAAACACAGCCTGTTTGGAAGGAGAGGAGTCCGGCGAGCTTTGGAAAAGCTGGGAAAATCTTTTCCTTTCTGATAAAATGAGATTTTAGCTGAAGGTTTTGATGATCCCTCAAGACATTTGACTGAGCATGAAGAGGGAGGTGTAGAAATGTGTCACTATGGCATATCTGCAGCTCTCTCTATATATGATGCATGTATATATTTCCATATAAATACTGATGTGTGGGAGAAAATAACACAAGAAACTAAAAATACATTTCTAAATGTAGTATTCTGCCAGAATATTAAGTCTCTTTTTCAAGAAGACCATAAGCTTCTTTGCACTCATAATTTATTTAAAAAAATTGATAACTCTGCTCTGTGTTTGTGCTCTGTGAACTGCCCATTTTTGAAGGGCCTGATTTTAAAAGTGAGCTTTTGTTTCCGATTTAAGTCCTCCTTCCCCTCTACTGGTCAGTGTCCAAAGTATTTTTTGTGTGTTCTTATTGCTTATGCCATGGTTCTATGGAGTGATATGGAGTGATATGGAGTGATAGCTCTTCTGAAGTCAATAAAACAATTCCTTTTATTACCAAGCCCATTTTTCCCACTATTACCTTGACTTGAAGAATGAATTTGCTTCATTGTATTAGAGAGAATATTTCCTGACAGCTTTTGAGTACAGATCATTAAAAAATTACCAGTTTGAAATGTTGACTTTTGTCTCTTCCTTTGTCTCCTTCTATCTCAAAAATAGCTTATCACATCTTTCAACTTTCTAAATAATTAAATCTCCTTGAAAACTCATGCATATTCTGTGTTGGATAGAACAGGTTGTAATTAAGCAGAGTTATTAACGATTTTGTTGTTGATAAATTTGGGCCCAACTCTGCTCTTGCAGATATCAGTTGACTTTATTGATCTCTCTCCGTAGAGGTTAGTGTTGTAAAACTGGAGTAACAGAATAGAAAACTCTACCAAAAATCATGTGTTTGCTATATGAATAATAGAAGATTTATGGTATCTTTAACTGCCCATTTCTTTACATTTAACAGCCCCTGTTCTGTAAATGATGAGACAGACAAGTGCTTTGTTGTCACTTAACAATTGTCAGCTGATTTAGGGAATAGGTTATATTTACTGTTTTGAAATAAAACAGGAACATTGTACACTCTGGAGTGAGTCAGAGTCCAAGCCATGGTAACACCAAGAGCAAAGTTTTGTTTAGGAACTGTCTCTGTTAAGCAAAGGGTATTTTAAGATATTTTATTTCAACTAACAGTGTCAAAAAGAGTCTCACTATTTTGTAGCTGTGCTCTTAATAGTAAGCTCTTAATAATGGATTTCTAGATGAACCCAATGCATTTTGTTGTTTTCAAGTTAATTTATCAGCTACCTAAAACCCTCAGATATTTTGGTTTTAAATTAGTTTATTTTTGCTCTCCTTCTCACATAGCTATCCTTCTATCACTGGATTTGTCTTTATGAAGACCTTCCTGGTCCACAGATGAAATTCCTGAATGGGATTTTCCTGTGACTGTTTCAGCGATGGTATTTTGTAAAAGAACACTGGTGCTAATTTTTCCTTCAGTGACATCCTTCTGTTATAAATCACAGTTTTAAGAGGATGTAACCCAACCCAAACCACTTCACTGGAGCTTTGGCTGCTACCCTGTTCAAGCCTAAAATGTTGCTCCCCTAACAGGCAAGAGATGTAAGAAATTACAAATGTTTCAGCCCCTCATATTTACATTTTTACACTTTGGCTTTCTGACAAGATAGATCCAGGCTACAAACCAGACTAATTTTATTTTTTTGAAAGGAGAGCTTTTATGCAGTAGACATGTGAGATGTGATTAGAAGTGTGCGCTTATTGTACAGATTAAAAAGGTAAGCAGAGTTTCATAGTAGCACTTGGAACAAAAAAACATTGGGGTGCTGGAGCTGGTCCAGAGAAGGAGCTGGTGAGGGGTCTGGAGAACAAGTCTTATGAGGAGAGGCTGAGGGAGCTGGGGTTGTTCAGCCTGGAGAAAAGGAGGCTGAGGGGAGGCCTTGTTGCTCTCTACAACTCCCTGAAAGGAGGCTGTAGGGAGGCGGGGGTCGGTCTCTTCTCCCAAGTCACGGGCGATAGGACAAGAGGGAATGGCCTCAAGTTGTGCCAGAGGAGGTTCAGATTGGATATTAGGAAAAATTTTTACACTGAAAGGGTTCTTAAGCATTGGAATGAGCTGCCCGGGGAAGTGGTTGAGTCACCATCCCTGGAGGTATTTCAAAGATGGGTTGACAAAGTGCTTAGTGACATGGTTTAGTGATGGTTTTTTGTCAGTTAGTGATGGTTGGACTAGATGATCTTAAGTGTCCCTTCCAACCTAGACAATTCTATGATTCTATAATTCTTTCATCCTTAATTTTCAGTATTGAACACAGATGCACAAGTTAGTCTTCCCGAGCTGTTTACTCAGCAGAGAGAGATGGTCTGAATTTTGCTTCCCAAAAAGCCTGTTTCTCTGTTAAGGGCAGCCTGCTAAGGAACCCAGATTGCCTATCCTGAGTCTCAGACATGTTCCCTCTCCTGTATCGTGCTCTCCTTATCCTGAGACAGTAAAAATAGTGTCCATGTAGCTCAAACTGATAATGTAAAAGCTCTGGCTAAATCACTGTGAGGGCAGAGAGGCCATCAAGGCACCTCTGATGTTCAGTTGAAAAAACTGACTTCCCACAATTTTAGTGAGATCTTGTTAATCATGACATGCTATTAAGGAGGGAATAGCTGGATTGCAGTGCTTGGAGTCAGTTTAATTGCACACTGGACAAAACTTGCAGAGTATAAATGAATGGGAGAGGGAAGGTCAGGATTACGGGTGGAGGAAGAGAGACTGCGAGCTTCTAGTCATTTCACCTAAATTAAAATCCATTGGGTATTTTAAGTTTTTTGAAATGCATTAGACAAAAAAGAGTCCGTTTCTACTCTCATGAATTTATTTTTCTGCTACAGTGACCCATAGGCTTGTATTCAATTATTTATAATGATGTATCAATAGCTGTGGAGGGTTCAGATCTAATATGCTAATGGCAGTATTGTATTAGAATATGAATTTAAAAATGAGGTGTAATGAAACATTTTAAAGTAATGTTTTAGTCTCTTCTCTCTATTAACCCTTAACAGCTTCAACTCTTCTGTGCCAATGTAGTTTTTCTAAGGAACGATTGAATATGAGTTTTTACAGGTTCATTCTTTCCATGTAGATGTCGTATAAGGTTCTCAGACACAAATTCATGAAAATGGCAAAATATTTCCATCAAAAGATTGCATGTAAACATTGCAAGTCCATGTCCTCTCTGCTATGAGCAGTACGGTAGATGTCTTTCTGATTCCCAATGTGTTTTGCAGTGAATCAGGACATAGTTACTCAAGGCAATTCAGACCTCGTTCTCAACTCCTTGTTCATATTCCCTATGGGGAAATTCCCCTTCTCTATTTCTCTGAGCATTGCATCTCAGACATGTTCCACTTTTAAACAAGGATTTGGCCTTGGCACCTTTTTGATGTAGCTTCTTACGGTACTATCAATACTTGTCATCCCAAGATCATGAGGGTGCTTAAAGAAGTCTTGAGATTAAAATTTTTCTGTTCTTTTAACTCAGTGTATTGATTCTTGAGCCTTTAGAGATTTAGTGGCTTGTGTTCACAGATTTTTCTGTGCCAGCCATGTGAGTAGGTCTTACTTTAAAGGAGAAAAAATGTTTTTTTGAGGAGTAGAAGTGAACATCTTTTGTCCTACAGATTTTTGTTGTATATTTTCTAAACTCTTTGTCCCCAGCAAGGTGCCATGAGGTCCCTTCCTATTACATTCCCACCATAAAAGAGGCAGCAGTTGTACAAAGTTCAGCATGTCTAAAGCTATGTGCATGCCAAGTAGCCAGGACAGCTATGTTGGTCAACCAGCTGGCAGTTCCAAAGCAGTGTCTCAGGGCTGAGTTATGACCACATTTCCAATGGAGTGGCCAGCAATTTCAACTTCTGTCCTCAATCCAGTCAGTGATTTCTATAAAACTCTTAGGAACTTAATTATCTCTGAGGCTTTTATCCCTAATTTTAACTTAAATCAGTCTGTAGGTTGAAAAGTTATTAGAAAGCTCTTCATAGATTGAAATACAGACCAGTGAGATCATAAAAGCTTCCTTTTCTTAGGAAGCTAGATTAAAAATGTAAGGGAAGTGTAACTCCCATCAGTTGGCGCTTTGGAAAAATACATAAATGTCATAAGACTGGGGATTAAATCATGAGACTTGGATAACAGAACTGTTATATGCTGCTCATAAACTGATCTAATTTCTCAGATATAAAATGTGTGAGCGGTCTGTGCAGTTTCAAGAACATTTTTCCTATTTGCCATGGCAGACTATTGGCAGGAGGAAGCAAAACTGCCTGTTACATAGGCATGATAAAACTGTAGCAACTAAATGGAAGCTGAGGTGGAAACCTCAGACAGAGGGCTTTCATTAGGAGAATAACAGCCTCTGTTCTCCACCAGCATTGCTAATCACTTCCTATTGGTGATTTTATAACCACAGAAAGCTCTGTGAGTTTAATTGCTGGAAGTTACCTTTTTATTTCTTCTAACAGCATCTAAAATTCATGCTCAGGGACACCAATCAATCCGGAAACAAATCTTTGCTCTGAGTTAGCCTTTGCAGGTGGTTTAAAGAAAATTTAATTCTTTCCCATTTGGCCACGTGCAACACCTTTATCCTCTTGATGAGGGCAAAATTAAGGTCTCCTCTGAGCTCACTGTCAGTGCTGCTGTGGTTGACTGGGGTGCTGAGAAGTTGTACAGGTGGCAAGCTTTGGCCTTGAAACAAAGCATATCACCTCTGTGCCTCTTATTTTGCCTGAAAATATGAAACTTCTCACTTCCCAGAAGTGGCAGCAATAAACAATTGTACCAGTTCCAGCGTCAGCAATTTTAAATGCCAATTGTATGTGCTAATGGATAAACATGAGGGCTCTTTTAACAAGAACATAATTTATCCTTTTTTTTTTCCTTTATCATCTTGTCCACAGCATTCCAATTATTAGGTTTACTGCTTGTCTATTGTGTGGTAACATTATAGTATTTCTCATCAGTATTTCACATCACTGTGTGGTGTATGTTCTACACAAATGTGCAACTTTGTAATACTGTCCTAGGTTTTCTGCTTGTTTCCTCCTGAACATGTCATGCCATTTGTCAAGTGATTTAATAGCACCTCTTGACCTTAAAAATAAAATAAAGCTAGATCAGTTTATAAAAACAAGAAAAACTTTAAAAGCGGCCTCTACTGCACATTCTCCCACTCAATCCAAGAGGCATCAGACAGCATCATTCATTACTCACTGTTCCTGAAATAGATGAAATGACATGGTGTAAGTTTCCTTATTTATGACAATGTTTGGTTTATATCATGAAAGATTTAATTTTTGGTAAAGATATGTTATTCAAGAAAGGTACAAAGAGAGTGATCTGTGACCGTACTGAATTATTTATGATATACTGAGTGTTAGCCAGGAATGCTGACTTCTTAGTCCATTGCAAGCACCTGGATCGGTAATTTTATGAAGGGTGTTCTTTATCACCGAACTAACTGAGATCACTTTTACATTAGTGCTTAAATTCAATGGAAGAAAACAATGTGGCATGAATATGACAGATGTACCATAAGAGTTTAAACACCTGTTTTCTGTTTAGTAATTTAAGAGATTGGGAAAGCACAAGCACAATGCAGACCTAGGGCATGTGTGACGAATATAATTTCTCTTTAACATTCTCAGTCATCACATAAAAGTGATTGTTTTAAATGCCCTTTGTAATATTGCAACTTCTATTTTCTGCTGTGGTGAAACTGATAGTTGTAAGCAATGTCTTTTAAAATATGGCAATTCCTCTATCATACAGAGTGAAATGTCACAGTGCTTGAATGCTAGACTTTCCCAGCTCCATAATTTACATAGGGGGGCTGCTCTATCCGCTCTTCAAAGGGGAAATTCTTTAGACCTGTTTGAAAGTCTGAATCCAGAGTGGTGTCTCAGAGGTCAATGTATTGCCACATGGAAGCGTAGTTCAGTTTACCTTTCATCCTTTGTGCTTGTCCCAGAGTGTTCTGTATATGAGAAACGAGAGCAAGTGTTAAGTGGAAAGGGGGAAATAATATACTTACCCTATCACTGATATAACAAAACATTGTAACATATAGTGCATCATTTTGGAAAGGATACTCTGCTGTGTGTGCTAAAGTGTCTTCTGCTTAGCATCTGAGGGACCCTAGAGTAAACCTTGCTCAAATTCCTTGTATTCTTCACTTACAATGCCACCTTCACCTGCATGACAGTTTGTAGAGAAAAGTCTTTAAGAAGGTTACGTGGTCAGGTTCAAGAAGTTGTTTCTATCAATCTGTGGGTCATCTTTTTATTTTTCCAAGGTTGCAGCCAGTAAAAAAGTGAGATAAGAGTTGATTGGGGTCAACTGTAATCCCTGAGTCCCTGAGATAGCCAAGATAGCCAAGACCAGGGCACGCTCTGATGTCCAGCACAAAATGGAATAGAGCTAGTGATCTGCCCCATGTCAGCTAAAAAGTTCTCCAAATTCTAAAGGGGACTCCGAAGTGCTGCTTCAATTGGATAGACCTAATTGTGTGTATACACACATGCAGCCAAGCACATACACGCGTTGAGGAAAGCAATTACAGTGCTAATGAACAAAACATTTTAATGTATATTTTTAAAGTATTCCTTTCAGATCATTTGTTCGTCTAAAATAATACATATATTTCTTTTTCTAATGAGTGTGTATTATCATGCAAATTCCACAGCTATTAGCAAGTCTTTCAATCAGCAGAAAAAATTAACTCTTACTTACTTTGCTAGAACTCTTGGTTGATTCATAAGTAAAGTAAATAAAGAGGGGACTTGCACAGCCAAGTGCCTCTTGGTTCCAGAAATACTATAGAGCATTTATCTATCATAGCTAGGAGCTCTGGGAGTAGTCCAAAACAGCTAATTTTCTGAAGGTAAAAGTGGAGGATACATATTAGTTTACTAACTGTTATAAAGAGCTGATTTAGGCTTGTAGCTATTGTTATAATCTTGTTTACAATTTGGGTTTCGATATCTTATTGAGGCCGCGGGCTGAGTTGGTCCCTGATGGTGTCAGATACTGTTTGAACATAGTCTCATTTGAAACACAACAGAACTAATGAATAATATTGAAATGCAGGAGATAGAATCAGTAAACATGGAAGAACGTGTTTATTCTCTTTTTTTTTTTTTTAATCAAAATAATTTTACAAAAAGCATTAAAATTAATTTCAGCCCCACAGCTCCTCTGTGAACTAAGGAAATATTATCCATGCTGAAGGGTTATCACGGATGATATTTATCTCTGTGCCAAAATATGTTCCCTGTGCAAAAATAAAATATGGTTTACTGGTCTTTTGAAATTACTTCATAATTTTCATCTGGAATTCCTTCATCAATTCTTCTTTGCCTTGTTCAATTTGTTATTTCTAGTCCATTTAATTTCAATTTAAGGTTTCAGGTGAGAGAAAAATAACCACATATATTGTATATTATTCCAGACCTTAATCACCCTTATTGTGATAATATATACTGTTCTTTTAATAGACATGCATTTGAAAGTGTGGTGACAAGAACTGCAAATTACTTTCTTTTAATGTTTTCAATGTCACATGCAGATATATGTCACTTTTCCAATCCTACATTGCACATCCAGGTGCAAGAATTCACAAAATACACAAGTTCTGAGTGCCACTGTGCTATAGTAAGAATCCATTTTATGTTGGTTATTTATTAAGACTGCTAAGATATTTTTAGTTATTGCTGCTGTCCACAATTCTGAGGTATTTAGGTTTTCAAATGTATCTTGGGTATCCTGGTTGGTCCTGTTGGCTCTTTATAATGCACGTCTTTACGTGTTGGTGTTGATTCCTCGTTTACAATTTCCTTTTCAGATTCTCTGTGTTCTTTAACGTGTTTAATATATAAGACATGTTGATTTTTCATCAGAGAGATAATAGGGAGAGATATTTATACAGAAATTAAAGCATTTTCAAAAGTTATCTTTATCTACTGAATTTGTAATATCATCACAAAATGATATGAAATTTCCTAAGAAGACCAGTTTTCTATTAAACAGTGTTGATTGGTATTAATCATGCTACCACTCAATCCAACTGATTGCCTCTTTTAACATTATTTGCACAATTTTTCCTTACTATGATGTCATGTTGAGATGATCCCACTTACTTCCTCCAAATGTTGACACATTGTCTTTTTTCCAGATTTTACAATTTCTTCTGTTTTACAATAGATATTACACTTCATAATTGTTGTCCAGAGGAAATCCTCAGACTTTAGAAATTTCCTTAGAAATTATAAAGCACAGGGAATCTGGTCTTGCAGATTTTAAAACAATCCATTCAAGTTCTTTACTCTTTAGTAGACTCCTTATTTACTGTTGCAATGATTTTTCTGCCCTCACAGAAGAAAAAAACATTCATTTATATTATTACCAATCATTTCTACATAGTAAGGGACATGGATATATATTCCATTTCATATATGTAACAGATGTGTCTGTTACATTCTTTAAAACAAAAATGAAATTAAATGATCACAGAATTCTCTTTTCTGTGCTTCCATGAATTCGGGGTGTGGGGGGAATTCCTATGATCTATTTAGCCCACAGTAGAAAACTGTGAAGTATTAGTATTCACAAAGTATTGTGAAGTTTAAAATTAAAGATGCCTTATAATAATTTTTCTGTATTTAATATCAACAAATAATGCAGAATTGATCCAAATAGTTATTACTTCGTATCCTTAATAAAACTGCATGAACATCAAGAAAATATTTGAAATGAATTTTTTAACTGTGCAGCTGAATATTTGGTAACAGTAGAATCTTAGGTATTTCAAAACATATGTGCCTTATGTCTTGGGTAAAATTGGGTTTATTTTCTTTTAAGGTCCATTTGAGTATATAGGTCTGCTTTTCTGCTTCCTTACATCTTCTTTAAAATTTTATTTTGACATCAGCAACCTGAATATACAAATGCCAACAGAGTTCTTATACTGTGTTGAGAAGCTTTTTAGTAGCCCAGACAACTGTATGCCAAGAGTTTGAAATGTTAGAGGCTCATTATTTCTATTGAGCAGAGATACTATTTGAAAAATTAGAGCATAATTATTTCTCAGGTTTAAATAACAGTCTAACACATTTGAAGTTTGCAACATAAATTCAATTTACTTTCTCTAACAAAATGACCAATATGAAATTTTTTTTTTTGGCTAGGTTAGAAAAGAGTAAGTTGTCTAATACTTGCTTCGTTTGAATTGCTGTCTGGATTTTGAAAAGGCAACACTTCCAGATGGTCTGGTTTGAAATAAAGGGTTATATGGTCTTGCAGTATTGAAAAAAAACAATGAAGGGAGTACTAATATTTTTATTGTTCCTGGGTGTGTTACTTAAAAGAGAATCATATCCATACTTTGCAAGAATTTGCCAATTTCCTTACGGCTTTTTGCAGCATGCATTGATTATTGCTACTAATTGGAAAAGTAATTGAAACACGCCTGCCTCTTGTGTTTTACAGCCATGCATTGTCATTAGCAAAAGCTGACCCTCTGACCCCAAGAGCTCTCAGGGGTCAAAATGTATCATTATATTTGAGCACAGTATTTCATAACAAAGGCCATTAAACATTTTTGGGTGGATTTTTTTAGTGAAAAGAATAGCTTATCAAGGAAAAGAATGACCTGCTAACTATATTTATCTTACACTTTGAGTAACTGCTGGCAAAATACAGAGTCCTGAGATATGCTATGTAAATATTTTATGAAGGAAGATTCTCCAGCAGAGATGTTAATAATTTAAAATATGATGTACTACATACTGAGTTTTAGGAACAGACATTTAGTAATAAATTTGTATTTTGTATGAAAGCCTAGTAAATGACTCCCTTGCCACATATTTTGTGTTACAATTGTGTTTGCATGTCTTCCTTCATAAATTATGCCTATGTATATACATGTCACAATAAACTTGGATTTTTAAACCAGACATGATTCCAGGGTCTATTTATAAAATATTATAGGTCACACCTAAAAAAGATGTAGCCTCTGAGTCAATAGCGTACGCCTCCAAAAAGCCAGTATTTTGTTGGAGTTGTACATTTGTTTTGTTATTCCTTCTGAAGCTTCCTATGCAGCTAATAGGGTGATTGAAGAACCTCAGAAGAACAGTCCCCTAGAAATGCAATTATTGTTTTTAAGTCAGGTTTTATTCTGTTAAGCATGGCTGCAGTGAAGATGGCATTCATCTTTGAGTCAGTATCCAGTTGGTCAGAAAAGTTAGCCAGGAGCCATCAGACCTCCTTTGTAGGTGCTTTTCTGTCCACATCCAAGTCTAGGCACATAACTCCTCTGAATTGAGCTTTAAATGCACTTTGTTTAGAAAACTAATTTATGGTATTTTGCGTACTACTTGAATGCTCTGGATTGTTTCAGAATAATGTAGTGATAAATATTCGCATTGTATTTCCAATTTTCACAGGATTCATGCTGAGGAACAAAGTAGATAGACCACATAACAATGAATCTGTGTAAGGATGAGCTTATAAATGTGTCAGTCAAAATATCTTTTAATTCTTCAGGTTTAAAATTTTATTTGCCAATTCTGCTGTTTGTTTTGCACTCTTGTCTTTTTGTCCTTAGTTGCACTTGCTGTTTTATTATCCCATGGTTTTTTAATAGGAAATTAAGTCTCTGCTCTGTGTAGAATTAACCAGAGAGAGCATCCAGAACAAGCAGCTATGTTCCAGTATGTCAGAATAGGTTTGCCATTTCATACATGTGAAATACGGAATTTATGGCTGTAATATAATAAAATATTTAAAGTTCAGATTATATCTCTTCTGTACTAAAATTCAGAACATTTTCTGTCAGGTAGGAGTATTACATCTCAGCATTAACTCTGTCTCTCTGCATCAGATAATGCTCCCTATTTGTATTTGTTAATGAGCGCAGACATTCATATTTTAGTACCTGATGGGGATGTAAGAGACAGAATATAGATTTTTTTCCCCTAAATTAGAAAATTATCTGAACGGATGGTTGATTAATAATCATTCTAAATTAAAGTGCTTTCATAAGCTACCATACAGAACCTCACTTTTAAAAAATCAATCTTTCAAAGCTGTCACTTTTGTCATTTGTTAAGCATTTGTTGAGGAGGAAAGAGAATATTTGTCCTAATTCTGCACTCCCTAAGCTCTGCCAAGAAAAAAGAAAAAAAAAAAAAGTCATCCCGCTAATGCACTGTATTGCAACAGAGATTAAATTGATCAGTCTGCTTAGGTATTTCCAGAGTGTCCCTTGCTGTAATATCTGGGCTCTGTATTGATGTGCTGTACAGTGCACTAATAGGTAGTACGAAATATTTGAATAGCTAGCAATATATCTAATTCCATAAATGACTTTTACCATGGCGAATTATTGAAATTATAAACCTGGTATTTGGAAGGGACGAGACTTTGGTGAAATGCTAGGAAGAAAGGAGGAGCAAATTTCTCAACTTGCGTTAGCCTTTTTTGAGGACGTGATGGCTCTGAGCCTGCCCAGGGAACTTTCCCACAGACGTTTATTGCAGGGCTGGGACTGAGACCAAGGGTGAGAGACAGTAATTTATAAGTACTGGTCCTGGATCTGTCATCTCCTCTCTGAGTGGTTTTAACACAGAATTCTGCCGCAATTTCCTCTTCTTAATGAGCCAGCGAAGATGAATCAGTTAATGTTTGAACATATCTTTGAAAATGTTACAGGCTGTTCTTGTTTGACTTTCATTAAGCTTTTATTTTAATCTAAGAAGACAAGTCAAACAAAAAAGATACGAATATTTTGGCCAAAGCCTTTTTGGAATATTGTATGTGGACATCTTAAACAACAACAAGAAAAAAAAAAAAAAAAAGGAAAGAGCGGGAGAGAGATGGATAAAACCTTTAGTGCATTTACTGAGCTCATGTCTCCTGGTATGACTGACCTGGAATACCTAATGCTGAAGCTTCTTGCAAAGAGTCTGATCCTGGGTCTTATGCAAGGCCCAGCACACACTGGGCTAGGAATTCGTAGTTTTGCCGCAGGTGAACTTCCCATCATAATGGATGTGTTCAATAAACTCTAGTTATTGAATTTAAACACAGTCTCAGTTCTTAGAATAATTCAAGGAGTTTTGGACACTGAAACCCAACAAATGCCATTTTTGACCTCTTAATAAATTATAAATACATGACTCGGGGGCTCAGAGCATGGATGCATTGTGTTTCCTCTCTCCTGAAAACAAGGAAGCAGACTCGGGGAAGGAGCACTTGGCTGGGCAGCGTTGTTCTTTGTTACTTTCTTCCTCTGTAGTTTCTTTTATTGCCTTTGGACATGCTGTAAACAAACACCAATCTCTCTCCTCTATCACATTAACTTGCAGGCTGCTCAGCAGTCCTCAAAGTCTCACAAAGGTCGTAACATTTCTTTAATCATATCTAGCTTACTTTTCCTGTGGCTGCCCAGTTTCCATGCTGCTGTGTCAAAAAAAAAGCATGGGATATTAACCTTTGGGTATTTGATTTGTTGGTATCCCCAAGAGGAAGTTGAAAGCAGAAGAGATCACAGTTTTTTGATTTTTTTGTTGTTCTGAATTTATATTGTATTTAATTAATCCTGTGCTTTGTGCCATCCCTTAGTCACCTGACAGGGCCAGAAATATTTTGACTCTGCAAGGCAGGCAGTTGGGGAACAGGGCCTCTGTCTGAAGTTTCAGAGCTTAGTCATGTCTTGGGACGTGCTGACACTCCTCGTTGTACTGACAAATGCTGCCTGTGCACTTCACACTCAAACTCAGGGATGAGCTGGACACACCTTTTGAAGTCAGAAAACTTTTTCCTAAGGTCTTCTTCATAGAGGTAGGGGATGAGAGACCTAAGTAGAGGAAGGGGAAAGGTTTGTTTTCTTTATAATTTGACATGTAGTCCTCAAAGGGCCCATTTATGCATTTCGTGTAGTTTAAATCTTGGGGATGCCCGTAGTCTCTCTTTTCATGACACAATGAGTTCCTTATGCTTTTATTGTCTTTCTTACTGAGAGTTTTAATTTTATCTTAAAGTGTTTTGTAGCTTTTGAGCTGTTCCTGACAAGAGGGTGGAAAGGAGGACTATTCTAAAGTTTGGTCTTGTTAAGCCTGAAGCTACAGAGGGCAGGGATCAGTGGATTTTGCTGACCTTCCAGTCGAGACTTTCACCTCCTGAAAAGGCAACGCTACCTTTATGCACCTACTGAGTTTTCAGACTAAAACCAAAGGGATGCTGTATCTCCAAGCGTAAAGGCTATGATCTCTGAGGTCAAACTTCTGTTATTTCACTTTGTACTCAAAATTTGAATGAAACAAACTTCCTACTAACACTCCACTCCCCAAGATGTATTTCCTCCAGTGACTTTTCCTTCTCTGCACACTTGTGTGATTTCTCCAGGCTTTCTTCTTATTCTCATGTGGTTTCGCTTCCCCTCTTCTTCTTCCTTCACTTGCCTGTGTCTGGTGCTTCCCCAGGTAAAAGGTCTTCACCTTCCTAGTCCCATTCTCTTAGTGTGGGAGTCCTTTCTGTATTTTGACAGATACAAGTTCAACTTCGGTCAAAGTCCCCTTATATCCAGTAGAAAGAAAGAAGGCTTCCTAGAAGGCATGTCCTCTGGGATCCTTAGGTGCCTAAGGCAAATTTTACAGCTATCTTTCATTGTATCTGTACACTGATTTCTCCACCTAGATTAAAGACTGACAAGCTTTCACTCACCTGTTTAACTTTAAATGTTTAAACTTTGATTGAGATGATCCTCACCATTATTATTTAGTTTCCATTGCCTCTTTGTTTCATTACAGATTTTCTAAACCCTGTTCTTCTTTCCATCTTTTCCCAGTGTTTTTTTCCAGTAATACTGTCACATTTTTATTATCCTGTTCTCCTTTTCCCCTTCAGATTTGTGCGTAAGTACTTCATCAGCCTTTAAATCTCCTGACATCTCTATAAACATATGTTTGTTCCTCTTCCTCCCCCCTCAAAGTTCCCTAAGCTCTTCTCTAATTTAAATTTGCTCTTCCAAAAATCTCTTTCTCCCACATGAGCTCTCCACACTCCTCTTCATTTCTTTCCTAGCTGATCTGCAGAAGAAAATAAGAGCAGAGAGGCAGAGATGTCTTGGATAATATCTGTCCTACTTTTACACCAGCTAAAACATGACCAAGGAGTGCTCAGCCTCTCGCTGTGCTCTCCTCCTCCCCATTCCCTCTCCGCAGCATCCTACAACACTGCTAGGAATTTTCCAGCTCTTTTCTTCCTGCAGAAGGTAGGTGGTAGGATGCCATGGAAGGCAAAAACATGGATCTAACCCATGAAGAGCAGATGTGTGTATTGGCCTGCAGTAATAGCCTAAAACCCCTAGAAAACCCTTCCCTTTTCTCAGAAACAGCTATTTCACACTACTGTCGTTAACATTTGGCTCCTGCAGTGGTCTATTATTGTTTAAAGTCTCTGACACATAAAACCAAAGTCTTTATTTCAGAGGGAGTATGCAGGGAGAAAATATACATTCCATCCAGCAAATTTGCTCTATTACCATATGTTCTTACTCGGCGGCTTCTTTTTCTGACTTTAAACACCGTTGTAGCAGCCGCAGCAACAGCACCTGCCTCTCCCAGGCTTCCCACGAGCGCATTTAATCGGTTCTGCCTCACCCTCCCTCACCATCGGAGCTGCCCTCAGCATGCTGCTGGAGAGCAAGGGGGGGAGGCGCAGCCATTCTTTCTTGTTTCTCATCTCTCTTACACGCGTTTTGCTTGTACGAAACTCTCACCTTGTTGGAACAGAGGAGTGAAAAGTCCTTGTGAAGGGATCAGATCTTAAACAAGTTTCTTCTTTAAATTCTGCTTACCAGACACCGGCCTTGTGGTGCTCCATGCCATCTAAGATGAGGGTTGTAGTAATTTAATTGTAACACTCTTCTTTTACCAACTTGGTCAATAACTGAATGATATGAAGGGTCAAGGTTTACAAACTAGTGAACTCTGCTCGTGGATGCTGTTGTTCTCCTGCTTGCTTTTCCCATTGAAAAGTAATTGCTTTGAGCACCAGAAATGATTACAGAAGATTACACCTTTTAAAGCAGCCTCAGGATATCGTTCTAAGGAAGAACACAGTCTGCAAAATGTTGTATGCCTCACCCAGCAATTACTCACTTTGTTGTAGCTAATTTCAGAAAGCATAAAATGCCCATTATTTCTGAAGAGGGTTGGGTTTTTTGACCAGACATACTGAAAGTGGATGTTTTTCCAACAGATTTTCATATGGTTTCCACACAGTTGTACAAATGAGAAATAAAATATTTTATTTCTATTATTTCTCACATTCTTTTTTAGAATTTAAAATTTAATTCTTTTATGGCAAAATTTGTTGATGAACTGTCTAAAATTTGTTTTAATTTTGCCATATTAAAAATATTTCATTGTGAAGACGTAAGTGCAATGTATTATTGCAGGTCAGGAAATTCAATCCACAATTAAATAGTGTAATTTCTTAAACAATTTTTTTTTCATGTCAATATTGCCATGTAGCATTGATATCGTCTTCTGTGGCAACTCATTACTGGACGTTGTCTCTCATGAGGCAATATATTCTTAATTCTGGTTGAATTTTTGTGGTGTACATCATGATATACCTCATTTCAGTGAAAATTATATTGCAGAGTAGCTGCATAAAGCACTTCAATTGCAGTCCATGAAAGCCTGTAGCAATTTGGGAGAACAGAGGTGTTTGTTGAAGTGATCCCAAATGGAACATGTACAGTTTGGGTCAACTGAAATGAACGTTTTTATTTAAGGAATAATGAAGTCTTTAATTTTGGTAGATAATTTTAGAAAAATATTTTTTGGCATTTCTTCATCACAGTTTTTTCCATAGCTGCTTCTTTCATGTGAGACTTTAGTGTTTTGACTTTCCCCCCAGTCTGAAGGCCAACGAAGCTGGTGAGGGGTCTGGAGCACAAGTCTTACGAGGAGAGGCTGAGGGAGCTGGGGTTGTTCAGTCTGGGGAAGAGGAGACTGAGGGGAGACCTTATTGTTCTGTACAAGTACCTGAAAGGAGGCTGTAGAGAGACGGGGGTCGATCTCTTCTCCCAAGTCACAGATGATAGGACAAGGGGTAATGGCTTCAAGTTGCGCCAGGGGAAGTTCAGGTTGGATATTAGGAAACATTTCTTTACTGAAAGGGTTATCAGGCATTGGAATGGGCTGCCCAGGGAGGTGGTGGAGTCACCATCCCTGGAGGTATTTAAGAAACGTGTAGACATGGTTCTTCAGGGCATGCTCTAGTGTCCAAGATTACTGGTTTGCGGTGGGGTGCTGTGTGGGTGGGTGATGGTTTTTGGTTTGGTTGTTGTTGTTGTGTCTTCAGGTGGTGGGTGGTGGTTTTGTTTGTGGTGTGTTTTTTTTTTTTTTTTTTTTTTTTTTTTTTTACTGTTGGTTGGACTCGATGATCTCTGAGGTCCCTTCCAACCACTACGATTCTGATTCTGATTCTGATTCTGATTCTGAATTTTTTACCCCATAGAAATTCCAATTTTTAACTGGTTTTAGAAATCAGTAACCTCTTGTGCTTATATCAGAGGCAGGAGATATATTGAAAGCACTGTCTTTAGGAAAATGGTACATTCGTCTGTCCATGTAAGCCTCAATGTAATGTATTATTAATACAATGTAATTTTAAGAAACTTAATTGGATTATGTGAAAGAAATTCCCTTAAATTATTAAAAACAACTTAATTGAGGTTGGATGAAAAGGCTGTGGTTCTGTACTGAAATGCAGAGTATTTTGCCCTCTTGCATGCCCACATGAGGACATAAAGAAGAAAGAGTTTCTCTTGTTCTTTTCCACATGTTGCTCCTATTTGTACTGCTGTGGGGTGGTGGTGACCGGCTCTCATAGAATCACTGTGTTCCACAGGTAAATGGGTCAGATTTGGGATGTCCTGGGGTATGTTCAGCCACACATGCTAAGAAACTGCAAGGCAGGCTAATTCCATTCATCGCTGTTTGCTTCTTGGACCCCATCTGAGTAGGTCTGACCTCAGGGCTGTGACAAAGCAGGAATTTGAGAGTGTGGTAGATTATTTGCTGGATATGCTCATTTAGATAAGAGGCACCATTACATCTTTCTGGATGGAGCTAGAGTAGTTGTGATGACTTTTTTTTTACCATGGAATGTGTTTGGTCTGTCTTTCATGGAATATTAACGGGAAAAGACAATCAGTCAATTTTAAATTTGGACAGTGACAGCACAGTCAAATCCAGAGTAAGAACAAGAAAATTAATTGCAGCTAATTCTAAGGGACCATTGTGTTAACACTGGGAAAAAGCAGTATCCGAAATGAATGTAGGAATAAGAAATATCTGAACAGTCAAGCACAGTGTGAGCAAACAACTTGGTGTTCTACACATCAAAGCCTGGTTTTATTTTAAAACAGAGTGCAATGTTTGTCCAAGACTTTCAGCTGTCTTCCCATGTTGCAGGGTGGGTGTACATATGCTCACACATGTATGGCATTGTGCATTTCCTACACAATTGTTGAGATCATCCCATTTGTTGGATCTGTAAACCCACACTCCAACATAATAAAAGGGGAGTAATGATGATTGAGTCTCTAGAGAGGAGGGGGTGGGAGCACCAAAAGAAGTGTATTTCTCCACTCATAAAAATTAACCTACCTAAGCTCAATAGGTTTTCTATAACAGGCATTATTAGGAACTGACTGATCAGCAATGCTACCCACTTACATCTGGCATTGAATTTTCTAAAGATATAGCTTTTTCATTATCTTTAAAAAAAAAAAAGTGCTGTATGCTTACAGGGTAAATCCTACTCCTTTAGTGCCCTGTTCAATATATAATCTTCTCTGTCAGCTCTTTCCACTACAGCATCAGATGGCATGGATCTAAAAAGTAAGTGCCCAAACTCAGAATAACAGAGAGCTATAAGAGATACCTTCAAGTGTAACCAGTGCCTCATAGAATAATTCAGTTTTCAATTAATACATGGCATCAAAAGACAGATGGATAAAAATTGACTAGAATTAGAATCATGTGTACCACAGTGACCATGAAATCCAGAATAACGCTGACTGACAGCAGTTGAGATCTGATTTATCAAGTAAGGTGTATTAAACAGATGTTTTCAGAAACTGGGGGGGACAATGATTCCTGATTATGGAAAGAAGCCGCACAATACCTGCTGCTTTTCTCCCAGTGTCCTTATGGAAAAGGGAAGAAGCAGGCAGAACCTGAAAAAGGTGACAGCTCCTGTGAAGTCTAATCCTGCTGGTTTACCACTGAGAATAATTTTAACTTCCAACTGCCAGTGGCATTTACTATTCTGTATGTAAAATCACCCTTAGCTGATATTTTTTGACTGCTGTTGAGCTTTATTCCATTACTTGCTGGATACTCCCAGCTTCTGTTGACTGCCGGGGGCACTGGGGACACTGCAGCAGTTAAAAAGCGCTCCTCAAAACATGTAAATGCAGGGGTGTGAGTGCTGGTTCCCATACACTGCTTGAAGTCAACTTCTAGCTAGGTTGGTTACCTGGGAAACAGCTGTCAGCACAGTGGAAAGGAATCTATTTAATGTGGTGGATAGGTGATGGTTTTAAAAAAAGAATGAGAAACAACAGAAAAACCCCACCATTGCTCCATAATTTAGCTTTTTATTTGTATCGTGAAAGAAACAGGAGGTAGGGTTACTTTTTAAGAAGTTTGTTAAGAATAAATTATTCCCTGAACTCAATTGTCTGGAACTGCAGAAGTGGTTTAATTTATGGGAAGGATCTTTTTATAAGGAATTTCAATTTCAATAGTAACTTGAAATTTGTTTATCACAACAATACTGAAAGTAACATAATTTTTGCCAGTTATTTTCAATTTGTATGCTGCAAGTATGACATAACCGAGAGTATTTACATTGTGACAGATTTTATTTTCAGAGTTCTTCCAGAAGAATTAGTCTTTAGAGCACCCATCTAATGAATCTAATGAAGGTAAATATTGTTGGATGTTTCATATAGTGATTCCTAAAGCTGCAGCAGAGGCATCTTAAGAATAGCTTTTCCAAAGTTTTCAGAATTAAGAATTCCTGGCTTCTGCTCTGTGCTCAGATTCACTGACCTGTGTCACGTCTCAAAGACAAAAGCAGAAAAGACAGTGAAATAAAAAAGCTGGTTGTCTTGGCTCAAGTTATGAATGACCTAATGATATTGGCACCAGCGAAGCTCCAGTTGTTACCTGTATTGCTGTGCAGTTTCCCTCTTTTTAAAGGGGGTTTCATGCTGCTGTTTTGGCAAAGAAAGATAATTGCATCACTAAACTATATCAAATATGTGTATGAAGCACATGCCTATCTCCCCAGTTCATAAATTTCTGGTTTAATTCTCATTAATGTTTCAATTTGGGATGGACTCTGAATATCTCACCACCAATTTGTCATCCTTACACCACCAAGTGTGCTTCCATAGTTTGATTGCAGTTACTTTCTTTGGTTCCTCTTCAACCTTAACCCTGGCTTCCTTAAGGCTGCCAGACTTAAGTAAAGTACCCCCCTTCTATTGACGACCAGTGGGCACGGGACACCATAGGGACCAGTTTCTGCTAAAAAGCCAGACTGCTGCCTTTTCCTCTGCCCTATGTCATGTGTCCCTGATAGTGCAAGTGTGTATGGAGGATTCAGGGAGCTGATCTTCCTGAAAGCAAATCCTGTAGAAGAAGAGAATAGAAAAGAAAAGGGAAAAAAAAAAAAGGTTTCTCCATTCAGCTCCTTGTTTTGGATGTGACTTCCTGAGTGGCTGAAAGATTGGGACAGGAACGTTCAG